>NC_090451.1:389007470-389365803 GCF_031143425.1 Pleurodeles waltl | reverse complement strand
TGCAGATTTTGACAATTAACTCCGGCATACACGCGGAACATCGCATGGAAGTGTTTCCAATTTAAAAAAAAAAAACTGAAAATTCTAACGATAGAAAAGCATTGAGAAACATATATTTATTTTACGTGGAAGGAATTTATTTGAAGATTCGTGAAAATTTTAAATTTTTTATTTTATTTTTTTTCCATCCTGCAAAGTAAGCGTCCTTATTTTCAAGAGTATGTCAACAAGTCAACTGGTAGTGCAACCACCTCCTTTTCTACAAAAAGCTGGGAGGCCAGAAATAAAGTGGAATGAATAGCTTAGAATTTTTGAAAATTATCTATCGGCGATAGATGCTATGAGATACCCACCAACTAGAAAACTGGCTCTTCTTTTTAATCATCTTGGAACTGCTGGTCAACGTGTGTTTGACAACCTGCCAATTATTCTGCCACCCGTGGGTGAGGACATAATTTGGGACGTCTACATTGAAGGAAAGGAGAGAATCAAAAAACAATACTCTGATGACTCAAATGTTCTGCTTGAGAGGTTTAATTTTGCTATGTGCAGACAATCTGCTGATGAGTCTGTTGATGAATACTTGCTTGCATCAAGGTGTGATTTTGGCAACATAGTGGATACGTATTTAAGAGACCAATTCGTTTTTCATTGTCATTCAAAGAAAATACAAGAACGCCTTTTGGCTTGTCGCAACCCATCCTTAGATTAAGTTGTGGATTTAGCGAAGGCTATTGAGAGATCTATTGTTACAACCCTTGTGTGTTGACGTGTGTGCATGCTGGTCTGAAGGTGTGCTTGGGATAGGCTGGGGTACAGGGGATTGGGTCTGGGTGGAGGAAGTTGGAGGGGGAGGCTAGAGACGGGGACAATGGCTGCCATCAGTGCTGAGGCCAGAGGCTGAAAAGCTCGCTGAAGGGCCGTCTGACCAGAATGAATGCCCTCCAGGAATGCATTTGTTTGTTGCAACTGCCTTTCTACACCCTGGATGGCATTCAAAATGGTAGACTGCCCAACAGTGAGGGACCTGAGGAGGTCAATGGCCTCCTCACTGAGGGCAGCAGGGGTGACTGGGGCAGGGCCTGAGGTGCCTGGGGCGAAGGTGATGCCCACCCTCCTGGGTGAGCGGGCACGGGGCAAAGACTGAGGGGCTGCTGGGAGGGCAGTGCTGGTAGGGGGGGTGGCGGCTGTACCTGTAGATGCGGGGGGCACAGATGTTGTGGCCACCACAAGGGAGCTCCCATCAGAGTACGAGTCCGTGTCGCTGGTGTCAGCTCCTGTCCATGCCATGGAGCTCCCCTCGCCCTCCGTCCCACTGGTGAACGAGTCCGTAGTTTTGCCTTCCATGGACATGTGGGATGCAGCTCCCTCGTGCTCCAGTGCCACTGCTCCTCCGCCTGATGATGCTAATGCACACAAGAACAGGGAGACCACAAAAAGGGGGGGGGGACGACAGAAGAAAGACATGTTGAGTGCATGCATTACCGCTACCGTTGGCGGACACGACAGACACAGAAGCCCCCTGCACTACGCCGCGCTCTTGGGCTCCACTGTTCAATCCCTGGGACATGGCCTACTCGGCTATGGATGACATCTGCACACATGGATGACACAGGTCATGACTAGGTGTACTTGGCACTCTACAGAGGTGGGGTGGGGTGCCCTATGGCCTGCCTTACGGAGGGACCTTGCCTACTAAACTCGCCCTGGCCTAGGGAAACCCACAGCCCACCTCCCCCACCCAGACACCTCCACTGTACGCTAAATCAGCAGGATGAGAGTGTACTCACCCCCTTGTGGCTGCTGTGATGCCCTCAAGCGCCCATCCAACTCCGGGTACGCTACCGCCAGGATCCTGAACATCAGGGGGGTCATGGTGTGACGGGCACCCCTCCCACGTTCGGAGGCCATCCCCAGCTGAGCCTCCGCCATCTTCTTGCTCTAGCGGCGAATGTCCTCCCATCTTTTCCGGCAGTGGGTGCTCCGTCTGTGGTAGACCCCCAGGGTCTGGACGTTCTTGGCGATGGCACGCCAAATATATTTTTTCTGGTGGGCGCTGACCTACATGATTTGTACAGGGGGAAGAGAAACGTATTACCAACTGCACCGTCACAGTCATTGGCCACCATCCCTACCCTTGGCATGTGGCACCTGCACTCACTGTCGTTTCATGCACGCCGCACTCTCCCCCCTTCCTTCTTACATCCACCCCTCTCCACACAGGCTTAGCCCATACAGCATGCTCCCAGTGTACTTACCTGTTTTTCTGGACGACCGTAGAGTAGCGTGTACTGGGGGAGGACCCCATCCACGAGTTTCTCCAACTCCTTCGATGTGAAGGCAGGGGCCCTTTCCCCAGACACTCAAGCCATTGTCTCTTCCTGACCGAGGTCACAGCAGCACTTGCAGTGTAGGTCCTCTCTTGTCGAAGATCAGGTATCGAGTGATTGAACAGATAGAGAATGGCGGTCACGTCCGCGGCGGTGCGTACCGTCACCACCGGTGTACATCGTCATTGGCTGCTGGGACCCATAGGGTCCAATGTTAACCAATGCAGCATTGCGCCACAGTCTTCGACCGCCTACCGCGACGGTGTACAACGCCAGCGCAGTTACCTCACATCCCATTGTCCCACTTTAGAGGTCAAGCAGCCGCCATTTCAGGGGCCCACATGGCTTTATTTGTAACTGCGTCACACATACCTAGGCATAGACTCAAAACACATACAGGCCACTTTTCGGATTATGATTCGTGTCCTATGTAAGCTGTGGGTACGTACCTCTGAGTTGGTTGACTCTGTGCTCGCTGTTGTCCTTCATAGGCACTATCCGCTGGGACATGTGAGGAGATGGCAGCATCCTCCGGTGTACAGACCACTGGTGGACCTATCGACAATGGAGGAAAGACATGTGATCATCACCTACAGGCTTGATTGTGCCACAATCCTGGAACTGTGTGCCCAGCTGGAGCCAGACCTGATGTCAGCTATCTGCCATCCCACAGGAATCCCCCCTCTAGTGCAGGTGCTGTCAGTACTCCATTTCCTAGCAAGTGGGTCTTTTCAAACAACAGTGGCCATAGCATCAGGGATGTCCCAGCCTATGTTTTCCAACGTGTTGTCCAGAGTGTTGTCTGCCCTGCTGAAACACATGCGGAGCTACATCGTTTTCCCTCAGGTGGAGGATTTGCCTACAGTGAAAGGTGATTTCTATGCCCTGGGACATATCCCCAACATCATAGGTGCCATTGATGGGACACGTGGCTTTGGTCCCCCCCTGCAGGTGTACAGAAACTGGAAGAGTTATCATTCCATGAATGTGCGATGGTATGTTTGGCCGACCAGTACATCTCCCATGTTAATGCCAAGTTCCCCGGCTCAGTGCATGACGCCTACATCCTGCGGAATAGCAGCATCCCTTATGTGATGGGGCAACTCCAGAGGCACCGTGTGTGGCTATTAGGTGAGCACCTGGAAGCAAGTCAGTGGGAATGGTAGTCTGGGTCTGGGGATATCCCTACAGGTTAGTGTGTGTCTAACAGTTGTCCCTCGCCATTTGCAGGTGACTCTGGTTACCCCAACCTATCATGGCTACTGACCCCAGTGAGGAATCCCAGGCCGAGGGCAGAGGAACGCTACAATGAGGCCCATGGGCGAACACAGCGGATAATCGAGCGGACCTTCGGCCTCCTGAAGGCCAGGTCCCGGTTCCTCCATATGACAGGTGGATCCCTATTCTACTCACCAAAGAAGGTGTGCCAGATCATCGTGGCCTGCTGTATGCTTCACAACTTAGCTTTGCGACGATAGGTGCCTTTTCTACAGGAGGATGGTCCAGATGGCGGTGTTGTTGCAGCTGTGGAGCCTGTGGACAGTGAAGACGAGGAAGCAGAAGAAGAGGACATCGACAACAGGGACTCGGTGATCCTGCAATATTTCCAGTGAGACACAGGTAAGAATACAAACCTGCCTACTACATGTACTTTAACATTACTACCTCTCTACTGTCTGTCGTTTTCACCCAGTGTATGGTCACTGAGTTGTCACTTTCCCTTACGATTTCACAGATGTGGGTCCCACTGTGTGACATCTGCTTTGATTCCTCATGGACTAGAGCTGTGAGACATAGGTATGCTGACATTACAATTGTAAGAGCATTTTACCACAGTAATTGATAATACACTAATTTCGAAATGACAGACTGACTCCAGATTGTTTTGTGCTTCAAGGGTGTTTATTTAAGTGCTCAGTATTGGAGGGGGTTGCAAAATGGGGAGGGGTGATGGTGGAGGTATGTCCATGGCAGAGTCCAGTCTATTGGTCTCACAGATGCATTGCCCAAATGGGCATAGGAAGTGGAGCTGGGGCAGTTTGAGGATGGACAGGGTGACAAAGTGGGACAGAAAGATGACATTCAGGGTGGTCTCATTTCCTGGCGGGGGTCTTGGCCTCGTTCTCTGTCTTTGTCCTGGATCTCAGGGACCGTTTGCGGGGTGGTTCTCCATCTGGGGGGGTGGGGTGCTGGTGTCGTGGTCCTGTGGCGGTGCCTCCTGTCCACTAGCGCCGGCGGAGGTGGTGGGCAGTTCATCGTCCAGGCTAGTGTCAGGGGCCCCTTGTTGTTCCACAGTGTCCCTCCTGGTGTTGAGTACTTCCTTCAGCACCCCTACGATGGTGCCCAGGGTGGAATTGATGGCTCTGAGTTCCTCCCTGAAGCCCAGATACTGTTCCTCCTGAAGCCGCTGGGTCTCCTGAAACTTGGCCAGTACTGTTGCCATCGTCTCCTGGGAGTGGTGGTAGGGTCCCATGATGTTGGAGAGGGCCTCGTGGAGAGTGGGTTCCCTTGGCCTGTCCTCCCCCTGTCGCACAGCAGCCCTCCCAGTTCCCCTGTGTTCCTGTGCCTCTGCCCCCTGAATGGTGTGCCTACTGCCACTGCCCCCAGGTCCCTGGTGTTGTTGGGGTGGTGGGTTAGCCTGGGTTCCCTGTAGTGGTGGACACACTGCTGATTGACGTGTCCTGGGGACAGAGGTCTGGGCCCGCTGGGTGGGTGCTGTGCTGGTGTTTCCAGAGGGGGGAAGCTCTGTAGTGGCCTGTGACTGTGTGATGGGAACCAACTGTCCCGAGGTCCCCGATGGGCTGCGCTGGTCATCTAGATCCAGTTGGACAGAGCTGCTGTCATCACTGTGGGCCTCTTCTGTTGGTGGTGTGGACATGTCTGGACCCCCCTGTGCGGTGACGTTGGGTAGGGGGCCTGCAGGGGTGTAAAAGCACGATTATTGCATCTGTGTGTGCCATGGTGTGCAATGGGTGGTTGACCATGTACCCCAGTGCTTGCATTCCTGTGTGGGACCTTGTGTGAGGATGGTTTAGGGGGTGTATGGGTTTGTGCAGTGGGCATGCTTTGGTGTTGGTTGTCCATGCTTTGTTGTTGCATGCAGGGCTTGGTGTTGGGATGTGTGGTTTGTGATATTGGGACATTTGTGAGGAGTTGGAGCGATGGGGGTGAGGGTGAGGGTGGGGGTATGTGATGGCATGCAGGTTGGGTGGGGGATGTAATAGTTAAGATTTGACTTACTAGAGTCCATTCCTCCTGCTACTCCTGCGAGGTCCTCAGGATGCAGAATCGCCAATACCTGCTCCTCCCATGTTGTTAGTTGTGGGAGAGGAGGTGGGGGTCTGCCGCCAGTCCGCCGAACTGAAATGTGGTGTCTTGAGACCACGGAACGCACCTTCCCCCGTAGGTCGTTCCACCTCTTCCTGATGTCATCCCGATTTCTTGGGTGCTGTCCCACTGCGTTGACCCTGTCCACTATTCTTCGCCATAGCTCCATCTTCCTAGCAATGGAGGTGTGCTGCACCTGTGATCCGAATAGCTGTGGCTCTACCCAGACGATTTCCTCCACCATGACCCTGAGCTCGTCCTCCGAGAACCTGGGGTGTCTTTGCCGTGCCGTGGGGTGGTGTGAGTGATGTGTGGGGTGGTGTGTGTGGTGATAAGTGTGCTGATATGTAGTGGTGTGTTGTGTGAGGTGCGTGGAAGTTATGTGGGTGTTGTGTGCCTGTGGATGCTAGTTTGTTGATGGTGGTGTCTCTCTCTGGCCTTCTCTCGGTGATTCTGGTCGTAGGGGTTTGTGGGTGATGTGGGTGTGTGTTTTATATAGTATTGGGTGTGTGGGAGTGGTGTGTGTATGTGTATCAGGTGTGTGTATTTCGATTTGTCCAATGTGGCTGTGTTTTGGAAATGTGTGTGAATTTTGAGCGCGGCGGTGTGTACCGCCAATGGAATACTGCGGTTGAAAGACTGCCGCGTGGATTCGTGGGTCGTGATAGTGTGGGCGTATTTCTGTTGGCGTGACGGTGGAGGTTTTGTTTTCGCCAGTATATCACTGACCTTTGGTGTGGCGGACTTGTGTGGGTGTCTGAATTTTGGCGGATTCCGTGCTGTGGGTCATAATAGCTGTGGTGGATTTCCGCGGGCGTGGCGGTGTGTTGGCGGTGTTCTGCACAGCGGTAAGTGGCTTTTACCGCCAATGTTGTAATGACCGCCTTAATCTCTTCTTACTGCCAAAAATGAATGTGTTTGTGTATAATGTAACCAGTGCTTGTGTAAAGTTCTTTAATACCTTTGTATAGAGTTTGCGCTATATAAAACTGCAAAAAATATAAATAAAGTGCTCCAATACCTTTGTGTTGAGTTCATGCTACATAAACCTGCAAAAAAAAACAAAAAAAAGACCTCGCAGACATTGCAAAGAAACAGCAAGATCCCCGAAAACAAGGAAGAAACAACATACAACAGGCAAAAGAAAACAAGGGGGTACGGAGCAAGCGGCCTCGGTTGCACAGGAGTTAGCAAGCAGGAGGAGGGTGATTGAATGGTACAACAAGCAAGAATACGGCATGGGGGAGCGCAATTCAAGCGGTATAGACAAATCAGTAGGGTGTGTGTACAGTGTCTCGAGCTGAGCTTTGCAAGCACATTGACTCACAGGAGCAGGAAAACCAAGTAAAAAAAGGTCCCCCAAAGAACAGATAAACATGACAAAGAGCAATTACACAGTAGTTAGTCCCTGCTCCCAAAGAGAAAAAGGTGGGACAAAGAAGCATGATTGACCACTATCAAGCAAGGATTTTTAAATGACACTGAAATGAACAAATGAAATGGCTTTAGGTCCACAGAAATAAGTATTGTAAAAGTATACAAGAGGCCGTATGCTTACGCTCAACCTAAAAAGAAGGAAGTGGTCATATCCAATTCCTCCTTTTCTGCATCACGGGAATGGGGGTTATATTGAAGTAACTTTTTATTAACTGGGACCCGCAGCAAATTGAACACTTGTGCATCTCTTGTGGACTGCCAATTCACCACTTGCTCCACCGCCATATTATCAATCTGGAACATGACTTTCTTGTGGGACAGCATTGGCCCACATAGTGTTATCGCCACCACCAGTGGAAAAATTCCAAAGCAGCAATACTCTGACTCCCATGCTTCCTTGCCTATGGCCATTCCTCTGTGCACCACCTCCTCTGCCAATGCAACCCAAAACCAGCCCCTTCTGTGGCATCTGAGTGGGGCTGCACATCCCATTCAACCTCTTTAGGTGTAACCAGCGGAATGCCATTGTACAATTCCAGGAAAAAATGCCACATGTGTAAGTCCTCCTGCACTCCTGCTGACAGTCACTCATGATGATGTGGCAAATATAAGCCATGTGAAGACATCCCGATCGCCTACAAAACATCCTCCCTGCTCTCACTACTCTGTACTCAAAGATCAAATGCCCTAGTAGCACATGAACCTCCTTTACTGTCACTTTGGCCTTAGCCAACATGGAATCCAACAGCAAGCGCAACATGATTTTCTTTTCCATTGGTAAGCTTGCTCCCATTGCCACTGTGGCCATTGCCACTGAATCAATTTCAATACCTAAGAAGGACAGTACAGTACTGGGTCCCATTGTCTTCTTTGTAGCCAACAGCACCTCCAGATCCCAGAAATTTACCAGCAGTTGTTGGCAGTCCGTGGAGCCGGGGTGACTCATGAAAAATAAATCTTCTAGGTAGTGTGTGACTTATTCATGTCCTCTATACCGCGAGAAGAGCCACTGTAAAAAGGTACTAAAAGACTCAAATTTGGTGCAAGAAATAAAACACTCCATCGGCAGAGCCATGTTCACATACCATTGACAGCCAAACTGAATGGCAAGCAGTTAAAAATCATCTGAGTGTACTTACAATAAAACACAAAGCAGACTTGATGTCACTCTTAGCCATCTGTGCCCCTTTCCCCATCTGTTCCACTAAGGATAGCGCTAACTCAGCCGAGGAGAAGGACTCTGAGACATGTTCTTCTGGAATGAAATCACTAAATGAGGTTCCTTCTGGAACACAATAGATGTGTATCAAACAAAACTGCCCCTTTTCTTTTTTGGGGCCAATCCCAATTGGTGACACAATCAAGTCAACCATTGGTCAATTATCAAATGGGCCTTCTATACAACCCTCCTGTGTCTCGTTATGCAACTTGTCCCACACCAGTGATTTATGTGCATGCACAGATTTGAGATTGTCAGTCCACCTGTGCACCCTCGGGCCTTTGAACCACGATCTGAACCCCCAGCACAACTCCTGCTTCGGTGAAGAGGCATCCTCCCTGATCGTAGTCTTGCAGCCAAAATTCGAACCTCTACAGTTTAATTGGCGTATAAGTCCTTGCCTCCAGATCCCTGTGTCCCCCGTCTCCCCCTGAAACCTGGCGTTTGAGGTGGGGCTGCACACCTGCTGGCCCCTGCTGCTGTTGCGGTTGCCATGAGAATGTGACTGTGTCCCACTGCCCCATAGCAGTGTATAAAGGCATGTTTAACTGCATATTTAGAAATTTGTGCCACAATTTGAAGTAATCCTTTGTGCACAAGCCTTTATCAACATCCGAACAGGCTCTCAGCTGACCACTTTCTTCCTTGGTTGCCTAACCGACCCTGCCCCGAATGGGGTACCCTTGAAAGGGCAGGTACACTATAGCACACTTGGTGAACTGGGATGGCCACATCATATATTGCTATGAATCAGAGTTGATCTCCCCCCATTGCGCTTCAGAATCCAGCGCCATGCAAGCAAGAAATTTGTAGGCATACTGTGCCCATGCATATCCCCGTAAGTGACCTGTGCCTTCCGGATCACATCCGTGTATTTAAAGAGGGCCACACACCTCTCTGGGTACTTTTCACAGAAAATGCTGGTGTGTATCAAGAAAGCTGCTTTCCAGTTCTCTATGGTCATCTGCACTTTCAGCTGTTTAGATAATTCACACTCTTCCTCCTTTGACCCTACTTTAGACCTCAGCTACTTGTGCAAGAGTTTAAACATCTCTGCATATCCCCCTTCCATAACTTCTCTTTGGTGGATAACATTCATTAAGTGGGCACCCAAAGGCTTGGTCACCTCCATACACAGCAGCTTTTTTATTTTCAAGTCCTTACTCTCATGGCCATCAGTCTTCCCTGCTATTGCTCCTCCCCCTGCGTCCACCCTCATGCTTTTTCCTGTGCTGTCACTCAATGTACCCTGTTGCCCTCCAGCAACTCCTTTCATGCCTTCATCAGGTGTAATTGTCACCCTGCTTATCTTCTCCCTTGTCAGCAAATGGCTCTCCCTTAGCCATCGCTCTATGCTCCGCCGTGCCTACCCCAGTATCTTTCATGTACAGGCCCTTCCTCTCCCTGGCCCCATCACTTTCCAACATCTCCCCCTTATCCACACCAATTGATACGATCCAGGGACCTTTGCCTTTTCCCCAGTGCCCTTACCTGGTGCCAAAGTTGGTGCCCGTTCCGGAGGCTGCCGCCTCACCAGTTGCCCTCTTCTCTCTGGTATGATGTGTCCTCCACACTGTGACTGACCTCTGCAAGACACTATCCACAGACTAGTTAGCTTCCCTTCCCCAACCTGACCATTCTCTTGTTGTCACCATCTACTCCTCTCTTCCAATGGCAAATTGTCCTCCAACAACTCACCCTCCTCCAAACTCTCCTCGTCATAATCTGGTAATATCTCACTTCAGAGTCCACTGCCCCTTTGACATCCTTTGTCTCCCACCACTCTGGTTGTACATTGTGCCTTACGGTTGAATGTGGTTCCATGATAAGCTCAGGGGCTGTCACATACCCTCCCAGCTGTTCTGTTAATGCAGGACACTGTGTCCCATACCTCACTTCACTATAGGTTGCACTGATCCCTGCCGCTGGTAGCTCTGATGAAGCCAAACACCAGACCTTCTTTGGTCAGAGAAGGGTCTGTTCAACTACATCATTCGGTGGCCACATCAGGCTCTGCCTTCCCTTCTCCTTGGGGTAATGGAGCCACACCATGCTCTCCCAATTCTGCCATCCTGCTGTACTGCTCGATCTGGGAAAAAGAAAATAGGTCTGGTGTGCTGATTCCTAAAGATTGTAGTAGCTCGTTCACCCCCATCTCCAGCAACCAGCTCCATCTCCAGCCCCTCCCTTTGTCCCACCTGTGGCCCCCTCCAATCCTTTCCTGCCATCTCTCCCGCACTCCCTGACTGTGTCAAATAGGGGCCTGCTCCTGGGTGTATCCCTGCTGTGCTCAAGTGCCCCCCCTCCAGCTGCTGTGTCTTCCTTGCTCCACCCCGATCTTGAAAAAAATCTTCATAGCCTTCCTGCCTCATACCTTAGTGTTCCACTCAAGTCAAGTTCCGGCAGCTCTCCATCTGCATCCATATCCCTCCCCTCCTTACCATCACTCCATTCCAATAAGGCGGCAGCCTGATCTGTCACAGGCCCCTTGCTGTTTGGTGATCAAGGGCCTTGTCCTCTGCTGCTATAATGCCCCTCTCTCTCCATGTGTCACTCTGCCCCTGGCCCGCCTTGACCGCCCCCATGTAGCCCCTTTCACCTACTGGGTTCTAAACCCTTGCAGGGCCCTCTTCAATCACCACTCCTTTTGTAGGGACACTGTGTTCCAGCAACCTCCAACTCCTTCTTTTCTCTGTATTTGGATTGGCTGGAGTGTCGCCAGGAATGGCTACTCTCTACCTCCCTCCTCGAGTGCAACACCACTCACATGAGCCTCCTCCTGTTATTCTTGCTCCCTGGCTCTAAGCGGGCTGTCAGCCTGCTGCTCTCAGGACATAATGCCCAGCCGCTGCCCCCAACCGCCCTTGCTCACCAATCATTTCTTAGTGCTGGTAACACTGTGGCCAGCTTTGGAAGGCCTCCCATCTCCCCTACCCCTCTCCAATGCAGCTCAGACATTCACTGCACCAGGGACTGCTGCCTGGTATGATGGGACCCCTGCCACCTTAATAGGCTTGTGCGTGTCTCCAGCTGAGGCAGTGCAGGCTTTTGCACCTCCCGGCTGCCCAACTGCAACAATTTTGGGGCCACTCGCCTACTCCTTGAGTAGCCCCAATCAATCTCCTTGGCCATCCCCTTAAATGGAGCCTGACATGGCAGCAAGAATGCCACCACTGCAGCTTCAACCCCTTCAAATGCCTGGTGCACCTGGGCAGCATGCTCTAACCTCTACACTGTCCACTAACAGTTCTAGTTGCCCTACCTCCTCCAGCAACTGCAGAGCTTGGGTGACTTGCTCATCTGCCGATCTACAATAATATCCTCCCAACAATATGAAAACCTACGAAAAACCTGCAAATGTCAAACGACCAGCCACCATCACACCTACTAACAAAATGGTAGCTGGGTGTGCAAAATAGCCAGTTATATGGCCCTTGGACTATAACCCCGGTCACAACCGAGCCCAAACCGCTGGTAGTCGCTTCGACTGCTCCACTCCCCCAATAACATTGGGGGGCACACCTCCTCATGGTCGGCTGCCCCCCACTTATTGAAGCAGCAGTAGAGGCAGCTTTTCAAGCATGTGATTTGCCAGAGCCTTCAATCTTGATGGTTTCAAGGCTTACAGATGAGGGGGTTCCTCCTGACAACCTGGAAGGGGAAGAAAAAAGAGGTTGTTTCTTGCAGGCAAAGGAATTGACTGATATTTATCAGAGAGAATGTAGATTTTCCTAGGCTATGACGGAAAGTCTTAATTTTATTAAAGACACGGAGGCGAGTATTATGCGTTTCTTTTCTTGCTTTATTTAATGAGCAGCAGTCAAAAAAACCACAAATCCCATAAGGCTTAACATCTGTAGCCAATGGGATTAAAAACGTAGTTCAAAACACACCAGAACCAATAGTCATCACGATATGCCATTGTGACGTCACTTGACTGCAAGCAGCCCTCTTTTCTTGCGAATGAAGTCAGTTAACGGTGAACAAAGGGAGTAATAAACAAAGAATAAACAGTGCCATGAGGAAAGCGAAGACATCAGAGAAAAAGTCTAGAAGCTTGCCGAGGAAAGGATGGTCCGGCCAAACCGACAGGGATGATCCAAATCCTGAAGGAAGCGAAATGATTGGATGGTCTGACGAGATCCGATTAAGACGTTGTCTGAGTGGTCGAAGCCGGAACTAGAGAAAGGGAGGGATAAACAAAGTTATACAAGAGGTGGGATAATACTCGCCTCCGTGTCTTTAATAAAATTAAGACTTTCCGTCATAGACTAGGAAAATCTAAATTTTATGACAAGACCGGAGGCTCCTATTATGTGAGTTTAAAGCATATTAGTCACGTTCAATGAAGCATTATCAATCGGTTTGCAATAGAATACTCTAAAAGTATTATCATTGGACCAATCCGCAGATTTCAGAATATCCTCCAAACGAGATCCCGCCCAGAAAGCTTTGGAAGCCATAGCCCCCCTAGAGGAGTGAGCCCCGAACTTGGAAACATCAATACCAGCCAAGGACATAATCAGTCTTACCCAACGGGCTAATGTAGCAGAAGAAACCGGGTTATGGGGTTTCCTGAAAGATATGAGAAGTTGGGAGGAGGATGTTCTCAAATCTGCGGTCCTATGTTCGTAAACTTTGAGACACTGTCCCACACACAATTTTGGTTGAAGTGGAAAATAGGGATAAAAGACTGACGACAAATTGGTCTTGGTACGTTGTACAACCGAAAACAACACACCCGACGGGGTGAATTGACGGTTGGAAACGTCCAAAGCCTTAACATCTGATAAATGTTTAATAGAAACTAAGCATAATAACATTGTTAATTTGGCAGATAAAAGCTTTAATGATAAACTTGAATTATCTGGTAATGCAATCAAATATTTCAAAACAATATTAACATCCCACAATTGATTCTACTTTGGTAGGGGAGGTTTGGAAAATTTTACTCCCTTTAATAATCTACATACCAACGGTTGTTCGCCTACCGGTTTCCCATGAACATGAATATGGTTGGAAGAAATAGCAGATCTGTAAAGATTGATAGTGCGAAATGCTTTACCTTTGCTGGCTTCTGAGGCTAAAAAATTTACGACAAAGATCACATCTGCTGAAAAGGGATAAATTTGTCTTCCCACACACCAGCAGTCCCATAGAGACCAGGCTGCCTTGTAGGCTTTTTTGGTGCCTGGGGCCCAGGAGTTTGAGATATAATGGGAAGCTTCTGCCGAAATGACGGGGGAGATTGGGGACCCCTGAGATTTTCCAGGCGGATAAGCTTAGGATATTGTTCAGAATAAGGGGATGAGAACGTTGGAGAGGGTCTAGTAGCAGATCCGGAAAGGATGGAATTAACAAGGGAAAATCTATTGACAGTTCCAAAAGAGTGGGAAACCAAATTTGGGATCACCAAAACGGGACTATAAGAGAGAGAGAGGCGTGTTGATGTCTGGCCTGAGCCAGAACCCTGTTGATCATTATGAAAGGGGGAAAGGCGTAGTTGAGGGAATGAGACCAGTCTTGTGAGAAAGCATCTGATGCTAAGGCTAAGGGATCTGGACGCCAGCTGTAAAATTGAGGGAGTTGTGTGTTGAGTCGGGATGCAAAAAGGTCTATGGAGAACGGGCCCCAGAAGGATTGAATGTTGTGAAACACGGAAGGATGAAGTCTCCAATCGCTGGAGTCTCGAAGGTGACGAGAATGCCAATCTGCCAATGTGTTGAGAGCTCCAGGAAGATACTCTGCATGTACCGAAAGATGGTTTGAGAGGCAAAACTCCCAAAAGCTCTTGGCTAGGTCTGCCAAAGGTTTGGATCTTGTACCCCCAAGATGGTTTATATATCTGACCGCGGATATATTGTCCATCCTGAGCAGGATTGCATAATGTACTTTGTGCTTTGCCAGACTTCTGATTGCAAAGGAGCCTGCAAGCATCTCTAAACAATTGATGTGCAATTTGGACTCCTCGCTTGACCATGTACCTCCAGTCGAGATGGGTCCACAACGGGCTCCCCAGCCTAGATGGCTTGCATCGGATTCTAACACAAGATCTGGGGCTGATGGAAAGATACTTTTCCCGTTCCAAGCGTACAAATGGTCTATCCACCATTGAAGCTCTGTGCGAGACTCTATGTCTAAAGGAACAAGATCGGAATACGAAAGCCCCTTTCTCAGGTGTTGAATCTTTAATCTTTGAAGAGAACGGTAGTGAAGGGGACCCGGAAAAATTGCTTGGATAGAGGAGAAGAGAAGACCTACAACTCGGGCTAGATTTCGGAGGGAAATGAGGGAATTGCGGAGAATTTGCAAAATTTCTGATTTTATGGATTTTATTTTTGACGAGGGTAGAAGAGGGGTAGCTGAGAGAGAATTGATTTGAAATCCCAGGAATTCGACGATTTGGGAGGGTATGAGGAGGGATTTTTCTATGTTTATTATAAAACCCAAGTTTTCCAACAGAGTGCAAGTTGTTTGTAAGTGGACTAGGAGAGTCTGTGACGACTGACTTAGGATGAGGATATCGTCTAGGTAAATTAATAATCTTATCCCCTGAGCTCTTAGAAAGGTTACTACGGGCTTCATGAGTTTGGTAAAACACCATGGGGCTGACGATAGACCGAAGGGCAAAGAGGTAAAGTGATACATTTTGTCCAACCACTGGAATTGAAGAAATTTTCTGCATTCTGGATGAACAGGAACCACTAAGTAAGCGTCCTGTAGATCCAGCCTGACCATCCAGTCGTTCTGGAGGAGTATGTCTCTGAGATGGAGAATTGTTTCCATTTTGAAATGCCGGTATACTACGAACCGGTTGAAATGTTTTAGGTTGATGACTGGACGCATCTTTTTGTTTTTCTTTTGAACAAGAAAAATTGGGCTGATAAATCCCGAAGAAAGGGGGAGAGTGGGTGCAATCGCTTGTTTCTGTAACAGTGTGTCTACCTCTAGAGATATTAGATGAACCATTTCTGTGGAAAACTGGGGAGGAGCTTGGAAAAAAGTTTGCACCGGAGTAGAATAAAGTTCTATTTTGTAACCTAGAACCGTGTTTAACACCCAAGCATCTGCTGTTATTGATTGCCAATTTGACAGAAAATGGGAATCGACTAGGAGGCTTACCTGTTGGGTTGGCGGCTCTGGAATGTCTGGCGGACCTGGCACGGTATCCTCTGCCACGTTGGGGGTAGAATTGAGGTCTGAAGTCCTGCTGTAATAACCTCTGGAGCCTTGATTGGTGAATCCGCGGCCGGTAAAGCGACCCCTGCCTCTACAGGCCCTGGCAAAAACCCGTTGGTGAAACATTTTCCTCATCGACTGTTGGGCTTTGTCTAATGAGGTGAAAGTAGCAACATATTTGTCGAGGTCTTCATGAAGGAATCTCCAAAAAGTTGTCCATCTGATTGAAGCTGAGGTTGAACGGTTGCCAAATTTATGAGTTTGGGCTCTAGTTTGATAAGCAGGCCTTTACGCCTCTCATGTATAAAGGAGGAATTTGCATTTCCCAGAAGGCAGAAACAACGTTGAACCCATAATGATAATTCCTCTGGGTCCAGGAAGGAACCCTCTAGTCTTGCTGATTCGACAAGATCAAAAATGGACCATGCTTTGTCCACGCCCTTGCGAGGGTCTTTACCTTGTTTGGTGAAGAAAGTCAACATTTGTTCATCAATAGTAGGGGTAATAGTGGCCTTGTTAGAAAGCACGGGACGAGGGCATTCGGACTTTAATTTAGATCTAGTTTGTTTGTCTAGGGGTGAAAATAATTTCTGTGCCACATAACGACCCACATGGTCAGCTGGAAACCACTCAGTAGAATTAGGATGATGAACTTTAGAGGGATCGAACATAGGAAACCCTTCTGAGTCGAAAAGAGAAGGGGTAGCAGAGGCTATTTTTGATTTTTTAGGAGGAGGAATGGAAAAGGAATCATCATCGTCTTTGTCATATATATATGAATCTGAATCTACATCAGGCATATCTTCGTCTGTATCTTGAATAACTGGAGAAATAACGGGGAGAACATTACGTTCTTTAAATTTTTGTTTTAAAGAAGATTTTGAGGCCATATTGTTATACTCCTTGGCAGGAGCCTTGTGAGGAACCGCGTCCTCTGGCGTGCGTGAGATGGTCTCACCTTCCATTTGCGTCCCCATACCTGGCTTTGTTGGTGGACGCTTACTGCTTTCCCCCGCAGTCTGGGCCGATTTGGAGATTAAATTAGAAAGATTGTTCTCCAGATTCTTTGATAATTTTTGTAATGAGGAAGATACTGCCTGATGGACAGAACTTCTAATAAAATCACAGAGTTCATGTCTCATATCTTCCAGTTCAGTGGAAACACTCTGCTCCATAGAGGAAGCGCCAGGTTCCATGGTGTCTAATGCCAATAAAAATATTTATATAAGTCAAAAGACTTGTTATATTATTAATTAAAATAGAAATAAATTTGTATAACGGGGTCCTTTTGTGTAAAACAGGGGATAGAAGGGGTTAATGATAAGGTAAACCTCGAATTAGAGCAACGAAAGTTGTTCTAGAAAAAGAATGAAAAGTCTCTCCCAAGCGCTCTTCACACAACGTCCTTGCCTCAGGAGCAGTCCGAATGACGGTTGCTGCCTGAGGCAAAGGAATGTCTGGAATTCAGAGCGCGCGCAACGCGCAGTAAAGATAAACAAAAACACGATGTCAGAGCTGAAGCGCTCAGCTCGAGACAGCAGGAGCGCTGTGCACGAGTGACCGGTGCACCAAATGAACATGCAGCAACTTGCCGTCGGACATAATAAAAGCAACAATACGGTATGCTGTAAAACAACAGTATTCAAATAGTATATAATAAAAGTAACGTGAATAAAAGAAAGTGCGACTTATCTCGACTGCAGCAGCAAGAAAAGAGGGCTGCTTGCAGTCAAGTGACGTCACAATGGCATAGCGTGATGACTATTGGTTCTGGTGTGTTTTGAACTACGTTTTTAATCCCATTGGCTACAGATGTTAAGCCTTATGGGATTTGTGGTTTTCTTGACTGCTGCTCATTAAATAAAGCAAGAAAAGAAACGCATAATAGGAGCCTCCGGTCTTGTCATAAAACTTGGATTTTCCTATGCCTCACTTGTACACTTATGAAGAGAATTATTTCACCAACGACCAGTATCGAGAAACTGAGTCCTCCCTGCTTCACAGTGCAGTTTACAGAGTCCCTCTTCACAAGTTGAAATACATTGAAAAAGCATAATTTCCATGATTTTTGGCTAAATGTAATCCATTAGTGGGTTTCGCAGATAAATTTCCACCTGCAGTAAAAGTGGATAGTCTGATTTCAGGTTTATCTTCACGAGGAACTGTAATTTCAGAGGATGCATTGCCCTCAGACCAAGTGAACGGGAAAGTAGAGGGTGCAATTAAGACAGCCTATGCTGCTACTAAGTTTTCTGTGCAACCAAATACCTGTTTGACATCTACCATCAAATTCCTGTTGAAGGGCTTCCAGGCACGGACTTACGGTGGGGAAGTTGACTGATCTTCTTTCATTAAGAGTGGCACCTGTTGGAGACAGGTGTCTGGGCCCTTCAGACAGTTTCAGAGGGTTATCACATTGAGTTTTGTAGTCTCCTTCATTCCAACTTTAATCAGACTCCATTCCCAAGGGAACCAGTATAATGGTAGGTGCTTCTTTCTAGAATCCGGGTCTTACTGGAGCAATCTGCAATAATTCCAGTTCCACCAGATGAGCAGGAGCCCAGCTTCTTCCATTCTCTTTCTAGTGAGAAGCCATCTGGAGACTGTCAGGCGGCCCAGACCTCAAAGGAGTGAACTACTACATTCCTCACAAACCATTCGAAATGGTAACGATTCAACCATTTTTCAGTAGCGAAATCCAAGAGACTTTTTGGCATCTTTGGACATACTTGTTGCGTACCTGCAAATTCCCATCATCCAGTCTCATAAACAGTTTCTTCATTTGCAGTCATTACCAGTTCAGGATGCTGCCTTTCAACCTTTCCTCTGCTCCAAGGATTTTTACCAAATTCTTGGCTCCCTTGATAAGTATTTTACATAAGGTCTCCAAGTCTACCCATATCTTAATGACTGGTCAATTGTTTCTTCTTTTCTTGCTAAGGTAAAGAATCATGTTCAACAAGTCTAAGAACTTCTGATGAGACATGGGTTCTTTCTCAGCTACAAGAAGTCCAACATTCAACATTCCCAGTCTATTCAGTTCACTGGAGCTATATTTCAAATATGTCTGGGAAGAGTCTTCCTGACCGATGAGAGAAAGACCAGTCTGCTGTCTCATTTTGCATTTCCATGGTCAAAGACTCAGGTATTAGCTAGCCTTTGGTTGAGGAGCCAGGACAAAATGGCTTTGACATTGGCTGTCCTTGTTGTGGTTTTCTACATTTGTACCCCTTAGTCCATCACCTGCTAATCCACCGGAACCTCCGGCCTCAGAATTACGTGACTTTGGGTCCTTTCACAATGAACATTTCTTGAGTTTTTCAATGGTGGTTGACACTGTCTTGTCTTCCCCAGCCTCGTACCCACTAAACGACTAGGCCGCACAATGGAGTAGTTAATTACACATCTTTATTCCTCTGTGTGTACCTGTGAATTCCTTTCATTCTAAAGTAAACTCTCATACATTCTGTTATAGTGATTATGTCACACACTGATACAGAGTCCTCGGGGAGCAATGAAGGGTCCGTTCTAAATCATGCAAAACACTACATCTTCCCTCTGTTAACTGAAAATATTGTAAAGTTTTAGTAAATCATTAGGCAGTGACAAAATCTCTATATATACAGAACAAATGTACTACTATATCTCTTCAATTAGTTTTCTTGGTGCCTTCATCTTTTGACCCTACCTGGTTACTGGAAGTTGTAAATGGTTGTCTTCCATGTTGGAAATTGACAATGATGGTAAGGAATCAGCAACAGTGATTGAGTTTTCACAATCAGTCTTTCTTTCACCATCTGGAACTGAAAGCCCATGAAACACTGGTCTGAAGTGAGAAGAATCTCTTGTAAGGAACTTCCCTGGTCTGCAGGCAGTTGCCATGTGTCCTTTGGTAGACATTGCTTGAAAAGGTTCAACATCATAAGGAGCATCAGATTTTCTTTTCAGTAGCTGCAGAGTGATCACCAAATCATTCTTTCGGAATGAAAGGCCTTTTGCATGTCACCTCTTATCTGCATACATTTTCATTTTCTGTTTTTCAACCAAGTCCCTCCTATGGATCAGGTTTTCATAAGTATCTCTTTCTGTGGTCCACTGGGCTATCTTGTTTGCCATTGCTCTCCAGCACATCAAAGTCGCAGGATTTTCACCCGTGGTCCAGTGAGGTGTACAACGATAAGCTTGTAGAGTTCAGCACTGTTTTAAACTGAGCTTCTCAAGAGTTTCATGCTGCACTGCTTCTTTTAGCGTACTCATAACACGCTCAACAAGGCCATTTGTAACCAAAAGGGAGTGATCTTTTGATGTTTTAATTTCAGATGCTCCAGAAATTGCTTAAATCATTTGCTATTATAGGGTAGACCATTGTCTAACTTCACAATCGTTGGGAAACCCCATGTTGCAAATATGCCATCAGGGTTTTCAATCTTTCAATCACTCGGTCATGTGTCGTGGATGAGAGATCTTCAACCAGTGCAAAACATAAAAATTAATCTATTATCACCAGTAAGTGATGTACATTGCCAAGTGGACCAAAGAAATAGATGGCTACTTTCTCCCTGGCATGTTTGGGGAGCTCTGACATGTTCAGCTTCTGTTCTATAACTTTGGTTGGCTGGCAATTCATATGTGACTCGCTTTGTGCTCCTTTTCAACTCTTTCATCTAGGTGTGGAAACCAAACTCAGTCTTGAAGAGCCCTTTTTGTAGCAACAATGCCACAATGTCCTTTGTGAGCAACTTCTATCCCTCTTTGTCAAAAACTCTCTGGAATCGGGACCCTCGATCCTTGCAGAATAACTCCTTCCTGAGTTATGGGTAGCTCATCCTTGACATTCTTGTACTTTAGATAATCCCCATCATTACTTAGAGGTCGATCATGCTTGTTCCACAACTGATGTGTAATTATGGGGGTCATTCCGACCGGGGATGCGGGAGCACCGCCAACAGGCTGGCGGTGCCCCGCAGGGCATTCTGACCGCAGCGGTTTGGCTGCGGTCAGAAGAGGAAAACCGTCGGTCTCCCGCCGGTTTTCCGCTGCCCTGGGAATCCCCCATGGCGGCGCAGCTTGCTGCGCCGCCATGGGGGATTCCGACCCCCTCACTGCCATCCTGTTCCTGGCGGCTCCGGCCGCCAGGAACAGGATGGCGGTGAGGGGTGTCGTGGGGCCCCTGCAGTGCCCATGCCAATGGCATGGGCACTGCAGGGGCCCCCGTAAGAGGGCCCCACTTTGTATTTCAGTGTCTGCTTTGCAGACACTGAAATACGCGACGGGTGCCACTGCACCCGTCGCACATACCCACTCCGCCGGCTCCATTCGGAGCCGGCTTCCTCGTGGGGAGGGGTTTCCCGCTGGGCTGGCGGGCGGCCTTCTGGCGGTCGCCCGCCAGCCCAGCGGGAAAGCCAGAATGGCCTCCAATGGCGGCTCCCTCAGAATGACCCCCTATGTCTTTTAACTTTAACATGTCACTATCATGAATCATTGCAATGACAATCTGGGCTAACGATACAACAGCTGGTGTACTTGACTTGACAATGAAATTGATGTAGGCCTCAGCCGTTTTGGAAGGAGTGCCATGAACTTGAATAGGTACTCTCGAAAAGTAGTCAACAGGATTTTGATCTTTCCTGGTCGATTCACAATTGCATAATCGTACTCTTGCAATCGTAGTCCTCATCTTTCTATTCGAGGAGGCATCTTAGCCTTTGGATCGACAAAGATAGTCAGCAAGGCTTGATGATCAGTCACCAGCATATAAGGCTTTCCGTACAGGAATACATGGAAATGTTTACAAGTCCATAGTACAGCCAAACTTTCCTTTTCAGGCTGTGAGTAATCACGTTCTGTTTAAGATAAACTTCGACTAGCATAGGCCACAATATGTCTTCTTACATTTGGGCATCTATTATGTTGTGCAAGTATAGGGCCTAATCTAACAGGACCAGCGTCAACTACAATTTTGGTATGGAGCTTTGGATTGAAATATGCCATTTCTGTAGCGTTTTCAAGGGCATGTTTGATTCTCTTGAAACTCTTTTCACATTCTCTTGACCATTTAAGACACATTTTTCTTGGTTAACTCTCATAGTCACTGACAGTGGCAAAGTCCTTCATGTAGGACGAAGACCAGCTGACCAATCCATGAAAAGAAAGAACCATTGAAATGTCCTGTGGGGCTTCAGCATTTGATAAAGCTTGTACTTTTGCAGGGTCAGGAGTCTGCTCCCATCAGAAAATATGCGGCCAAAGAATTTAAAGTTTGTCTTATTGAATTCACAGGATTTTTTACATACTTGTTTGAGGGGTCTACTGTGAAACTCTAAAAACTGATATTTCATAGCAGAAGTTAAATTCATTCACAACTGGTTGTATGATGCGTCGTAAGACGCCTTAGAAAAGTTCTGCAGCCGATGACACAAGAAATCTAAGTCTTTTGTATCTAAACAAACCAACATGTGCAGCAAAAGTTGTACTATATCAGCAGTTTTTTTTAGCTCTAACTCATGATAACCTTGATTCAAATCAAGTCGAGAAAAGCTCTTGGCGCCATATAATCGCACAATCATGTCTGCAATGTGCGGCCCTAGATGTATCTCTCATTCAATTGCTTTGTTCACTTGGCACATGTCAACGCATATGCGCACCGGTCCGTAATGGTCTTTTTTAGTCACTACTACTATGGAAGAAACCCATGTTGTTGGACCAGTGGAACATTCAGTAATGTAATGCTTAAGTAATGATTCAAGTTCTTTTTCAACAACTTCTTGTAAATGAAAAGCAACTTGTCTAAGGACCTCATTATGACCCTGGCGGTCTGTTGGACCTCATTATGACCCTGGCAGTCTACTGATCGCCAGGGCCACAGTGGCAGTTTTACAGCCAACTGGCTGGCTGTGAAGACCGCCACATTATGATTGTGGCGGGTTGGCCTCCGCCAACCCGTCACATCTCCACTTATACCGCCAGGCAGTCGGACTCGCTGGGACGGAGATAAGCATCTCCGACCCTGCAGTTCACAGAAGACCGCTGGAGGTATTAGGAGCCGCCTTTCTACCAGGGTTTGCGGGGTAGCAGCACCGCCACAAAAACCCTGGTGGAAAGGCTACGGGTGACATGGAATTTCTTCCCTGTCACTGGCAGACGACTCCCCCACTCCCTGCAGGCACAATACTCTCCAACCCCACTTCCCCCACTCCCCCTCCAGGTAGATTGCACCCCTCCCCCACCCCACCATCCCCCCAAGGTACAGCGCCCCCTTCATCCACCCCCTTCCCAGATACATGCACATGCACACAGACACCTACACGCACCCCGCATACACTACCTCACCAACACTGACTTACATGCATTCACTCACATGCATCTATTCTCGTATTCACCGCAAAACCCATACTCGCATTCACCACAACACTCATACACGCATTCACCACAACACTCATACACACACGCGTACCCCCAAGCATACACACTTACATTCATACACGCACTCACTTCTACATTCATCCGCGCATACAAGCACACATACACACATTCATGCACACATGCAGAAAACACCCACTCTCACACACACACACACAACACCCTCTCACTCCCCTCCCCTGTCGGACAATCACCTTACCTAGTCTGGGGAGGAGGTCGTCCAGCAGGGAACAGGCGCTTCCACCTCCGGCAGCGCCCCACCAGCAGGACACAACCACGTTGTATTATTGTACATAATACGGCGGGCGGAGTCCTTCTGGCAGGGCCGGTGGTGGAACCGACATAGCGCCTCCACCCACCAGTACGACTACTTCTGGATTTCCGCCAAAAATGCGGTGGAATTCCAGCAGTACCCATAATATGGTGGACGGAAGACTGCCAACACTGGTGGTCTTTTGTCGCTCGTGGCTTTGGTGGTCTTGCAATGAGACCACCAAAGTCATAATGAGGGCCTATGTCTCCGAGCAACAGGACAAACATCCTCATTAATATGCAGTTTTAGTTTCATACTCTTTAACTTTCCTAAACCATGAAACAATGGAGGGAATTGACCTACTATCTAATGATAAGCATTCATGTTTTTCATCACTAAAATCTGTCCCATGTCAGCAACCGTGTTGAAACTGGGCAAACAGAGACTTGCTGCTGTACCTTGAAATATATGGATCAGTGTTTGAACCTTTCTTTTCTTATGTTTCAGTCACCAGAAATGAAACTTTACTCTCCATGGGTGTCAATGCAGTGTATACCTTGGTCTTTGACAGCCTGAGCTGCGGTAATGGAGACAGTTCAGTGTACTTTTCTTCAGGCATTATATTTATCGAAGCACCACTATTGCCCATAAAAGTTATTGAACATCCATTTATTTTCCATGTAATCTTTGGACAGTGTTTGTATGATTTCATTATTTTGACATGTCAACTTTTCTTTGAGTCACTTTTCTCTTTACAAACAACCAATCCGACATGGGCACATTTTTCTGAGGTAAACATTGACATAGCACAATCACTTTCTTCACTTTCACTTATTATTGAGTCTGAAGAGCTGTTTGATGATTATTTAGACGGCCATCAACTTTGTTTAGTATCTATTTGCCTCAACTGAGATCGCTGCTTAGCCTTGTGGGTGCGCCTTGATCGTTGCTTCTGGAACATTCTGGCAGCCATTTTGTCTTTGCACGTGATGCAATTGTTTTATCCTTCGCTCTGCACATTGGCACAAAATCGTTCTCTTTTCCACAGCCTTTGCATATTTGACTAATGGTGGGGCACTTTCCTTCATGTGGAAACACAAATCCACATCTGAAACACACCTTTTTGCATGTAGGCATCACCTTGTCTCCTTCAGTCTTTTGTTTTGAATTTCATTTCACACTCATGACTGAGTCACTCTGTGCACCTCTGGACTCCATGTTGGTAGCTTGTCTCTCAGCTTGTTCCTCAGCTCTGGCAGCAATCAATACTTGCTCCAGACGAAGCATGTCGGTCAGCATTTGTCATCTGAATGAATCACACAAGCATCCATCAATCACTGTAAGCCTCTTGGTTTCTTCATCATTTTTTAAAAACCTTTATTTATGCAATTTTTTTGTTAGCAACATAACAAAAAGTGCATGGTAGTAGGTGTCATAATCATAAAGCAGAAAGATATGGATGCAATTGTCAATTAAATAATAATCCCAGAGAACCCCTGCTAACAAATATGGAGCAGCATCCAGAGGAAGCAAAATTATACAACAACAACCACTGCCCCTATTCATGGCATGCCTGTGTACATATATTCAGAACCAAGAAGCCATTTTCCAAACAGAAAAAGAAAAGGGGTTGGAGCCAAAAAGTAAAAATCCATAAATCTATTATATTTCTTACATAAACGAACTCTATTCTTTTTAAAATACCAAAACTTCAATAAACCTAAAATAATAATTCAAAACGAAATATATGTCAATACAATTTACTGGGTGTTTGGCACACCACCACTCAACCACTAAACATCCACTCATTCACTACAAACATCCCCATCCATTCCATTCAATTATACACAAGACAATCAACAAAATTAAAATTCAAATCCCTGATAATCTACTTCTGGCATTGGACAATAATTAATAACGTCAAAAACTACATCCATCAATCATCATCAACTTGTAGTTTATACACCCATTGTAATGTCCATGTAATACTTGAATAAGCCACCCTGTTTATGCTAACAAAAATGGCACCTGTTATCTATGTCTACATTCACAGGTTCATTAGCAGGATACTTAGCGATTCGGCAAAAATTATCCCAGTATATTTCCCAGTTTGGCTGTCCAGTGTTCTTCACCTTGCAGTCCAGTGTTTGGTGCCTCCACTTTTGTAATGCCCATGCGCGTTTTGGTTGAAGCAGCACGTATGTGGGAGCCGCATTCTTCAGGGCATAACAATTTAAAAAACTTAGTGCAAAACCCCAGAACTATTCCAGATGGAGGTGGGTTCGAAAAGGCGAAAAGGAGACTCCCCATGGTAGGTAGATGTTGGAAAATGGGTTATTGGTAAGGGCAGGTAGGTACCTACACTTAGCAATAGGCCACTAACCTCCACTTAGGTCCATTTAGGTCTCAGTAAATTAAACCCAGCTCAACCCTTGGTAGCTTGGCAAAGAGCGACAAGGCTTTACTTAGGAGACAGAGTGTGAAGCATTCAAATATCACAAAACAGTAATTAAATAAAACACAGGAAACAGTTTAAAAATCCCAAACCAATTTATAAGAATAGATTGTATTTCTATCATTAACATGACACAAAAATGAATAAAATTGGATAAGGGGAACTGGAGATATGAATTTTTAAAGAATCATTGTTTTCTAGCACCTAGAAACAAAAAGCATCAATCTGGTCATCTGGTCGCACCTCGACTGGGGCAAAAAGTCAAAGTTTAAGGCCGACCGCGATGGAGCCTGGCTCGGCTACAGCCCGCGGGAGGCCTCGGTCAAAAGTTTACCTTCGGACTTAGGCCCATATGTACGAACACTTTTTCCCATAGACACAGAATGGGTAAAAACCTTTGCTACATCTGGCCCTTAGTCTCTTTTCTGAAGATTTTCTTCAGCGTGATGAACCTGCCAGTCCAATCCGACCTCCTGCAACTCTTCTCCAGATATGCGTTGTGGGAGCCCTTGGTGGAGATTTTTACCTTCGGACTTAGTCTTTATTTCAAGGTGAAAATCCTTCAACTGGGGCAAACCTAGATCTTGATCCGACGTCCTTGGAGCCCTCCTCGGATACGCTGGCTGTGAGGTCCCGGTCAACTTCCTATGATCGGACTTAGGCCCTCATTACAACCCTGGCAGTTGGCGGAGAAGTGGCGGTCTTACCGCCAACAGGCTGGCGATAACAAATGTGGAATTATGACCATGGAAGTTACCGCCATGGTCATCCGCCAATTCTCCGAACCAACCGCCACGGCGGAGACGACCACTGGGCTGGAGACTTGGGTCTCCAGCCCGGCGGCCGTCACAAGACCTCCGGCGGTATCATGACCCGGCTGACTGCAATGGATTTCATGGGGTTGGGCAGTGCCATGAAATCCATGGCGATAAGCACTACCAGTGCCAGGGAATCCTTTCCCTGGCACTGATAGCGGTCTCCCCCAACCCCCACCCCGACTCCTTCCCCGACATCTCCCACCCCCCCTGCCACCCTCCAAAGGTGGCAGGACCGCCCTCCCCACCCCTACCCCGACATCACTACACAGACACACACCTGACACGCATGCAGACACCACCAACACACATACCCGCACACACACGAACAAACATGCCAACAGACACAGTCATACACGCACACCCACATTCAGGCATACAAGCACACATCCATACAGACATACATACAGGCAGACATGCACACATTTCCAAACACACTACACCCCCCGCATGCATACACGCCCTCACACCCCCCCTCTTCATAATCACACGCACACCCCCATGCACACACACAACAGACAACACCCACCTGCCCCCCTCCCCTAACGGACGATGAACTTACCTGGTCTGTTGATCCTCCGGGAGGGGACGGGATCCATGGGGACTGCTCTGCTGCCAGCACCCCATCAACAGAACACCGCCACGCCGAGTCACGGAACGTGATTCGGTGGGCGGTGTTCTGTTGACGGGGCAGTGGAGGTGAAGCAACCTCCACTTCCCCGCCGACCGCCAGTATGGCTGCTAGCGGCCCTCCATCCGGAAAAGGACGGAGGGCTGCCAGCAGTCATAATTCGCCGAGCGGAAAACCGCCAGCACTGGCGGTCTTCAGCACGGCGGTCCCTCTGTGGTCTTGTGAAAAGACCGCCGAGGTTTAAATGACCCCCTTAGTCTCTTTTTTGGAGATTTTCTTCACCGGGATGGACTTGCAAGTTAGGCCGGGTCGGGTTTGAGGCAAGCCGGCTAGAGTTGCCGCGGTGGGTCGGTCCCTCCATGGAGCTTTTTTTCAAAAGTTCTCCAAACTTCTCCAAACTTCTTGATCTTCTCCCAGATGTTTCCTTTAAGGTTCTTTTGAGGTCCACAGATCACCCCAAGGTTCCAGAGGCTCTGAGATGATCCTTGGGGATGTGGACTACAACTCCCAGAATGCACCTGGCACCAACTCCTTTCTGGCCACTGGACAGTGGTCAGATGGTTGGTTTCTTCAGGAGTTGGTGCAGGGGACTCTGGTTAGCAATTTTTCACCTGTAGCAAACAGGGAACCCCTCCTTGAACCAGTTGAAGCCAGGCAAAGTCCTTCTTGTGGTGAAGCCCAAGTGTGCAGCTGCTGCAGTCCTTCAGAGTGCAGGGTCCAGGTGCAAGCCAGGGGTCCAGCAGGGCAGTCCTTCTTCTTCTGTAGTTCTTCCCAGTAGGGATCTGGTAGGGAACTGAGGTGTGGGTACAGGTCTGCCAGTTTGATCCTTGCTCCTGGGTGAAAAATAGGGGGGTCCTGGTTCTCAAATCAGGGGCAGGGTCCTTCCCCTTGTGATGACCACTTCCTGGGAAGTGTGGCAAAAATCAATCCCCGGAGCAACATTCCTGAAAAATCCATCATGGCTGAAAGTGATTTTTGGAGGTTACATCTGGCTGAGCCCACCCACTGGTGTGGCTAAAAATCCTAAACACACCCCTCTCCTAATCCAATCAAGGGGGCACCCAATTGTCTGGGTTTGCAGGATGTGGGGGTGTTGCTGGGTTGCTCCAAATGTCCTTCTCTGCCTTTGAAGACCAGTTCGGCAGCCCTCCCCCTTCCTGCCTCACCATCTGCTAAGGGGAGATCTACTCCCACAGGCACATCTCTTTGTGTGAAGCCAGGCCACTTCACACCTCCTCAAGGCAGCCTGGCCAGGCTGCCAGAGGCTGGCCAATCAGAGCACAGCAGGAAACACACTGCAGGGCTGAAGTTGGCAACTTTTCAGGTAAAGTTTAAAACTCTTTACCTGAACAAGTTATATTAAATCCCACAACTGGAAGTTGTGGGATTTATTATAACAATTAATTTGATACTAAACTCTTGTATCTGTTACTTAAGGGGACTTTTAAAATTAAAATAGTCTCCCCATTCTAGCCTATGGAAGCCATTAACTACAATGAGGGAAAAACGAGTTTGGCTGTTTCACCTCACCAGGGCTTATAAAACAATTTTTGTAAGGTCCCTGCTTATAGTTACTTGGCATCCAGCCCTAGGGGCAAATAGGGCACAGCTTAGGGGTGACTTAGATGTAAAAATAAGGTCGTTTAAGACTTTGGAACTGCTTTTAATTCCAAAGTAGAATTTGCATATACCTTTAATTTAAAAGCAGCCAGCAAGGCAAGCCTGCCTTTAAAATGATACTGGGCACCTCAGCAGTGCACCTATGGGGGCACTACCTATGCTGGGGTCCCTAAACCTCCATGCCCTACCCTATACTAGGGACTTATAGGTACGTTAATTTTGCCAATTATAATTAGCCTAATTTGCATATCCACTTTACACAGAGCACTGGCCCTGGGACTGGTTAGCAGTACCCAGGGCACCATCAGAGTCAGGAAAACACCAGCACAAAGTGGAAAATGGGGGCAAAAAGTTAGGGGGCCTCTGCACTGTTCTCTCACAGTAGATGAAAGAAGTCACCTAATTAATATTGGATAAAAGAGCTTATATTAAACAAGTCCTGCAGTAGATGCCAAAAGGTGATAACTCCTTGCAGAAAAAGTCTCTGATCTAATGGAAATCAGAGAAATGAAAACTGCACAAAGGAAATCCCCAGGTGGAAGGAAGCCACATCTGTGTCAAAACAGACAACATGCCAAGTTGAAATGGCTGTGTTTGCCCATACTCTCCATAAGAGATACGAGAAAGGTAGCAGTGGTCAAGAGGGCACACTGTTAAACTTAATTGTTGATTATCCAGGTATACATAAGCAATACATTTGTCAAGACAGTAAACAATTTTTAAATGTAGTTAATCCAGATAATTCTCACTCTGCAATGTCATCTCACTTATATAGCATGGGGTAATATCTCCTCATCACTCTGGGTCACCCGTGCCTGAGTCCGTATCTGTGTCTCCGTGTTCATTAAAAGAGTCTAACATCGCCCCCAGGCTGCCAAAAACCCCTGCTACCCTATCATCCATGCGAGAGAGCCTCATGTGTTGTTCCTCAGCGACCCCCCATTCCAGGACATCCTTCACCCATAGGCTCTCACTCGGGACCCATGATCCATCCTATCATTATTCTATGCTTTGCAAGGAGCGATGCCATGTGTCATAGGAATATCAATCCCTACTGTGTCAGAAATGCAGGGTATTACAGTTTCCCAAAATCCATAGTCTTCCACACATTTCCAAGTCAGATGAAGGAAAGTAGCCCCTTCCTCCGAGTAGCAAGCACATTTTGGCCTCCTATTAGGATCAATATAGTTGAGTCTGACCGGTGTTACATATGTGCGATGCAGGAAGTTAAAGTGGAGTAGTTTAAATTGGTTATTATAGGAGACCAATTTTACTAGACTGCATGCATGCTCCCGGTCTGAGTCTGCAACAGGTTCTCTTAGGTCTGCCTCCCAGGCCGCCCTTGCTTTATATTCCCAGTTTGTTTAGTCCTCATGGAGTGATCTGTAGAACAGGGAAATAAGGTGCTTGCCCTACCCCCAATGAAGCAACCCCCCAGTGTCTGTGAGGCTATTGTGAAATAAGTAAACTATCCAGGGTCATCAACAATCCTTTGGGCAGTGGAAAGAGCACATTTTGTATGAGATAAAGACACTTAGGAAGAAAGACCATTTTTGCCACGGCTGCTCTCCCCATGACCGATAGGGGGAGCATATTCGTTTAGTTAGCTTAGTGAGCCCCCTTTCCACCCAGTCAACATTAATTCTCAGATGTTCCATCGGTGTCCTGGTGAACATGATGCCCAGGTACCGGATATTTTCCTTTTCCCATCTAATTTCCAGGTCTGGTAACTGGTCCTGCGGCACCTGGGCCAGTCTTCCCGAAGGAAACAGTAGCGTTCTCCTAAGATTTATCTGTAAACCTGACACCAGTCCAAAGTTCTCTAGGTGCTGCATTAGTACAGGTACAGCCTCAGAGTGGACATATACCAGTGCATCATCAGCATACAATAAGATGACGTGGGTTGTCTCAATCACTCATATGCCACATGCCTTCAATTCTCTAAGTCATAGAATGGCCATAGTTTTGAGTGCCAAGGCAAATAACATAGGTGAGGGAGCGCAGACCTGTCGAGTGCCCCGCTTAAATGACCAGCCTTGGAAATTTCTCCTCCCACTTTGACGCAGGTGACAGGACTTGTGTATAATAGGCATACCATCCCCGGAAGACAGGGCCAAACCCCATCCCCCAAACACCCTCATGGATAGCTCCACTGCTATCTCGATATCTAACGACATGGGGGCAAGGTCCTGATATGACCTCTCTGTCTCATATAAGATGTGTATTAAGTGTTGCGGATCGAAGGTCGTGCTGCGTGAGGGCACAAAACCACATTGGTCCTCATGTACCAGTGTACAGACAACTTCCTGTAGCCATGCTGCCAGTACTTGAGATCCACCCTTGATGGCTCCTCCATTGAGGGGGCCACCACGGTATCTCCTCGGACACCTGTCTGTTGTGTTCGGCATTGTGCAGGGGGTTTCTGCATGATATATTTATTGCTCCGTTGTGTTCCCCTGCAGGGCTCCGGTTTGCTTATTCTTGCCCATCGGGAGACTAGTTGCCCTGTATCACCCGTCTGCTGCTGTACCAAACAGGCACCATGTACTCTATTGGGGAGGGTCCTCCCCTTCACACTATGCTTGCTGCACTGTTAGTAAACATGCTTCCTTCTCAGGGGTCTGGTCCCTGGGACCACAAAGCCCAACCAGCATCTCAGGAGTCAATGTCACAGTGCAAACTCCCAGGAGGGCCCTATTCCCCGGCCAATGGTGCGCAGCAGCAGCATGCACCGGGTATCTGGGGGCAAAAGGCCTACATAGATTCTAGAAATGACTGCTGGGGGGGTCATCAGGTGACCCTCCAGTAGTGTGGGATTGTGTCCCCCCACCTCTTAAAGGTGCCTCTTCCCAAGAAGGGTCCCCCTGAGTGGTTTCTCATTTAGGCACTGAATGCTGGATGCTGCCATACTGCGCCATGCTGCAGGCCAGGCTGCCACATGGCAGGAGAATACCTTGTGGTTTTTGCAGCAGAGGGGGGCTGGTTGTAGTTCGCAGATTAGTCCCTCAGCCAGTGGCTCCCGTAATGCTGCTCCTAATGATGCAGCTGTGCGGGCTGTAACCTCCACTGTTCTCTGACTCCAGGCAGGCAGGCCAGCACTCATACGCAGCAGCCCACAGGTCTGGCCCATCATGCGGCTACCGCCGACTGGTCCGTGCCATCAAGGGATATCTCCACACTCTGGACCCCTCCGGCTCCTCAAAAGGCAGTCCACTCCTCAAGAGCAGATGAGAGGGAGGCAGTCTCATAATCTGCCAAACATTTTGAGCACAGGAGCCACAGGATTATTTAGGATTTAGCAGGCGGCTGCGGAGCCATTCAGGAACGCATTCTGTCAGTCATTTTGCATGGCCACGCCCCTGGTTTCTCCATCATTAAATTTATTGAACTTATAGCATCTGATGAGTGTGTTGAACCTTTCCATAAATTCATCGCTTGTTTTGCCAACTTGTTGACATTCTAGACTGAAAACATTGTTCACAATCAACGTTTGGTACTAGATTGAACTGGAAATTCAAAGCATTTTTAATCTGGCGATTTATGACTTCTTTGTCAGTTCTCTGGATTTTCTTTATTACTTCTTTCACACCATCACCAGCAAGATTTTTGAGATGTTTGATAATCTTTCTGTCATCAGTCTCCTCAAGTACATCAATGAAATCTTCAAATGTTTGTCACCATGCAGTCCATTTATCGCCAAAAGTTCGCTTTTTGGCAGTGTCAAATGGTGGTGGCAGTTTGAAGAATTCGGCAGCCTTGAAACTGTTCATGGGAGTGGCTGACATAGAGGGTGGAGCTTTGTCAAACATGGTTGGCTGTCCCTGGGAATCTGCATCATCCCAGAGGACTGACAATGTTTCAGCCTCTGGATCATCCAGGATAGCCTTTGGAGTTTTTACCTTTTTCTCAGTCTCCACCTTAGTCCCAACACTCCTGGAGGCCTCTGGAGTTGGTCTAAGTCACCACCTGTCAGCTTTGATGGTGTGCCACTTCCGGTATTGGATAGCTCAGTAAGAACAACCCCAGTGCTTCTTCTTGGGTCTCCTCCCCCTTGCTGAGGTCATAATGCTCCACTTATTGTGACTCAGGTAAGAGTAATAGCAGTATGCTTCCTTTTTCCTCATTTTGTCAGCCAGCACTATTTGATATCTGAAAACTGTCTTTATATGCGCTTTGTAAACCTGGTTGAATCCGCCCTCAGTATTAAAGCTCCGTATATTGTATAACTTTATTTTGCGTGGCAGGGCGGTACCTTTTTGTAGGATTTTGGTCATAGTCTCTTGAACATCTATGTGTAGACTTTTCTGTGAAGCTTTTATCCATTCACATACTTCACACCAGCTCGAGTTACTTATACCCTATCTTGTCCTTAGTTGCAGTGTCTTCCCCAGCCTGGTGCCCGCTGATTGACTAGGACACACACTGAGCTGTAAATCACACGTCATTATTCCTCTGTGTGTACCTGTAAACTCCCAACATTCTAAAGTAAACTCTTGTACATTCCACTCTAGGGATTACATGACACACTGATACAGTCCTCAGGGAGGCATAAAGACTCTGGCCCTCATTACAACCCTGGCGGTCGGTGTTAAAGCAGCGGTAATACTGCCAACAGGCCGGCAAAAAAAGAAAATTGAATCACGACCATGGCAGAACCCGCCAACATAGACAGCCACTTTAACACTCCGACCGCCACGGCGGTAGAAACAAACACTGCGGCGGTAACCGCCAACAGACAGGCGGAAGACAATGTACCACCCACCCTATCACACCAGGCCTATCCACCACCTTTTCGGGGTGGAACCAACGCTATCAAAAGCACAGCGGAAACAGTACATAGAAGGGAAACCACTCACCTCTCGACACCCAACGAGGAACCAGGACGCAATGGAGCCCCGAACTACAGGTTCTGCCTATGCTGCTCTTCCTCCTGGTCTATCAGGAGCAGGACAGATGCCGTCGATGACCACGGTGAGTACTGCACCTCCAACGCAGGGGAGGGAGGAGGGAAAAGAGAGTGACACACACACACGCAGCACGCAATACCCCCACCCCTACCCTCACCCACAACATACACACAAATACATGCAGCAACATTACATATACACCCCCACCCCCGTAAGAATGCAAGGACAAAATTAAATGATTGTAACGATAGTAATCATGAAAAATCTGATAGTCAAAGTTCAAAATTCAGTATATGCAAATATGTACACCAACTACACAAGTCCGGATAGTGTACCAATCATTGTCCGTAGACCACTGGTCCTAAAATGCAAGGGCGAAGCACACACAAGATACCTGACTGGAAACGGAGAGAACACTGCTGGGGCATCAAATCGAAAATAAACAGGCACCTCAGGGGGAGGGGGGCACCTCAGCCAGATGAACGCACGACGCCACTGCTGCACGAGGGGGCTCCATCCCCATTGCTGTATCCTGCGGAGTGCAAAGCTACAGTCTCTCAAGTCTCTCCAGTGGATGGTTTGCCCACTGCTTTATCCTGGGGAGTGCAAAGCCACAGTCTCTCAAGTCTCTCCAGTGGGTGGTTTGCTCACAGCTTCATCCTGGGGAGTGCAAAGCCACAGTCTCTCAAGTGGATAACAGGCTCCACTGGTTCTGGAGGGGGCCTGGTGCCCAGAGTGCTTCATCCTGCCAAGGACTGAGGTAGTGGATGTATGTCTCCACTGGTTCTGGAGGGGGCCTGGTGCCTAGAGTGCTTCATCCTGCCAAGGACTGAGGTAGTGGATGTCATTCTTCACTGGTTCTGGAGGGAGCCTGGTGCCCAGAGTGCTTCATCCTGCCAAGTACTGAGGTAGTGGATGTCATGCTCCACTGGTTCTGGAGGAGGCATGGTTCCCAGAGTGCTCCACGTGCAGTGTGGCCGGTACCATTCCCTCACCTGGGTGTGTGTGCCACAAGATTGCCCAGGAACAGGTAGCATGATACGCCATGGAGGCAGCGACATACCCCACACTGCTGCGGCTTCGCCTTCCACCTGCAGGTGCAAACAGTGATGGAAGTCATGCATCATGGAAGCTGGCCAGGGTCCAGGAAGTCTCCTCTAGCCTCGGACGACTGACAACTGGGGATGATAGCCATGTCAGCGGTGGTGCCACTGTCTGAGCACGTCGCAGGGCTGGTGGCGGTGCTTGCGGAGGTGTCTGTGGCGGCGGTGCTGGCGGTGGTGCATGGGTCAGCACCTGCTGAGGGACACAGCAGGATGTCTCCTGCAGCCTCGGAAGGCTGCCCACTGGGGAAGATGCTGGGGACTGTCGCTGAGGCTGCAGACGTGCCGGTGGCTGTGCAGGTGGCTGTGCAGGTGGTGGTGCAGGTGGCGGTGCATGTGGCTGTGCAGGTGGGGGTGCTAGTGGCGGTGCAGCTTGCGGTGTTCGCTGCCGTACAGGTTGGTGTTGTCATGGACAGAAGGGGTGACACTTGTCCCTCAGTCAGTACCACCGTGCCCTGTCCTGACCTGCTCTTCTGCTTTTGTCCCTTCCCCACCTTTGATGGTGCTGCAGGTGTCTGGCCACTATCCCCTTTTGTTTTTGCGGAGCCCTTTGTGGCTGGAAAGTGCGGCTTCTCCCTCCGGGATGTGGGCACCTTCTTCACCTTGGCAGGTGGCGGAATGTCCTTGCCCTCGCTACGTGACACACAGGCAGCCCTGATGGGTGGCGCACTCGATGACCCCGCAGTTGCTGGCCTCACTGTGCCTGGGGATTTGGTGGCTAAGGTGCTGGGCTGGGACCTGGAAAGCCTGGCCCTAGGGGAAGGACAGGGGGGGAGGTGAAGGGAAGACGTCAAGGTTTGCCAGGAAAGGTTTTTTAGACACACTGGGACGGGAAGATGTAGTGGGTTTGGGAGTGTACGAAGAGGTAGTGGTTGTAGGAGGTGTTCGTTTGCTGAATTTGGGTGAAGGTGCATGGGCCGGATGCTGTTGTGAGGTGGATTGCTGTTGGGTGGGTGTGTGCCTGCGTTTGTGTACTTTGGGAGGAGGGCTCACAGACACACTGGGAGAGGACACAGGGGATGTGTGGATGGTAGTGGGGGTGGTGATTGCATGAGAGCAGTGTGTGGTGATGGGCATGCTGTTGATGGAGGCAGTGGATGAACATGTAGTGCATGCAGGTGTGAGTGGAGACGAGACAGGGAGGGAGGAGGAGGACGTGGAGGAGGGGGACAGAGTGGAGCCAGTGTATGTTGCTGTGTCTGCATGGGGATGGTGCTTGTGTGAGTGCTTGTGCGATGTGTGGTGCTTATGTTTGCCATGTCCACTCTTGTGTGTTGATGAGTGTGCATGCTGGTCTGATGGTGTGCTTGGCTGAGGCTGAGGTACAGGGGATTGGGTCTGGGTAGTGGAAGTTGCAGGGGCAGGCTTGACACAGGGAAAATGGCTGCCATCAGTGCTGAGGCCAGAGCCTGAAATGCTCTCTGTTGGGCTGCCTGCCCAGAATGAATGCCCTCCAGGTATGCATTTGTTTGTTGCAAATGCCTCTCAACACCCTGGATGGCATTCAAAATGGTAGATTGCCCAACAGTGAGGGATCTCAGGAGGTCAATAGCATCCTCACTGAGGGCAGCAGGGCTGACTGGGACAGGGCATGAGGTGCCTGGGGCGAAGGAGATGCCCACCCTCCTGGGTAAGCGGGCACGGGAAACACGCTGAGGGGCTGTAGGGGGGGTGGTGGCTGTACCTGTTGATACGGTGGGCACTGTCACAGCAAGGGAGCTCCCATCAGAGGAGGAGTCGCTGTGACTGGTGTGTGCTCCTGTCCCCGTCGTGCAGCTCCCCTCGCCCTCCATCCCACTGGTGGCTTCAGACTCCGTTGCTTCACCCTGAAGGTCTAAGAGGGTTGCAGCTCCCTCCTGCTCAGGTGCCACTGCTCCTCCGCCTGATGATGCTATTGCACACAAGAACAGGAGACAACAAAAAGGGGGGGGAGACAGAAGAAAAACATGTTCAGTGCATGCAACACCACTACCGTTGGTGGACACAACACACAGGGAGCAGCCCTCAGCACTAAAACCCATGCACTATCAGTTCCTAGAAAATTCACATGCCCATGGGGTACGAGGCCTAAGCCCAATTGCTGCACCCCTGGAAGTCACAGGAGCCTGACTAGGTGTAGATGGCTCTTACCACTAGTGGGGTTGGGGTGCCACAGAGCCTGCCTCACAAGGGACCTTGCCTACCAAGTTCGCCCTGGCCTAGGGGAACCCACTGCCCACCTCCCCCACCCAGACACCTCGTAATGCACGCAGAGTCAGCTGAATGAGAGTGTACTCACCCCCTTGCGGCTGCTGTGATGCCCTCAAGCACCCATCTAACTCCAGATAGGCCACCGCCAGGATCCGGTACATCAGGGGGGGTCATGGTGCGACGGGCACCCCTTACACGTTGGGAGGCCATCCCCAGCTGGGCCTCCGTCGTGTTCTTGCTCCAGCGGCGCAGGTCCTCCCATCCTTTACGGCAGTGGGTGCTCCATCTGTGGTAGACCCCCAGGGTCTGGACGTCCTTGGCGATGGCACGCCAAATACCCTTCTTCTGGTGGGCGCTGACCTAGAGGAATGGTACAGGGGGAAAGGAAATTACTCATCCGTCCGGACCGTCATAGTCATTGCCCACCAGTTCCCACCCATGCCCTGACGCACATACACCCACCATCCGCACATGTAGGCCTCAGCACCCCCATGTATCTTCCATCCACACCACTCAAAACAGGCATTGCCCACGCAGCATGCTCACAGTGTACTCACCTGTTTGTCTGGAGGACCGTACAGTTGCGTGTACTGGGGGAGGACCCCATCCACTAGTTTCTCCAACTCCTCCGATGTGAAGGCAGAGGCCCTTTCCCCAGACACTGTAGCCATCGTCGCTTCCAGACACAGGTCACAGCAGCACTTGCAGTGTAGGTCCTCTCCTGTTGAAGGTCTGGTATCAAGTGAGTGAACAGACAGAAAATGGCGGTCACGTCTGCGGCGGTGCGTACCGTCACCGCCGGCGTTCATCGTTATTGGCTCCTGGGACCCATAGGGCCCAATGTTAACCAATGCAGAATTGCGCCGTGGTCTTCGACCGCCCACCGCGACGGTGTACAACGCCAGCACAGTTACCTCATTTCCCCTTGTCCCACTTTACAGGTCAGGCAGCCGCCATTTCAGGGGGCCACATGGGATGGATAAAAACTGCGTCACACCTATCTGGGCCGGGAATACAGACAGATACCAGCACATTGGGAATTACAAACGTTTCTGCAAATAACACATTGTGATACCTCAGTGTTGGATGACTCTCTGCTCGCTGTTCTCCTCCATAGGGCACGTCTTCTGGGGCAGGTGATGAGATGGCGGCATCCTCCGGTGTACAGACCCCTGGTGGACCTGTTGACAATGGAAGAGAGACACATTATAATCACATACAGACTTGATTGTGCAACAATCCTGGAACTGTGTGCCCAGTTGGAGCCAGACCTGATGTCAGCTATCCGCCATCCCACAGGAATTCCCCCCCTAGTGCAGGTCCTGTCTGTACTCCATTTTCTGGCCAGTGGGTCTTTTCAAACAACAGTGGCCATGGCATCAGGGATGTCCCAGCCAATGTTCTCTAAAGTGTTGTCCAGAGTATTATCTGCCCTGCTGAAACATATGCGCAGCTACATCGTTTTCCCTCAGGTGGAGGATTTGCCCACAGTGAAAGGTGACTTCTATGCCCTTGGACATATCCCCAACATCATTGGTGCCATTGATGGAACACATGTGGCATTTGTACCTCCCGCAGGAATGAACAGGTGTACAGAAACCGCAAAAGCTACCATTCGATGAATGTGCAGGTGGTGTGTTTGGCACACCAGTACATCTCCCATGTCAATGCCAAGTATCCCGGCTCAGTGCATGACGCTTACATTTTGAGGAACAGGAGCATCCCTTATGTGATGGGGCAACTCCAGAGGCACCGGGTGTGGCTAATAGGTGAGGCCAAGGTCCCAATACAGTTGACATAGGTGTCTGGGTATGGGGTGGTCCCTAAGGGTTAGTGTGTGTCTAACAGTTGTCCCTCGACATTTGCAGGTGACTCTGGTTACCCCAACCTGTCATGGCTACTGACCCCAGTGAGGAATCCCAGGACAAGGGCAGAGGAACGCTACACTGAGGCACATGGGTGAATTAGGAGGATTATAGAATGCACCTTCAGCATCCTGAAGGCCAGATTCTGGTGCCTCCATCTGACAGGTGGATCCCTATACTACTCACCGAAGAAGGTGTGCCAGAAAATCGTGGCCTGCTGTATGCTGCACAACCTGGCTTTGCAACGGCAGGTGCCTTTTCTGCAGGAGGATGGGCCAGATGGTGGTCTTGTGGCAGCTGTGGAGCCTGTGGACAGTGAAGAAGAGGAGGCAGAAGAAGAGGATGTTGACAACCGAAATAACATCATCATGCAATACTTCCAGTGAGACACAGGTAAGAAGATGTAACTGCTTCCCACATCTCATACTATTGTTGGAGCTAGCATAAGTCTGTCATTTTCACTCAGTGTATGGACACTGACTTGTCACTTTGAATTTCCATTTCACAGATCTGGGTCCCACTTTGTGCCCTCTGCTATGCTTACTGCTGGCCTGCAGCTGTGTTACATTGGTATGTGAAAAGTACATTGACATTGCTATATTCCATAGATATTGCAATTACACATTTGTGAAAGCACAGACTGACTCCAGATTGTTTTGTGATTGAAGTGTGTTTATTTCTGTACAAATAAGTGGAGGGGGTTGTAAAATGGGCTGGGGTGATGGTGGAGGAATGTCCATGGCAGAGTCCAGTCTATTTGTTTCATAGGTGCATTGTCCAAAGGGGCATAGGAAGTGGAGCAATGGACAGGGTGACAAAGTGGGACAGAAGGGTGACATTCAGGGGGGTCTTATTTCCTGGCGGGGATCTTGGCAATGTTCTCTGTCTTGTTCCTGGATCTCAGGGGCCGTTTGCGGGGTGGTTCTCCATCTGCAGGGGTTGGAGTGCTGGTGGCCTGTTGGTCCTGTGGCGGGGCCTCCTGTGCACTAGCGCCGGCAGAGGTGGAGGGCTGTTCATCATTCAGGCTAGTGTCAGGGGCCCGTTGGTGTGCCACTGTGTCCTTCCTGGTGTTGAGAAGGTCTGCCAGCACCCCTGCAATGGTGGTGTTGATGGACTTCAAGCCCTCCCTGATCCCTAGGTAGTCTTCCTCCAGCAGCCACTGGGTCTCCTGAAACTTGGCCAGTACCGTGCCCATGGTCTCCTGAAAATGGTGGTAAGCTCCCATGATGTTGGAGAGTGCCTCGTGGAGTGTCGGTTCCCTGGGCCTGTCCTCCCCCTGTCGAACAGCAGTCCTCCCAGCTTCTCTGTTATCCTGTGCCTCTATCCCCTGAACCGTGTGCCCACTGCCCCCAGGTACCTGATCGTCCTGTGTTAGTGGGATTGCCTGGGTTCCCTGGAGTGGTGGACACGCTGCTGAATGACGTGTCCTGGGGACAGAGGGATGGGCCCGCTGGGTGGGTGCTGTGGTGGTGTTTCCTGAGGGGGGAGATTCAGTTTTGGTTTGTGACTGTGTCAGGGGAACCGACTGTCCCAAGGTCCCTGATGGGCCGGGCTGGTCATCTTGGTCCAGGGGTGCAGAGCTGTTGTCATCACTGTGGGCCTCTTCTGTGGGGTGACTGGATATGTCTGGCACCTCAAGTCCGGTGACGTTGGGTAGGGGTCCTGTTGGGGTGTAAATGCATAGTTATTGTATCTGTGTGTGCCATCTTGTGCAATGGGTGAGTGACCCTCTACTCCTGTGCTTGCATCATTGCCGTGGCCCTTGTGTGATTGGTGATTTTGAGGCATGAGTGAGTCTCTCTAATGGACATGCTTTGGTGATGGGTGTCCATGCATTGTTGTTACATGCATGGCTTGGTTTTGGGATGTGTGGGTTGTGTTAGTGGGGTATCCGTGGGTTGTTGGGGTGATGGGTGTGAGGGTAAGGGTGGCGGTATGTGATGGCATGCAGGTGGGGTGGGGGGAGAAAGTAGTTAAGATATGACTTACCAGAGTCCAGTCCTCCTGCTACTCCTGGGAGGCCCTCAGGATGCATGATCGCCAAGACTTGCTCCTCCCATGTTGTTAGTTGTGGGGGAGGAGGTGGGGGTCCACTGCCAGTCCTCTGTACAGCAATCTGGTGTCTGGATACCACGGAACGTACCTTCCCCCACCTCTTCCTGATGTCATCCCGTGTTCTTGGATGATCTCCCACTGCGTTAACCCTGTCGACAATTCTGCACCATAGCTCCATCTTCCTTGCAATAAATGTCTGCTGCACCTGTGATCCAAATATCTGTGGCTCTACCTCGACGATTTCCTCCACCATGACCCTCAGCTCCTCCTCAGAGAACCTGGGGTATCCTTGAGGTGCCATGATATGGTGTGGGTGATGTGTGAGGTGGTGTCGGTTGTGATGTGTGAGGGGATGTGTTGGTGTATGTTGTTTGAGGTGTGTGGATGTTGTGTAAGTGATGGTGTTGTGTGTCTGTGGATGCTGGTGTTGTTTTAGGTAGTCTCTCACTCTGGCCTTCTTTCAAATTTTTGGTTGTAAGGGTTTGTGGGGGATGTGGGTGTGTTTTTTATATTGGATTGGGTGTGTGGGTGTGGTGTGTGTATGTGTATCAGGTGTGTGTATTTCGAAATGTCCAATGTGGTTGTGTTTTGTAAATGTGTGTGTATTTTGAACGTGGGGGTGTGTACCGCCAATGGATTACCGTGGTTGAAAGACCGCTGTGTTGATTCATGGGTCGTGATAGTGTGGGCGTATTCCTGTTGGCGTGACGGTGTAGGTTTTGGTATCAGCAGTTTATCACTGACCTTTGGTGTGGTGGACTTGTGTGGCTGTCTGTATTGTGGCGGATTCCGAGATGTGGGTCGTAATACCTGTAGTGGAATTCCGCTGCCTCAGCGGTATGTTGGCGGTCTTCTGCACTGCAGAAAGCGGGATTTACCGCCAGGGTTGTAATGAGGGCCTCTGTTCTTAATAATGCAAGACACTATAGACATTAGAGAACCTGACCAGGGGTCAGTGTTTGAACCATCTTCCTGCCACAATGCCAGGGGGGAATCAGTTTGGGAGGGGTTAGAAGTCCAAGGAAAGGGGGATGGTCTAGAAAAGGTCCAGTCTTCCAATTAGATGGAACTAACAGCCATATGGAAGGCTCTACTTTAGTTCACTTCATTCCTTCAGTCCTGCTCTGTTTGTCTCCAAAAAGACAATTAAGTTGTGAGAGCATATGTCAGCTCTCAGAGGAAATGCATCTGCACCTCTATCTCCTTTATCAGAAGATAGGTCTCTGGGTCGAGAGGAATCTTCTTTCTCTATTGGCTGCCAATTGCCTGAGTCAGAAATTTCCATCTTTAATTCTGTCTGTCACCCCTGTTATTTCAACAGATTGTGCTGAGGTTCAGCCAACCATGGCTGGACCTATTTGCCACAAGGGAGAACTCCCTTTTACTTCAGGTTTGCACCCTGACTCCATCCAAGAAAGCTTGAGCAATAGATACCTTACCATCACCTGGGCTGTGGCCTTCTTTATGCATTCCCACCATATCCCCTCATTCACAGTCAGGGGCACTGCTGGCATGGTTGTTCAACCCCGCCAAGATAGGAACTCCCATAGTGGAGATCATTACCCTACTGGGTGAAAAACGTTATCACGAAGCCGACATAATCTCGTACTTCCGCGACTATTACACTACCCTTTACACCAGTTCGTACCACAGGCTGAGAGCTGAACTGCAGGATTTCTTGTCGGCACTGCCACCCCAGACTCTGACCGAGGAAGCGTGTGGAATCCTGGGCGGGGACATCGAGCTGTCAGAGATCGGGACTACCATAGCGGGACTAGCTTGTGGGAAAACTCCTGGCACGGATGGACTGCCCATCGAGTTCTATGCAACTAACGCATGGACACTCACCCCCAAGTTGGCAAAGTTGTATAATGAGGCACGTGTGGCGGGATGCCTACCGGGCTCGACGGGTGGAGCCTTAATTGTACCATTGCTCAAACCTGGCAAACCATCTGATGATAGCAGGGCTTATAGGCCCCTCTTCATGATTAACTTGGACTATAAAATATTGAGTCAGGTGCTAGCAACGAGATTGCTGCCCTGTATGACACAACTGGTTCACCCAGACCAAGCGGGATTCATACCTACTAGGGGCACTGCCCAGAACATACGTCTGCTACTATCTCTTATGGATTCAGCGGCCTCTTCGGAGCCGGGGTCAGCAGTCCTTGCCATAGATATAGAGAAGGTGTTTGATAGCCTGGAGTGGGATTACCTATATACAGTCCTCGGGGAAGGCTTCATTAAATGGACCAAGCTGCTCTACGCAGACCCCAAGGCTAGGGTTAGGACGGGCACGCTTATCTCAGCACTTTACTCAGTTGGCAGGGGCACCAGACAAGGTTGTCCGCTATCACCACTGTTATTTGATCTGGTGATGGAGCCGCTGGCCGCTCAGGCCAGGATGGTCACCTGGTATCGAGGTCTGACTAGGCGTGACCGGCATCACGCAATCGAACTGTACGCAGACGACCTACTCTTATTCTTACGAGATACTGGCCCGGAGAGGGAGGGGGCACAAGCCTTGTTGGCACGCTTCAGACAGCTATTGGGATTGCGGGTCAATTGGCAAAAATCATTCCTATTCCCGCTGGCAGCAGGACGTGCACCGCCAGCCGAGCTGGGTGGGGTGGCATGGGAGCTGTGTTACTTCACATACCTCAGGGTGTGAGTATATCACTTCCAGCCAGATATTCTAGACTGCAGTATCGGAAGAACGGTTGGGGCTCTGAGGATGAGCTTCGGATTTTAGGGCTCACTCCCGCTCTCGGTGGACGGACGGGTTGCGCTCCTTAAGATGGTGGCGCTGCCCTGACTGCTGCACTATTTTGCGGCATTAGCACTCTGTGTGCTGCGTGCCCTGTTCAGAGAGCTGGATATGGCGATCACCACATTCATATGGGGGGGGAAGACGCAGAGTGGCACTAACGACCCTAAAGAGACCTCGCGCAGAGGGGGGATTGGCGGTGCCTGACTTTGAAGCCTATTACCTTGCCACACTGCTGCAAAGGCTGGCGTGATGGGTGGGGGATGGCGACACTGGAGAGAACATCGAGGGCTTAGTGGTTCCTCCTGCTGCTGAACTGGCTGGAATCCTTTTTAATGCAGTGGGGGGAAGACCGGCTTTTGCCGCCGAGGCTGTCGTTATCCGTCGGTGCTGGAGACAATGCCTCCGGAGAGCAGGTCTGATCGCGCCATACTCTCCTGACATTCCATTGTCTTGGCTCCTCTGGTTACCTAGGGTGGGGGAGCGGAGGGGTCTACTCACATGGGTTGAGGTAGGGGCTACACGAATGGGGGACTTGTATAAGGAAGGCAACTTGCTGCCTTTTGAGGATCTTCGGCAAGAACGTGATCTTCCACAGGGCCACTTCCAGCTACACCAGGCTCTCACTCGTTCCGTCGGGCGGCACTGGGTAACGGGAGCCGTTAAACCCCTCCATCACAGCCTCAGCACTTATTTACTAGCTACAGGATGCACACACAAAGCAGTTGCCAGACTCTACAGGATAGTTGGGGCTGAGGAGGGGACTTCCCTGATCGACCTGAAACAGAAGTGGGAACATGATCTGGGGACTCAGATGCCAGACGCGGACTGGGAGCGTATCCTTGAAAAAACACCCAAAGTATCCAGGAACACTAGGTTCCAGCTCATACAGTTTTATGTGCTCCACAGGGCTTACCTACCCCAACTTAGACTACAAGATCACTTTGGAGTAAGGGAAGCAGGCTGTCCCCGGTGCGGCATGGAGGCTGCGGATTTTCTCCACATGCTGTTGTCTTGCCCCCAGCTGGAATATTACTGGGACACAGTGATTGCAGAGGTGGCAAACATTATAGAGATTGAGACTGCACGCACACCTGCTACGTGCTTACTACTTTGGTTCCCTCATACACCGAAAAACAAGGCTCCTAGTAGGTTCCAAGACCTTGCATTTATCTTAGCCAAGCAAGAGCTGACAAGGAAGTGGAAGAACCCCGAGGCCAACAGCTTCGAGACTGGAGAAGAGAACTCAAGAAATGGGCAGATAGTGAAGGATTGGCACTGCACACGGAACTAAGAAAGGGATCGGGGTCCCTTGAGAGGAAGGAGGCTTGGGAACAGATTATCATAGCGCTACAGAGGGATCACCTTGTCCCGGGAGGGGGGCGGTCCCTCACAGGCCAATGCACCTGACGACTGATACCCTCACAGAGGTCAAACTGCACTGCACCCGAAACAAACAGAGCGGATCACTGAGAAATGAGACTAGGATACTTCACATGACCGGTATGACCACGCACAAACAGACTTAATTCATCACCACTACAGGAGGCAAGTTAAGGGGGGAGGGGAAGGTTTAGTAACAAATAGGCCGAGCAATAAGCACTCTTAATAGACAAGCACAGTGTTAACTATCAGACGCATCTCAATCTCGTCACCACACCTCGAACATACATCTACTCACCTGGCGAGAGCAACAGACCAGCCCGGAATTAACATTGACAGAAGGGATAGAAATCACGACAGTATCAACAATGGTAAACGGAAATTGTTATTGTAATGGTGATGCAAATAGCTGCTGTGTTTCCAGCTCTGTAAAGAAACGATCTGCTGTTGATAACCCTTATATGCATAATGAGGCACTACGGCCTATTTTGTTTTTTGTTTATTGTTTATTATTTCTGCCTTTTCTTTACTTACCTTAATACAATCTGTTTACAAAAAAAAAATCTGTAGTGGTACTGGTACAGGCGCTTCTATTCACACACCAGTTACTGGTTGACTGATGATGCGGGCATCAACTTGCCACCAGTTAGGGATTCTGAAATTAAAAGAAATTCAAAAAGCGTCACAATGGAAAAAAGCAGAAATCTGCTAGAGTGAGCTGAAGGGGCAGGGAGTGCCTGTAAATGGACTGAAGAGGCCCGAGATGGCTTCAGGATTACGCTGCTTCTGTATTCCGTGTTCACACATTTAATAGAAGCAGCTGCATGTTTAAGAGGAACGCTTTGGGCACCGGCACCTTTTTATTTACAAATTAAGCTCTGCCCCATGGGGCATATTTGAAAAAAGTGGCTCAGCACACAATGCTGTGCCACTTTTCTTGCGCCCTTCAGCACCCGCCCTAACATCACCATGTGTGCATCATATTTAAAATATGGTGCACCATGGCGGTAGTTAGGGGACTAGCATCAGATTATTTTATGCTAGTCCGGCGCTTTGAGAATTAGCATAAAAAATGTTGACGCTAATCCTGCAAAACACCCAGAGGTCCATTGTAACCAATGGAAGCCTCTTTTTAATGCCTGCTGCAAGCAGGCCTTGTAACGCCACATTAGCTTAAAACAAATGACGCTAATGTGGCATTAGAATGGCACCAGGGGCTCTTAAATATGCCCCTATGGGGAAAATTCGAAAAAAGTGGAGCTGCACACAGTGCTCTCCTAATGCCACCATGTGTGTGCTGTATTTAAAAATATGATGCAACATGGAAGTAGTTAGGGCACTAGCATCAATAAAAATTATGCTGGTCCGGCGCTTTGCAGGAATGGCATCAAAAATTTAGGATTCATAAAATAAAAACGAATAAAATAAAATGTAAGTTCATTTTTTTTTTTTTTTTAAGTCAAATAAATGTAAGCTCTTACACCAGTTTATTGGCTTTTACTGTCCTCGTACTGGATTAAAAATGAAGAAATGAATACAACAGTGAATTCGTTTTCTACCATCCTAGACTCAGTCTACGTGTATCAGCTTACCAAGTTGTCATAGAGGTCGACATGCTTATGTTGCGACTGTCTAATGATCCTTATTTGTCTCACGTAGTATTAAGAGTTCAAGTGAGTCAGACAAACTTAACAAACAACATACGAAAAGCAGTTGCTTGTATTCAGATCGCAGGGTATTTCCCAAAGATTATGAGCTATAGGCCCCGTAAGAGAGGAGAGAGGACATCCGGTAGTCAAAAATTCTTCAAGGGTAGGACGTTGGTGCTGAATAGGTCTTTCCATCTTCTTCTTGTTCAAAGTACTGTCATGCTCTAAACCACATTGCCCAGCTAGAAATGATCATCAATGCCATCATTATCATGAGAGAATCAATAATTCCCAGGTTGCAATGGCAGAAACCAAATTGTCCTTTTTTTGTATAACACCATTTTCAATCAAGAAAGAATCCACATTTTCCTTTCGCATATAACCCTGTTGTGATGCTGTATTGGCGCTACACCGGTACATACATCATCTCTCTCATGCAAGTAAGCAAATTATTCCAGTATGGAAAGTGCATTTTAACGCAGGTGCCATTGCCAAGACGCTAGCCACTGCCTCCTCCGTTTCCCTCCTACTGAGAGGGTCCGGGGCTGTGATGGAGTCCAGAGGCTGTTGTCTGGGTCTGGAAGGGATACCAGTCTGGTACATGTTATAGGGAAAGACTGAAGCCACCGCTTCCTTCTTCCTCAGTGATGTTTCTGTTCACAACCCTGGGGAAACGGAGGGGCCTCCTGCTGCAGCCCAATGCTCGGTGTCGCCCAAAAGAAACGCTCTGTGTCATGGGTACTCACAAACATTTTCCCAGGGGCCACTAAGTTTGGCTAGTGGTTTGACAGAGGGGCCGCATTGATGGCGTGCCACATAGGGGTTGGAGATTGGGGTGGGGGGAGTTGAAGGGTGCTGTTGGAGGGATTGCCAGTATGATGCGTGTAGGGGAAGCGAAGCATATACACCTAGTGTCAGAACTGCACAGTGTGAAAGCAGAAAGCATGGGATTAATCCTGGCTTACCCACATTACCAAATTGTGTGATCATAGACAATTGTTTTATTTCACTTTCCCTCCTTTTAATGCATTATTGCATATAAGAAAATCTCAAAATACATGGCTTCAGGATTTGCGCTGTACAAAACATTCTCCTGTGTTTGACTTAATCAACTATAACGTTGTTCGTGTATAATAGGAACGCAGGCCACCCAAAAAGTACACATTACAATTGACTTGCCTTTTAGTTCACTATTGGCTTTGTTTTCACTGTGGAGGGAATGGTGAATGTTTCTGAGTTTATGTTTGAAAACTATCACTTAAAAAAATACTTCTCAATGCACTCTTATGATAAGATGTTGTAACGTGAAATATCTCTGCATGTTATTGAAATACACTTTAGATTTTTTTTAAGAGTCCTTATCATATTTTACACTTTTGCTGCAATATGTCTTTAAAAATGATGGTGTTCCTAAAGGTAAAGGTGAATGACAATCTAGTTACTTCCTCTTGTTACCTTCAATTAACGCAATTAACGTTTAAACGAAGGCTTGACTGTTTAGTTAGCATCTTTTTAATCATAGTGCTGAGTCGAGTACACAGCTGCCCAGTGTTGCTGTTGGCCAGGGGGCTGCATGTAAAGGTCAGGAGGGCCGCACGCGGGCCGCGGCCATACTTTGAGTATCACTGCTCTATGTGCATATATATGCCCGTGTTGAACCACTGCTTTATACAGCACTCTTTTCTCATGTAGAAGAACTAGTCACTTGTAAATAGGTGCTTCTTTGAGACACTGGAACATGCGGGTCACTGACCTGGATGTTGGCAATGGGAGAGAGATGTGCCTGGACTAGTGGTTTGAAGTTTGGATTGTGGCACCCCGCTAGACTACCTGGAAAATTGAAGGGTCCCTCATGGCCAGATTTGTCCTGGCCTAAAGACTACGAACACACACTGCTACAGGCTTAGAGTTCAGGTTCGGCGCTATGTTTGATAATATTTGCATTACATATGCATAGCCCCTGCTCCTTCTGAGATGTTTTCTCCAGGTCTGGGGCATAATATTCAAGATGAGCTGTCACTGTTCATTTAAACAACAGCAACACTTTTTAATTCTGCTTATATCTCCTTTAATTAAATCACAAGCTCAAGAAATGCCATAACTAACGATGAAGTAGAAAGTATTTGCTTTGTTTTTGTGCCTGTAGGGACAGGGAACAGATTTAATAAAGAATTGCAGATGCACAAGTAATTCTGAAATGTTTAAATAGGCAAATATATGACATTCACCAAAAGTATTTGCATATATGCCTCTGTATTTGCCTACGTTCTAGATTTTTGCAAAAAAAATGGCTTGACGCGGATGTATGCATGCTCTCCCACAGGACACAATAACACATTCTCTTGTACAATTTTCCACCTACACTTGCACAGGATCGCTAGCACACAAAAGACGTTGACTTCCTTTTTTTGCTCTTGACAATTCAATGTAATTTTTATTACGTTAGTGAGTGTTGGCAACTTTCTGTCTATTGTTTCTCTGCAGCAGTGCAAATGTATGAAATCCAGCCGCGGCTCCTCCACAATGGCTGAGGAGCGTTGCCCCACTGACTCAGAGCAAGCAGCTTAAAAATAAAACTATATTTTCTTATTGTTTTATTTTTTAGCTACTGGCTGAGGCAGCGTGTGCAGAGAGGGGCCGGGCTCGGCCATGGGAGGGGGAGGAAGAGTTGAGTGGAGTGCACTTACGTGCGCATGTCAGTTTGGCCGGCTGTCTTCGGCCGGCCAAACAGACATGAGCACTTAGGTTTCACCAACCCAGCTGAATTTGACAGCCATGTTGGAGAAACAGCACAATCTCCCAGTGCCTGAACGAGCGGTAAACCAACGCACTCAAGCCAATCCCTGAGCTGCTCTCATGCTTGGTAGTAGCATGACAGCAGGACACTGATTGCACAGGGAGTCTCTGATGCTGTTGGGCCCAGGAAGAGAAGTACAAGGTGGCTGGCAGCACCAGGTAAGTTTTTTTTTGTATTATTAACCTCATGTACCTCCCTCGTGCTCTCCCCCCCCCCCAGGCTCTCTCCACCCGCCTCACTACTTTTAGATTGTGTTGGCCACAACTAATCTAATCTGGACCTAAAGCCTCAATCCTATCCACAACAGTGCTATTTATCTCCAGTGCAACAAACTGTATGTATTTATTTTTTAATTTCTGGATAAATATTAAGGGTAAAATCCACAAGAAGCCATGAAGACTTGCATTATAAGCAGGCTTTGGCGGAATTCAATTACTCCAGAGTAATCAGAGTAATTTCAGTAATTCCTTTTGAGGGAATTCTTTGTTGTGGAGTTACTGTTACTAACATGATTACTCCTGCTTGCATAATTAAGAGTAATTTGGGTAAAAAAAATACTACTGCAAGAGCACATTTAGAGAGCACAAGTAGCCTCTCACTATTCATGTTCTGCTGCATTTAGAGTTATTGTTATGGAAAAATGCATTGTCTCATCCATTTTGGATGAGGAGTTGTGTTTTGTGCTAAGAAATAGGGCTAAATGCCGGGAGTATGATGGGGGAAAATCCTCCCCCATGAGCACATTTAGCTAGTGCAATGGGCTGCTTGCTATTCGTGTTCTATTGCATTTCGCACTATTGTTTATCACAATGTGCATTCTTTCATCCATTTTGGATGCAAGGGTGCGTTTTGCGCTAAGAAGTAGCGCTAAATTCAGGATTACTCTTCTTGCGTAATTATAAGACATTTGGCAGGTCTTCACATTTGTGGCCATTGTATATTCAGAAGCCGAGGAAGTTCCTGGCTATTATGTATTTTTTTTGGGGGGGGGGGGAGTCCTAGATTCGCAACAAGGCAAAAATGCACCAATCACTTTGGTGAATTAGGAACTTCTTTATTTTTAAAATCGGTACAAAGCTGTGGAGCTCGCACACTATATCTTTGCGCATTTGTGGAAAACTGGACCATTTACATGTAGCAATTACTTTCAAGAATCTACACTCAAGCAAACCTTATACAATCTTTTAAGATCAAAAGTATTTTTCATTATTGCACAATTCATTCCCTTTACTGTGATCCTTTAAGTACTGCCATTGGAACCAGGAACCGCAATGATGTATAGTGTATGTTTAAATTAAAACTCTGAAAGGGCATACGCCTAGAGTTCTCGAGTGCATGACTTGTGTATGTATGTGACTGTATTGTTAGAAAAATCTAATTGGGGTTGATTAGCTTCTTGATTAATATTCTGTCCATAATTTATCATGCTTCAATAAAATACCCTAAAGTAGTGTAATGATTAGATTTCAGGAATATGTGTTTTGCAATTAAGTTCCTCTTGATTTTGATATGCAGATTAAGAAATTGTGGTCCCATTTAAAAAAATGCCCTTATTAACTCAGCAGTGTGCTCAGAAGATTAGGTTAGAAAATCCAAGATTTCTTTTTGTATATGCAAGTTAAAATGTATTTCAATCAAGGCTATGTGGGTAAATCAGATTTCATTAGTTTAAATTCTTAGCCATTCTATTTTAATGGATGATGTGTCACCTAACATTGCAGAAATGTGATTAATAGTTTATCAGTTAATTAAAACAGAGGTTTCGTTTTTTAAAGAAAATGAAAGGTAGATATTCTTTATTCATCATAAATGTAAATTAATATTGCCCAAATCTATTCTGTTTTTAATAACTTCTTTCTCAAAAGGCTAACAGAAAATGCAGGCGCTAAATGAAATACAGTCGTAGGAAGAGTTAGGAGGGGGCGTGGTTGTGCTCATCAACCTAGTAGATAAAGCTTTCTTCTGCTACATCATGCGAATATTGTACATAGGGCAAATGGCGATGTAAAATGGGCGTTTGGGGTTGATTCGCATGGATGTTGATTCGCCAGAATGCCATGGGAGGCAAAGTGGCATCATGAACCCTTTGACTTCAGGTGACATTAGATGGTTGGCCCTTATTTCCCGTCACGAATCCGTCCGCACTCTCCTGTTTCGAGCAGAGAGTTTGGGTTAAGGGCAAGTAAACATGGTGCCTAGAGCACTCTTTACGTTCTCGCAGCTGCCTTCATGACCTTGGCAGCAAGGGCAGTGTGAAGAGTACAACATTGCAAGCTAGGGGTAGCGGGTGCTACCCAGCTATCTCTAAGTGTCACACGTGTGGACTCCCGGCATTCCCATTCTTAGGGTATTAGAAGGTCATATTTCTATTTCAGTCTGGTATACTTTACCCTTTTTAGCCTCAACACTGAAATGGCACACTAGCCCTCCATTTCTCAACCCGACCGCACTTATGCTCGGTGCTCTCATATTGTTATGTGTTTTATCTGAAAGTAGAGAAGCATGTGACTAGTGCCTGCTGACAGTGTTGATGATGGCTAGAATTAGAGGTAGTGGAAGTGCCACACAGCAGAGGTACTGAAGCATGTACTTTAGACGTTCACTTACAGGTGCCAACTTTCCTTCCCCATTTGCACAATCTGTAGGTCTGAGCGGCAGTGCTGCAGAACTCAATACACACAGGTTACTTGGCCTATTCTTGTAAAATAACTATTTCATTATTTAGTTTTTATTTTGTGTTAGAGTTCTTTATTGTATTGTATTGTAATAGTATTTATATAGCGCTTACTACCCCTGATGAGGCGTCAAAGCGCTTTTCGGCCAGTAGCATGCTACTCCAGAACCCACCAAGAATTAGTGATGGATTAGTATAGGGAAATATGAGTAAAGTTTTAGTATTATTATGAGTTAATTCGAGACGCGGATATGAGAGTTTGTTAGTTAGATTGACTGGAGTAATGGAGGGGTGGAGGAGGAAAGAATACAGAAGTGTTAATTGGGAGGATATGGTAATAGGATTTAGGCTTGGGATGAGTAAAGGAGGATGGAGGAGGGAAGAGTCTGTGAAAGGGGTTAGGGAGATCATAGTAGCAGGGTGAGATAAATGAGGGTGAAATTTCGAAGGGTTGTTTGGGAGGTCATGGTAGTAAAGTGAGGTTTGGTGAATTAGATGTGGAAGCGGAGGGAAGAGCTTAGGCAGAGTTATTTAGGAGATGAAAGTAGTAGAATGGATTTGGGATGAGTCAGAGTGGGAATGGAGGATAGATTGATAGAGACATGACATATGGTGATGGGTAGATAAGAGTGATATAAGATGAGAGCAGGGATTCATAGATATCTAGTATAACAACCCACCCAGGAGCCATGCAATGACCCACGAACATGCTAAGCACAGAACAACATACACACATACATATATATATATATACACACACACACATACATACACACATGAATACACACAGATATGCACACATATATGTACATACATATTTAAAAAACATGAGTAAATATACTTAGTTAAACAGATTTAAAGAGTGTGTGTGTAGTTTATTGTTATGACATAGTAGCAATACTTTATAAGGTGCTTATGTGATCAGCGGATGCTGCAGAGCAAAGGGGACAGACATCAAAAAGGGGGAGACAACTTGGGTTAGAGTCATTCAGTGACAGATTTTATTTTAGAGTTACTTTTTAGGTCTTGCCTAGTGACAGCTTTAGTTCTGTATTTTTGAATCTATTGTTTCCAGTATAATTCTGCTAGCCCTTCAACGACGATTTGATGGCTTTATTATTGATCTCAGTTCCATGCTCCCGATCTGATAGCTGCCTTTCTGCATTTCTTATTTACCATTCTTTTGACTGGGTGACTTGTATGTTTAGACTGCTGACATCAGGGAACTATTTTTTTTCTCCGATTCAGCACACAATGAGAGTGCATGGTATCAGTGCACACTCTTCTAACCATTGCCCCGGCCCTTCCAACTTTTTACTTTTTATTTTGTTGTGAGGGTCCAGCAGCAACACATTGCTGCCAGGCAGCTCTCTCCTCATCTTTCCTCTCCTACCTCTCTCTCTACTGTCAGCTTTTTTTCTTTTAATTTTTGTTTTTTTGCGGGGGCCCAGCAGCTGCACTATGTTGCAGGGCTGCTCGCTCCTTTGTTTTGTCACTCCAGAGCTCTCTTTTTTTTGATACTTCGATGTATCATTGGAACATGGCTAAGAAGTATCCTGGCATGATAAATTAAACTTAAAGATAGAATGTGTTTTCTCAAAGAAAACGCCAATTCAAAATGTGTACTGTCTCATCCAAATGAGTTGCGACATAATGACACATGCAAATGCAAAAGAAGCCATCTTGTAATATTGTGTTCTCATTGGAGACATATTTGAATGCCCAGCAGTGCAAGCATATTCCTTGTAATATCAATACTCTTGCACACGCCACAATGGTCATTTTGGAATGATGATTTGAGTGCATGTCTGGGTAGCCACCACAGCGTGTCTATGCACTACAACATAATGGTAGGCATTTTGTTTTTACTGCGACAAACAAACAAGCATTGCAGATTCAATGGTTCTCCACACATCTTAAAGGCGAGACTGATTGGCTTAGCCATTGTTTGTTTCATAATGAGGATAAACCATCCCTTTATCCCAAAGTGGGTTCTTTCTCATCCCCTTGAGGCCATGCAACTAGTACTGGCCATGTGATTCCGAGCATTGTGATTAACCAAGTATTGCATAGGAATTACTGCATTTTTTGTGGTGCTCAATCTTTTGAAAAGTATTAGCAAAGCCAAAAGGCCTTGCCTTAGGGAACTATTGGTTTTGGCGATTGTATTACTGATGCAGCGCAGCATTGCTAAAGAAGAAACCTCCCAAAAAGTGATGTGACATAACCACAGCAGTTATGTCATTTTGTACCACGCATTCAACCGTGTACAAAATTGGCATTGGGTTTTTTATTTACTGATAAAATTTTGATTGGTAAATAAAGGAACAAAAGATAGAGCCAAATCATTTTTTTTAATCGGGTGGAAAGACCCAACAAGTAGAGTGGGAGTGAAAGTAGCATGGAAGGCACTGGTGGGGGGAAGGATCGCCTAGTGCAATGTGGTGTGAGAAGCACACAAGGGCAAGCACAACACAGAGGGGCGTGAAGGAAAAGCACACAGGCTGGAGCAACGTGGAATGCGGCCGAGGGGCCAAGAGACGTACACGAAGGACATAGCTGGAAAATACATGCAATCTCATGGAGTGGTCAACCAAAAAGTAAAAATTTGTGTTTGAAAAGTATGCGATAGAAGGACACAAGATATGAGGCCATGCTCCAGGCAAGAGGCAACAACATGAAAGGAAGGAAAGCCCACACAACTAGTCTTTGAAGCAGGATTGACTGCAATTAAGGGTTGCTTCATGCCACAGAATGCGATTAACAATACATTTTCTTGTTCCCAATGCACAGCAATCAAAATGTACAAAGAAATAAAATATTAGGTTTATGCATATATGAATCTGCCCTGTGAGCACTCGCCCTAGGGTTCATAGCAACATCCTACCATAGAGTTCACTCTCAACGTTCATATATTGATTTCTGTAGATATGGCTGACAGGACGACAGCCATAGAAAACATGTAACTGTTTCTTAATCTTTGATATGACAACTTTACTGGATGCCTAGATGCACAGTTTCAGGTAATAACAAGTTTCTGAAGAGTAAACAGATGCAAATGTAGGTCACAACTTTCCATGAAACCAGCAATCATGTATTGATTTGAAAATGTTTGTTAAAATTAAGAGCTACTACAGGATTTGAGAGCCATGTTTGGTGAAAGGGTGGAGGTGGATATGGTAGTGAGATTAGGTTGGTGGTGGTGAGGGTGAAGGAGGTGTAGAAGGTGTAGGTGGTGGTGGTGAAGTGGTAAAGATAAGGCTTGCAAGGGTCATGGTAGTGAGGGTTGTGGCAGGATTGTGGTGGTGGTGATTAGAATGGTGTAGGGGGGATTATGGTAGTAAGAGTCGGGAGGGTGGTTGTGATGAAGGGATAGTGGTAGTTAGTGTTGTGGTGGTGAGGGGTGGTGGTAATAAGTAAAGTGGTGAAGGTTAGGGTGGTGGTGGTTAGAGCGTGGCTAGGCAAGGGTGGTACTGGTGGTAAATGGGGTAAGGTGGTGGTGGTTATGTTAGAGTAGTGGTGGTTATGGTGGTGGTCGGTGTGGTTAGGGTGGTGGTGGTTAGGTTGGTGGTAGGAGGGTGGTGGTCTCAGGGGTGGGTAGAGGTGGTGGTTAGGTTAGGGTAGGGTAGTGGTTTAGGTGATGATGGTGGTTAGAGCAGGGTGATGGTGGCTAAGGTGCTGGTGGTTAGGGTGGTGGTAGAGTGGTGATAGTGCTGGTAATGATGGTTAGGGTGGTGGTGGTAATGGTGTGTTAATAGTGGTAGTGATGGTTAAGGTGTTGGTAGTGGTGGGTATGGTAGAGTGTTGGTGGTTAAGGTGGTGATGGTTATGGTGGGATGGTGGTGGTCAGGGTAGGGTTGTGGTGGTGATGGTGGTGTAGCTAGTGGTAAGGGTAGCGGTGGTTATGGTGGCGGTGGTAGGATGGCAGTGGTGATGGTGGTGGGGTGGTGGTAGAGTTTTGGTGGCTAGGGTGGTGGTGGTGGGCGTGGTGGAGTAGTGTGGCTAGGTAGTGGTGTGGAGGTGGTAGGGTGGTAGGGTGGTGGTAGGGTCAGGTGTGGTAGTGGTTGGATGGTGTTGGTAAGGTGGTGGCAGTATGGTGGTTTTAGATGGTGGTTGAGAGGTGGTAAGATGGTGGTACACATACCGATGCAGTAGGGGGCATGGGAATAAGCGACAGCAAGAACAATGGGGAAAGAATGGAAAAAGTAAGTCAATACCAGAACTAGCAGTGGAAGGACAGTAATTAAAAAAGAAGCCATCATTAGTGGGTTCATGCTCCACAGAAGGAAGAAAAGTACAAAGAGGAAGTGAAAACAGATGCACTGACCATTCAGGAGTGAGCACATAAGAGTGATAATGAAGCTAATGAATGGTAAGACATAGGTGGGCTCCAAGCCCTTTTTAGCAAACAAAATCACTTGCAAGCCACAGCGCATGTGCTGTCTCATGAGAGGCCTAAAATATTGTGCTGAGCTGTACATAGTCATTCTAAAAGTCCCTGAAGGTGAAATTAAGCAGAAACTGTCCCTATTTAAGGAACTTGAAACTCAATATAACTCTTGGTACTTCATGGGAATCTTTAAGGAAAATAGGTTATTGCATATGATTCATAAAACATTGGCATCCAAGAGCAAAAGCACAGTGAGGTTGAGAGTATCACAGCCAGAAAGTACGATGCGTTTTTTTAGCATGAGCAAGTGTTGACCCATGAAGACAATAGAGAGAATTGTAGGAAAATTCCTCTAAGAGCACAGATAGTTTTAGTCACATGAGTTTAAATCCTGAGATACATTTGTAGTAGACAATATTCATCTACCTATTGGTTCAGTAAAGAACAAAAATCAACAAGGACTCCATACACTTTTCTCAGAAGAAATGTATTCTAAACAACATCCCTCGGAGCTATTCTGGTTCAGGTCTTATACCTAACAATTATGATGAGCTGCAGGAATTGAACGTGCTTCACTAAATAGAGAAAACAAGTATATCATATTACTAAAAAGGACAAGCACTTTGGAGTGTCAGGCTCAAAATCCATACATTTGGGGATTCCAAAGAGGGGGATTCTTTTTTGGGCTTGACATTGTATGTATAATAACACAGGAACACTGAAATATACGGTGTTTAATACTTTATCACTGACAGCTCGTCAATGCAAGGCATTTTCATTAGACTCTGCGTCAGTCAGTTGTTATTTAAACACAATATTCTTGATGTACAGTGTGAAGTTGACAGAAGGAAAAACAAGGCTATAAGCAGTTTTAATTTGTATATCAGTCCACAGCAAACAGTTTTCACTGTATCAAGGTTAAATTAAGATGATCTTCAAGTTTCTCATAGCCATTCCACTGTATCCAGATAAATCAAAACAGTCCTTTGGTCCTTCTCACCCTTTGATTAAAGTCTAACTATGACAGAGAATAGTGTAAACATAAACTGCCTGTTAAATGAAATTCTGAGGTTCATGCTCTTTGCTGTATTTGTATGATGCTCAGTCAGCGTTATCTTCATCCACTTCACTCTTCTCCCTGAAAAAAACAAGGTAAGTGCTAAGTAAACATGTTCAATGTGTATATTTATCAGGTAATTCATATGTAGTCAGTGATTACGTACACATTCCTTCATTCTCACTCTGTCTTCATGTCAGGTGGTCTTGATTTGGACTGAATCTCAAATTTTAGATTACATATGTCATGGATTTCTCAGGCAATTAGCTTAAAAAGACAGATCATTGTGTCAGTTTGGCAAATCTCAAGGTTTGCTCATCTCTTTGCTGACACAGCTCAGTCTGAGCCCCTCTCTATACTTGCTTGCAGACCTCAGTCTTGATCCCTTTGGACACTTTTGGACACCTTAAGATATTGTCCCAAATCTTGATCTTGACTCACCTGAATACTTTAAAAATTGGAAGGCATAACAACTGGCTACAGCCTTTCAAATAATGGGTGTTCTTAAGTATTTTCCTCTATAATCAGTATTTCAGTCATGAGTTCCATGGTGCCCTTTGGTGTAGGAGATCCTTATAAAAACAAAATGAAATGTCAATACAAATAAAAATGCTATTTCTGCAGTGCCCCCTCACAGTACTGTCTCTACAGTGGGCCCTCACACTAATGTTATTCAATCTGAACTGCGACTTGTTCATTTCATGGTGGTGCTGAAAGAGAAAGCTAACTCCTAGCTGAGAGCTCACCGCAGATGTTCTTCATTGGCTTACGTCTGGTCCTTTGATTATATCTCCTCCAATCGTTCCTTGGTTGATGGAAATTTCTGTTCTGGTAACTGTTACTTCTCACCTTCAGGATCTTTTTTCTGCTGAGATGTCCTCAGAGCTGTCCTTGCCACTCCTGTGACCCTAGTCCTACTACTGATGGTCAGCGTTCACTAGTGCTGGTGGTGTTTTCTTGTAGGTGTCTTTCAGGTGCTGCTCCTGTCTTTCTACTGATGAATGTGTCTTCTCTTCTTCAGGTCGCTTATTCTTTTGTGGCAATGATATCTGCTGTCCCTTGCAGTCCAGGGCACTACATTGTTATAGAGTAGTCCTTCATCTTTCATTGAAGAATGGACATTGTGGAGCTTTTGAATGACTTCCCATCAGGTGGGTGAACTTCTGGGTCACCTTCTTCTTGGTGCTGAGATGGCAGTAACCTGAGTAATGATTCCTTTATGGGAGGGTGCAGGTACGGGACTCTGCCACACCCAATCAGAAATATTTATTTGAAGAAGAAGAGGCATTTTATTTACAGGTGGAAAAGTATGGCTGTAAGAAATTGGGTTACTCGTTGACTGGCTTGTGGGCCCTGCTTCACTAGCCATGGTGGAGAAATTGCATTTCTTCACATAAATGCATGAGTGATGGCTATTTCCCCTGTAGTGTCCAGCACACTACAAGTCCCAGAATGCCTTATGACTGCTGCAGCAAATGCCCATATTATGTACATAGTGGCATGTGATACATGTTTGTGCAGCTCTGTTAAAACTCATACCATGCAACCGGCAATAGAATGCAGGCAATGCACTCACCATATCTCTATTGCTCCAAATCCTACACCTGAGCATAGAGGGTCAGCCAGGTTGTACTCAGGCTGTAGGTGGGGCCAGTCCACGTGGGACTGGGAGGACTGCCCCAACCGTTTTTGGGCCCTCAGATGGGCCCAATGTTCCAGGTCCTCCCATCACTTGCAGCACCTCCTGGCCCACCATTGTTATACGCCCACTGCACTGCAGCGCAAATCTGCTCCCAGATCCTGGTGAACACTGCATTGTTGGACTGGTCCTCAGGGTACTCATAAGCCTGAGGGTAGTTATCCAGTACCCCCAGCTAAGATGCCCAATTCCCTTTCACTGAAGGGGGGTGCCCTCTCCTCAACTCCCTCAGCCCTGTTGGGGGAAGTAAGGGTGGACTGAGCAGCAGGATGGCAGAGGATCCTCTCTGTAGCAGAGGATGACTCAGAATGACAAGAAAATGGCTGCCTGCAACTTCCTGTCGGGGACTTCCTGCCTTGCATTTCCTCTGTGTCACTTCCTGTTGATTATCATTGGGTCCCGGCCCATTTCCGGATTCTACACCCCGAGTGTGGATCATCCGTCCCGTGTGTGGATGATCCTCCCCGAGTGCGGATGATCCGCCCGGGTGCAGATATAAATTTACTACTCGTAACTTACCTTTGTGAATACCAAAAAGTCGTAAACTTACACTTGTGGGCTAAACTTAGACAAAACGTGTAAGTTTACCTTTGTGAATGGGCCACAACAATTTCAGAACCTCATTGTTGAAATAAGTTCCTTGATCTCATTCCTAAGAGGTTGGAAAACCAAACCTAGGTATGAGTTCCCTCATCACCAGTTTAGCTACAGTAAGACTATCATTTCGCCTAGTTAGGTACTCTTCAGCCCAATGGGAAACGATACACACAATGACCAAAACATACCTCAATCTGCTGCACACAAGCATCCCAATGAAATGTATCTGTATCCTGTTAAAAGGTCTACCTGATCTTCCTATGTGGCTCAAAGTAACTGCAGTTCGGTTTCTAACATTGTTCTGTTGACACAAAACACATCAGTGACACAACGCTTCAGCCATCAATCTGAATTTAGGGTTGAACCAAGTCTGTCTGAACAATCTCACCATAGCATCCCTACCAATATAAGCAGGACCGTGAAAATGTCGAGCAATAGCAGGTAACAGGCTGTTTGGCAACACTGGTCTTCCATCCACTGAAACCCAAATGTCATAATCTCTTTTGACACAACCTGCCCTGACCGAACTCTGCTGTTCATCTTTAGACACTTCTTCTTGAAGCCTTATCATCTCCTCCCAAGTATCAGCTGTTGTCAACAAAAGGTTGAAGTGAGTCTCATCCATTCCCTTGTTTGTGAATTCACAAATAAACTTACAGACATTATGGGCACAGTACCTTGCAACCTCATCAGCATACCTTTTGCCCAAAGTCACATGATCATCTTCAGAACAATGTGCAGGGCACTGGGACCACTGCAACTTGTTCAGGCAATTTTAGTGCATCAAGAAGGTTTTTCACGTTCCCCGTTCCGGATTGGAGATTCAGAGGATGTCATAAAGCCTCGCTGAGACCACACTTGTCCTAAGTCATGAACGACACCAACACAGTACTGACTATCTGCAAAGATTGTCACTTTTAATTGATCAGAGACACAGCATGCTCTAGTAAGAGCAATCAATTTGGCTACTTGGGCAGAGAATATTTATTGAAGCCAAGAAGCTTCAACAACTCCAAACAAAGTACAAACAGCCTGTTCTTAAACGTTCACTCAAACATGAACCATCAATATAAAGGATTTAATCAGATTCACGTAAGTGTTCATCTTGTATGTCTGGTCTCGATTTAGTACATAGTTCAGTAAAATCAAGAAAATCGTGGGCCCTTTCACAATCTTCTTTAGTTCTCTGATCTACTATTGGCAGCAGACTAGGACAATTCAAATCCCACAATGTTTGATGGTCACATTCTCTGCAGCCAATATGACCTGTTCATACTTAATTAGTCGACCACTTGTCAGCTCCTGCTTACTGGCTCTGGTCAATAAAAGCTCAACTGAGTTAGGAATGTACACAGTTAATGGGTGACCCATAACAATATTTTTGCACCTCTTTATACTAGTGCTAACTGCAGCTACTGATTTTAAACGTCCAGGCAATGCAGAAGCAACATGATCTAATGTGACAAAAAAATATGCCACAGATCTCTTAGCATTTCCATGTGTTTGAGTTAGCACTGAAAGAGCACAGCCCTCCCTCTCACTGCAGAAAAGTGCAAAAGGTTTGTTATAATCGGCATTCCCTAAAGCTGAGGCGTGACAGAGACATTCTCTCAGTTCTAGAAATGTAATAAAACAATGCTCTCCCATGGTACCAGATCAGGCACACCCTTGTGTGTCAGCCTCGGTAAAGGCTTAGCCACCATGGAAAAGTTGGGTATCTACTGTCTACAGTAGCCCACCATTCCCAAAAACATCCTGAATTCTCTATGTGTAGTTGGCGGACCCATTTTCAGCATAGCTGAAATCCTCTCTTGTGACATTTTTCTCACTCCTTTCTTAATGTGATGTCCAAGGTATTGAAGCTGTTATTGACAATATTGCAACTTTTCTGGGGATACTTGTGGTAGTGGATATCAAAATGATGACCAGAACTGCAGAGGTACTCTGGAACTGTGATTTATTCAGCAGAGGAGACCCACGGCCAGCACACAAAGCAGGCAGCAACCGCTCTCCCAGCCGCATTCCATAAACTGACTTTCCCAATCCCCATAACAACCACAGAATTCTAATCCCCATAGCAACATACACAGTATTCAGAATACAACACTATCTCCCTTTTAACAAAACAAAAGAAAAAAAACATAATTAAAGAAAACACAAAAAATATACACAAGGAAAAACTAATACTGACAAAACAATAAATTCAACAGAAGCATTCCTAACTCTACAGAGAATACTAATATCTGACAAAATCTTTTAATCTAACAGGAGCATTCCTAACTCTACAGGTCCTGTTCACATTCTTGTTAACAGAGGAGTCAACAACATTACGTTGAACAATGGAACAATCAGTAAGTGGGGACCCAAAATCCCTGTTATGAGTCTCCTTGTCATACACAACATCCCAGAAGTCACATTCGAAGTTGTCATGGAGAGGTAGATCCCCTAACTTTTTCTTAATGATATCAGCTTGCTCACTAGTTATCTTCACAACAGCATTCTTGTTCCACCAACCCTTACCCTGTAAGCAGACCGCTCTTCTAGAGATTTTCTCAACCTTGACCGGTTGAGAAAATTTCGAATCACCTTTGTTGATCTTCATAGGTTTTTTAACTAATACCCAATCCCCGGGTTCCACCTCCAAATCTTTCACACTCTTCACTCTGTCAAAATAGTCTTTAGACTTCTCTTGTTTGCCTCTCACCCGCATACGAACTTGAAGCAGATCAACAGAATCAGCAGAAAAACCAGTAACATCATCCAACCAGGTAGGTCTTAAATCTGTAACAGGATCTCTTCCCCTTAAAAGAATAAAAGGAGAAACCCCAGTAGTACTATGAGGTGTGGTGTTATAGGACCAAACTTTCTGTTGCACATACTCAGCAACATTGAGGTTATTAGAAATGGCAGTTTGTATTCCCTCCTTCAAAATACGATTCGATCTTTCGACCAATCCATTAGAAGAAGGACTGTAAAGAGGAACCTTGATGTGTTTCACTGAGTGATTAAGAAAATAAATTGTCACTTCATTGGAGACAAAATGTGTTCCATTGTCAGTAACCACCTCTCTAGCAGGACCTTCAACTTGAAACAAACGTTTCAAAAATTTAATGACCACATTGGAATCAGCAGTGCTAGAAAAGGCAAAATACAACCACTTGGAGAAATAGTCAATAGCTACAATCATGTACTTATTCTCATTCTTCAGCATATTAAATGGACCAGCAAAATCCAATCCTATTTTCGCCCAAGCATTCTTGGGCCATTCCGTACAACACAAAGAATTAGTTTTGGTTTTCCAGTGCTTGTCGGAACACAAACACTCAGGGCATTTATCCACATAACATCTTACTTGAGAGTCCAAACCAGGCCAGCATTAATGCTGCTTAATATTCTTGATGGGAGCAGAGATGCCCAAATGTCCTAGATGTCCTACTGAAATAATGCCATCCCTCAGGGATAAAGGTGGCACAAACATATTCTGCCTCATGACAATACCATTAACCACTGATAATTCAGATGCAACCTGAGCAAACGACTTTAATTCTTTGTCTAAGCTCCTTTCAGGAGGCCAACCAGAAACAAGGAAGTCTTTAACTTTGGCTAGAGAAATATCATTGTCAGAACTCTTATTCCAAACTTCCTCTGAAATTTTGAACGCAGAAGCTGCATCAGAAACTGTCATCACACATTCTTCTTCAACAGGCAATTCAGTGACATCCTCCACAACTGGCAAACGAGAAAGACAATCTGCCCTTACATTTTTTCCTCCAGGAATATATTTTATATCAAAATTAAACTCAAGTAATCTGGACATAAGTCTAACCAACCTGGAGGACGCCTTGTTAGAGCAACTGTATCCAAGCATGTAGATTAAAGGCTTCTGTGGTACCCCAAATATACATTTTAAACTTCTCAGTTGCCCAGGAGCAAGCAAGCGCTTCTCTTTCAATAGTACTATATTTTTGTTCTGCATCACTAAACATGCGTGACGCAAAGGCCACAGTACTTTCAACACCATCTACAAATTGGCTCAAAACAGCGCCTATGCCCACAGAGCAAGCATCCACTGTGATAATACACCTAACACCATGAGAAAAAGGTTTAATAACAGGGGCATCCACAATGAGTTGTTTCAAATGATCAAAAGCCCTGTGGGCCTCGTCAGTCCAAGCAAACTTGACATGCTTTTTCAGCAACGCCCGTAGAGGTTGTACCACCATAGCAAACCCAGACACAAATCTGAAGTAGTACTCACTCAAACCTAAAAAAGATCTGAGAGAATCCTTGTCCTTAGGAACAGGGGCCTCAACTATGGCTTTGATTAAAGATGACTTGGGCGCAATACCTCTAGCTGAAATGTTATGCCCTAAAAAATCAACACTATCCGAAAAGAGCTTGCATTTATCTTTGTTGACAGTGATATTAAGTGTTTCCAACTTCCTAAATACTCGAAATAACATCTCAAAATGTTTTTCTTTAGTTGCAGTATGAATGAGAATGTCGTCCTGAAAGACCTGAACACATTGTTCCTCCGAAAACAAAGCATCCATCAATCTCTGAAAAACACTAGCGGCAGAAGCCAAACCAAAAGGCAAACGCAAATACATGAAAGTTCCAAAGGGCGTCACAAATGAAGTTAAAGGCTGAGAATCTTTGGATAAGGGAATTTGATGATAAGCTGACCTTAAATCAATGGTGGAAAAGTACCTACTCTTACCCAAATTTGCCAATAAATCATTGATTCTGTGCAAAGGATGAGCATCTACGAGAATGTTGCGATTAAGTGCGCGCAAATCAACACATAGACGAATACTTCCACCCTTTTTTTTAGCAAGAACAATTGCCGAAATCCACTCAGAGGAATCAACTGGAGTGATAATACCCTGTTCACACATTTCATGAAGTAAAGTTTTAAGATCCTGTCTAACCGAAAATGGAACCGGTCTAAGCTTCTGCTTGACAGGCACTGCATCTTTTTTTAACTTGATTTGATATTCAAATCCCTTGATAATACCAATATCTTTCTTAAAGACCCTGGGAAAGTTTTCATACAGATTTTCAACTGAATCAAGATCCAGGGGTAATTTCCCTTCAGTCACACTTAGCACAGGCACATCACCAAGAATTTCAGGCACAGAGTGACCTGGTCTTGAAATAATACCCAACTTAGCCTGATCTTGCCAGCCCAAAATATCTCTGCCATGTTCAGCAACATAAATTTTAGTATTAATGCATCCGCTCTTGAAATCAAGAATATCCATGAAAAAACCCTTCATAGCAATGTCAAACTCGCCAAAAGCTTTTGGATTGACATCAGATCTGTGAAGCTGCTTCCCGGACCACAATCTGTCAAACGTCACGTCAGACAGGATAGTAATTGGTGAACCGGAATCAGCCATAAAGTTCAAATTAACAGAGCCTATAGTTACAGAGCAAATGGGACCTTTACATTTGTTTTGAGAAGTTCCAACAGTATCAATAGTTAACAATACATTGTTAAAAGAATCAGTCAGTTCTTCTTCAACTATATCAATTTGAGATATCTTAGCTTTGGCCTTAACTAGACGACAAACACTTTGGAAATGGCCTACTTTTTTGCACAAATTACACTTTTTTCCTTGAGCTAAACAAGATGGACTATTTCCCATATGAGTCTTTGAACCACATCTAAAACAATAACCAGAATAGTTCTTTTTATCAACACTTTTGTTCGCTTTGCTCCTACTGGATACAGCATTAACTTCCAAACAATCAGCTTGCAGGACAGCAGAAACTTGAGCAGAAGCTTTAACATCTTCTGTTAAAATTTTGGAAGAGATGAGAGAGCGTTCAATGCTCTTAGCTATGTCCAAGACTTCACCCAAAGACGGATTCTTACAAGTTAAAATACGCTCTTGTATTTTTTTGTTATAACAATTGAAAACTAATTGATCACGCAAGTAAATGTCTATATTTGAACCAAATTCACATTTCGCAGCAAGAATTCTTAAGACTGCCAAGAAATCTTCAATGGTTTCATCCACAAGCTGTTTCCTTATAAAAAAATGATGACGTTCCAACATTACTGAAGGTTCATCAGAATACTGTTTAGCCATACGTGCTGTAGCTTCAATATATGCATCCCAGGATTCATCCCCCAGTGGTGCAACTATGGCTGGTAAGTTATCGAAAACTTCTTGACCAGTTTCGCCTAAGTGGTTGAAAAGGAGTGCAGCTCTGCGCGCAGCATTGTACCTGGAAGCGTCGATAGCAACCAAATAATTTTCAAAAATACGTAACCACTTTCTCCAAGGAATTGGCGGTCTACCAGGTTTTTGTAGAAAAGGAGGAGGTTGAACACCCACCTGAGCTGTTGCCATTGTAGAAAGAAGAAGAAATATATATATTTTTTTTAATAAATATCACTAAATTCTCAAAATTAATTTCTTAGTTTCTTTTAAGAAAATAGACCTCAGCGAATTAACTGTCACAGGTGTGTGTGTCACCGAAGATACGCACACAGAACAAGATGAAGAGAATGGAAACCATCCCAAAGTCTTAAGATGGCCGCCAAAGCAAAAGGAAATGTTTCTAAAGGCGGTGTAGCTTGCACGCGAGGAACAGCAGTCAGGTGACTGAGGCGCACAAGGAGCAGACAGAAGAAAATGCCTCCTTCCACTGAGGCGCGCGAGGAGCAGAAGAAAATGCCTCAGTCCAAATCAGGAACCGCAGAAAGAAGCAAGAAGAAAACTGACTTCACCTTCCAGGAAGAGCCAATGAGTAAGTAAATCCTGTAGGGCCTGCAGGGCCAGCAAGCCGATACGAAGCAGAGTGTAGGGTCCGTGGGTCTCCAGAGAACACCCTCGTCGCCAAAATGTGGTAGTGGATATCAAAATGATGACCAGAACTGCAGAGGTACTCTGGAACTGTGATTTATTCAGCAGAGGAGACCCACGGCCGGCACACAAAGCAGGCAGCAACCGCTCTCCCAGCCGCATTCCATAAAGTGACTTTCCCAATCCCCATAACAACCACAGAATTCTAATCCCCATAGCAACATACACAGTATTCAGAATACAACAATACTTTATGTCCATTCACAACCGGATGGTTCAGTAATATAATGGTATCCTGTTTCCAAGCTTCTTGAGTATTCAACGCCACCATGAGGTCATCAATATACTGAATCAGGACTGAATTGCTTGGCATGACCAAGGATTCCACATTTTTTTAAAGATCTGATTGAAAATCGATATGGAACTCGGCAGCATGCCAAAATCCTCATGCAACAGTATCAAAAAGAAGGCTTGACGTAAATCAATGACAGTGAACCACTCTGCCTCATATGGAATCTGAAACCATATTCCAGCCGGATTCAGTAACACAGGGCAACAAGGGATAACAAAATTGTTTATTTATCTAAGGTCCTGTACAATTCTGTATTTTCCATTTGGTTTCTGAAGACTCATGATGAGAGAGTTACAAGGACTTCTCATTATCTCTTTCAGAATTCCCTGCTGTATCATGGACACGATCACAGGAGTTATTTCAGCAATCCTATAAGGGGTCAAATTATGTGGTAGAGTTTTTGGAAATGCAGCATTTGGTTTATTATTAGTCTGACATCTTTTCCTAAAAACACCCACACTTTAGGGTCAACAGTTTCTCTCAAATCAGGAGGAAAACTGTTAACAAAGTCAATAAGGTGCAATGCGTTTCACTTTTCATCAAACTAAAGACAACATCCTCATACAGGTATGAAGTTCTATTCCTGCTGGGGTACAATAGATGACACAATTTAATTTTGACAGTAGATCTTTCCCAAGAGATTCACTGGACTGCGATCACATGTTATAAACTTGTGCTTGTCTTCAAAAGATCCTATTTTTACGGTGACTGGAGCAGTTTCTTGAGCTGTCATTTGTTTATTCTCCACATCAACAACTTGGACTGTTTTTCCCGACAGGGGTAGGACTGGAACTTCTACTTTTCTCAGAGTAGAACAGGTAGTACCAGTCAACCAAAAATGACACGGGAAGGCCATCCACTTCACTATCGATGAATGGTTCGCCATGGTCTACCTCTGAGGCTGTGCCATGTATGCAGTCTTCCTCCCCTCTCAGGCACTGTCAGGGTGGCTGATCGGAGCATTTCTTTCGCCTGTGTCAAACGAAGGGAACTGTTGAAACAGATTATTATCCTGTGCCCCATTCACATTCATTCTCATGTCCTGATTTACATTCTAGCACGATCCAACAGCATTCTGCTGTGGCATTGAGGGTTGGGGGACTTGCATCACTGGAGCTTGGGGCACATTAAAAAGGTGTCTCCTGGCTCTGTGGACATCCTGCATCTGTTTAGGATTATTATTCAGAGAAGACACAAGTTCTGTATTTTAGACCCAATTAACCAGATGTAAACAACATTTCCACTTCCAGTGTCCCAGCTTATTGCAGAGGTGACAAGGAGTTGATCTTTTTAGAATGTTTACATCCATTCCTGTACTAGGATATATTGGGACTCCGCAACCTCTACCTTGCATTGGCTTATGTGGCTGTTGATATATGCCTTGCATTGTACTGGTATTGTTTACAGCTATGGGCATCTGGTTAGTTCTTGGAGGTGCTTTCATTTGGGTAAGCATTAACTTTTCTTTCAACTTTTTCTGCTTCATCTCCATGTCATCATGGCAATATTTAGCATAATGTAGAATCTCATCAATAGACTTATTCTGCCAACAGATCAAATGCTGCAGAATCATTAGACGTATCTCTAGCCTCCATCCTGTCACAAACCTTGACACAAAATTTCCCATATCCTTTGCATCTAATGTCTCCACATCAATATATTGTATAAATGCTTGTAGCTGCCTTTCATAGTAAGTCCAGATCGACTTCTTTGGTTCTTGAGTTGTTCTATCAGTCTTGATCAAATCAAAATCTTGAGGAGGCATATTCCCTTTCAGGAATTTCCTGACCTCCTGATATTTCGTCATCACCAACTGTGAAGGACCCTTAGTCACTACGTTCCTAGTTGGTTCAATCTCAGACCATCCAATAGTTATTTTACACTCAGTTCACAAGTCACTTGGAATGATAATGTTGAACAATGTATTCAAATCAATCACCAACACCTGTGAAATTTTCACTAACCTTTCAACCTGTCGATACCATTCCACTGGCTTCTCTCGCAACTTTGGGAAGTCATTGGTAAGTGATGCAAGATCACTTCGACTCCACGGCACATGAACATCACCACCACCAGGCACTTCTCTCAAGGGGAAGGTTGTAAAACCTCCCACTGCTCCAATTGGTGGCGGTTCACCCAAAGGTTACTTCACCTCTTTCTTTTTCACTCATTTGGTCTCCCATTTATCTAATTCATTCCATTTCCTGGTGTTCTGAATCAATTCACTAATCTAAGTTTTCAGTCCGGGAGTTCTTATATCAGCAATGTCCTTTTCACTGAAATACACTTGATAGCTCCTTTGCAAAACTTTGGTTTTATTTAAGTCTACTTCTTATTTTTGAGCCAATTCTGCCAATTTATCATGAAATTGGCACGCTCGCTTAGAAATATCCTTCCTCATGAATGCAAGCTCACCTTCTTGATAAGTCTTTAACTATTCCAATCACAGATTTCCAAATCATTGCATCCAATTCTATTGCCAACGTAACCACTTTAAAGTCCTCTCTCTCGGTGTGAATGGAAGCATTCCCTGACTCACTTGTGAATTAGTTCTCTGTTTAGATGGAGTATTTCCATTAAAGAATTGTACCCAGTCACCTATCTCTTTCGTGCTAATGGATAGTGTCACCACAGAAATTTTAGGTGAGGAATCACTTCTCTGAATACCGTTTCCTAAATTCAAAGGTGGTTCCCATGGAAAAATATTATGTGCAGGTATCTTCCGATATGTACCTATTGAAGTGCACCCTGACATATTCAAAGTCGTATCTGCACGTGCTCCACATGGAGTGATAGTGTGTGCTGGAACTAAAGGAACAAACTCTCTAATGCCTGAAGTATTTCGAACTCTGCTCTGCCTTTCATCATTATCAGGTACAGTCAAATTGTACTTATTTTTCCCAGAGCCTTCTGTGTTATACATAGGAACTAACTGGCCTGTAGTAACTGGGAATGTAAGAGCATCAACAACACTCACTGTAGGATTAACTGGGGCACATTCTCTCAAACCTTCACTTCTTAACTCACAGGGTACCCTAGTGGAAGTTACTCCCATAGGACTAAGGGGTCTTTTTAGTTGGAGCAGTTGCGACATTAGTCAGACCACTAACACCAACAGTCTGATTTCCACTTCCATCCCTAACTTTATTTTATGGGGGTGGATGTTCGGAAAGTAACACATCCATAAAGCTAAATCCACAGCCTTCATCACTGTCCATACTCATAACATCAGGCTCTTTTTGTTTCCTCTCTTTTCTGAGTCATTTTCCTCTCCCCTTCTCCATCAACTGCATCTGCTGTCAAAGCTAGATACAATCTAACTCCTTCTATGAAGTCCGTTCTCCACCTTCTGTGCTCAGCATCCCATCTAGCATCTGCATAAGTATAGATGGTTTTCTTCACTCTGCCCTGATATTTTTATTTTTATCGTGCTTGAGCAGCACGTTACCAAGCATTAAGTGCTACACATTGTGTGGGTTTAGGAGGTGGCTTCATTTCATATAACACTCTCCTCAAATTTTCAATAATCCTCAAGTTAAATGTGCTAAATTGTGGGAATCCCAACTGACCATCCGTTTCTGTGATATTGTACCATTGACCAAGCCAAACACATGTATGGAGCTCTACATTAATTGCCATATAATGACCTGGACTACATTCCGGAGCCACCACTTCTCCCTCCCTACTGGGAATATGAATATCTCCTTTAAACATATATCGTATAACTTTAAAGCATTTCATGTTTCAAAACTTTTCAAAATATTCCAATTTGATTACAAATAACGCTGTATCCACATCGTTTTCTTCAGCACAACCACAAATTGCAGCACGGCACCTCATGACGTTGCCCACCAATAGCAGCACGATACCACACCAACCAACCTATACCAGCGCAGCACACTGTGATGTAGCTCACTCCTCGCAGCAGTTTCCCCTCCTTTACAATCTGTACACACTCTTGCTTTGAAATATCACATGCATACAAAATACAATACAATAACTTTTGGCTTCTTCGCTAAAGAATTAATAATTTCAGTCACTTGTAAGAAAGCTTACAATCACTTCTAATGAGACCTCAACCTTTGTGGTCACATCTAAATCAATACAGTTTCTCTCTGCGCATTAAGATCCATTATACCAATTGTATCACACTCACACAAAGTAAGTCCCTAATTTAACTATGCTATTGACAACGTCTTAGAACCACTCAGGAGACAATATAAAATGGTATCTTCTACACCTTTTAAACTATCCCGGGATCTTAGGCCACAGTGGATCCGATAACAATTTCAATGTCTCCATAAATCACCACACTCACACAACATCCAAAACATTTCTGCAAAAGACCATCCAATTTCACAATCACTGCAAGCTAAACGCAAACCGCTGCACTCCGCAACCCTATTAATTTCACTCTTCTACTGCCAGTAAAACTCTCTTCCGATCCTCCACAACTTTGCTGATTCTCCAACTCTGGACATAGACACTGGGGTTTTGGCTCTGGGGACTCATTAGTCTAGAGTATGGTTCCAGTTCTCTCCATATCTGAAAGAGAGCTGTCCTCTGCTACCAACTGATCCATCACTGGCCCCTATCTCTTCTTCTGGGGGTCTGATGAATGTTTCTTCTCTGTTCTAAGGGGTAGAGAGATAATTTTACCAGATTATTCAAAACAATAACAGTGCAACTCAGTAGTCACACATTAAACTTCTGAGTCTAAATTAAAGATTTAAAGGGCTCGAAACCAAAGTTACATATGTGAGTCTCAAAACCATAGTATAGATATACAAAATCACCAATGGAGAGTTAAGGCGTTGCACAGTATTAAATTAAAGCAACATATAAAAGACCAAGACTTTAATAGCAAACAATGCAGAAAATCAGGAAAAGTATGTGATGTCTGGATTCCAAAATTAAGTTCTCTTGCCTAACCATTGAATCTAGTTCCTAAACTGTAAACTATTCTAATAATAAAATAATATCTAAGAAAGGTTAGCAACCAGAACTTAGAAGATTTTGTTCAAGAGAGGTGCGGTGGCATAAAGCCAGATAAAAAGTATGAGGTTTGTACATCAAAAAAGTCTGCTCTGAGCAAGGGACAGAGGGAAATCTGACTCTCTCGCCAAGTAAATCACACTTAAATCTTGTTTTTTCCAGGTGTGATGACATCATAACCAACACTCTCATTTGAAAAAACAAAACTGCAAATCAATTATAATTGACACTTCAGTCTTCCAAAGCCTTTGGCACTCAACCTTGATTCACCGTTGCATTCAGGTATCTTAAAAGCTATAGCTGACAAAGCCAGGATACTTCTTGCGTCCTGTAGCGCTTCTCTCAGGCTCTCTCATCTCTCATGCACAACTAACCTCTTGTCAGCTTCGGCACCTGTAGCTTTGGAAAGAAAAGCTTTCACAATTAAGATTAGAACACACACACAAAGAATGCAGCCTTTACTCCAACCAAACTAAAATGACCATTAATATACTTTCAGTTTAATGTGCTTTAAATGTTAAAGTTGTCAAAAAAAATTATTACAAAGAATAACATTTCTAAAATACTATAACATTGACATTCCTGCAAATGAGGATTAAATGTGGCATACATGAAACATTAACTTCATTGTGCACTTTTACTGATATATTTCAGTGCACCATGTTTAAAAATGTGTTTTACACATTACAAAAAGAAAAATAACCACTCCTTCTTGTCACATTTTAAGAGGAATAAGGGCACGGCCAACTTATGGTTTTTCACCACTGTAGACTTATCAAAAGTGAAGTGTGTTGTTCTGAGAACGCTTTTTGCCTCTAGGGATGTTATTCATGGCCATGGTATTAATGCCCTGACAAGTGTGTGTCACTCTGTTCACCCGAATTGAGAGCTATTTCTCTAGTGACAGCTCCTACAAGGATAATTCAGTGAAAGGACAGTGTTTAAATGAGACTCTGAAGAATCTTGGTGCTACCAAAGTGTGTGGCTAGGAAGAGGCACAAAAAGAAGCACTGTTGCTGCCAAATCTTGTGATGCTGATATCTATCACAATAGATAGTACTCCCTGGTAACAAAGTCTAAGGGAAATATATGGGAAAGAGAAAACACTTAGGCCCTCATTACAACCCTGGCGGTCGGTGATAAAGCGGCGGTAACACCGCCAACTCACCTGTTGACACTCAAGGAAGAACCACAACGCCATGGAGCCCGAGCTGCAGGTGTTCCCAATGCTGGTGTACCTTCTCATGCACCAGGAACACGAACGCCGGAGAAGACGACCACAGTGAGTACTGCACCTAGCATACAAGGGAGGGGCGTAGGAAAAAGAGAGTGACACACACAACACGCTACACCCCCACCCTCATCCCCAACACCATACACACAAACAGATGCAACAACATTACATTTACACCCCGTAACCCGCAGGAATAACGCAAGGAAAAAAGGAATGGAGTAAAATGAGTGTAATAGTAAAGTCTTAGAAAAATACGTATTTAAATCAAGAAACAGTATGTACAATATATACAATATATACAAAAGGAGGGACAATGCCCACTCTAAAATGTCCGTGGCCCACTGGGCCAAAACACATAGGCCAAGGCCACACTTAACTCCTGCCTCAATACGGAGAGAACACTGCAGGGGCATCAAGTCGAAAACACACAGGCACCTCAGGGGGACGGGGAATAGTAGGGCACCTCAGCCGGAAGATGGTACAATGCCATTGGCCTGGAGGGGGCTCCATACCCACTGCTTGGTCCTGGGGAGTGCAAGGCCACAGTCTCTCAAGTGGGTGGTTTGCCCACTGCTTGGTCCTGGGGAGTGCAAGGCCACATTCTCTCTAGTGCGTGGTTTGCCCACTGCTTGGTCCTGGGGAGTGCAAAGCCACAGTCTCTCAAGTGGGTGGTTTTCCCACTGCTTGGTCCTGGGGAGTGCAAAGCCACAGTCTCTCAAGTGGGTGGTTTGCCCACTGCTTGGTCCTGGGGAGTGCAAGGCCACAGTCTCTCAAGTGGGTGGTTTGCCCACTGCTTGGTCCTGGGGAGTGCAAAGCCACAGTCTCTCAAGCGGGTGGTTTGCCCACTGCTTGCTCCTGGGGAGTGCAAGGCCACAGTCTCTCAAGTGGATGGCTTCTCCACTGGTTCTGGAGGGGGCCTTGTGCCCAGTGGGCTTCATCCTGTATGGGGCAGTCTCTCACCTGGGTGTCACACCATCAGGTGTTGCAGGGGTCAGGACGCACTGCAGCCCATGTAGTCACCACTACACACTGCTCGCCAGCGGTGACGGCTGCTCAGTGGATGCCAGTTGCGCTGCAGGTGGCGGTGCTGGCAGTGGTGGTGGTAGCCTCCAGGCCTTCACCTGCAGCCTCGGACGGATGAAGTGCCATGGCTGGTGTTGTGTGCCCCTTCCTGCTCTTGGCAGATGGTGGTGCCTCCTTGATTCTGCCAGCTGGTGGTTTTTTTGTTGCCCTTGCCTCCTTCCCCTTGCTGGCTGGTGTCCCCTTCTTGCCCTTGCTAGGTGGCAGACCCTTCTTGGCCTTGGCAGGTGGTCCTGGCACACTGGCTGGGCTGATGGGTGCCTCCTTGGCGCCTCTCACACCTGCAGAAGCTGCAGAAACTAGTGGCCGTGGACTGGGTGGCTGAGGTGCTGGCCTGGGTTCTGGCCAACCTGGCCCGAGGTGAAGGATGGGGGGGAGGGGAAGAGTACGGCATAGGTCAATGTTGGTGAGGAAAAGCTTCTTAGGGACACTGGGGCGGGAAGAGGGTGAAGGTTTAGGAGTGGAGGAAGAGGAAGTGGTTGTAGGAGGTGTCAATCTGCTGTGTTTGGGTGCAGGTGCATGGCCTAGATGCTGTTGTGGGGTGGATGACTGTTGGGAGGAGGGGTCACAGACACAGTGGGAGAGGACACAGGGGACGTGTGCATGAATGTGGGGGTGGTGACTGCCAGTGAGGGGCGTGTAGTGATAAGCGTGCTGGTGATGGAGGTAGTGGGTGAGGATGTAGTGCATGCAGGTGTGAGTGGAAACGCTACTGGGAGGGAGGTCGACGTGGAGGAGGAGGGGACACAGTGGAGGCAGTGGATGTTGGTTTGTCTGCATGTGGATGGTACTTGTGTGAGTGCTTGTGAGATGAAGTGTGGTGCTTGTGTTTGCCTGAGCCACTTCTGTGAGTTGATTTGGGTGATTGCTGGTCTGAAGGTGTGCTTTGGATAGGCTGGGGTTGAGGGGATTGGGACTGGGTAGAGGAAGTTGGGGGGGAGGCTGGAGACAGGGACAATGGCTGCCATCAGTGCGTTAGCCAGAGCCTGGTATGCTCTCTGTTGGGCCTCCACGCCAGAGTAAATGCCCTCCAGGTATGCATTTGTTTGTTGCAAATGCCCTGCTACACCCTGGAAGGCATTCAGTATGGTTGACTGTCCAACAGAGAGGGATCTTAGGAGGTCAATAGCCTCCTCACTGAGGGCAGCACGGCTGACTGGGGCAGGGCCTGAGGTGCCTGGGGCAAAGGAGATGCCCACCCTCCTGGGTGAGCGGGCAAGGGAAACTCGTTGAGGGGCTGCTGGGAGGGCAGTGCTGGTACAGGGGTTGGCAGCTGTAGCTGTAATTGGGGTGGGCACAGTGGTGTCCGCACCGTCAGGGAGCTTCCATCGGAGGGGGTATCACTTTCAGAACTGTCCCCTCCTGTCTCTGTCGTGGTGCTCCCCTCGTCCTCTGTCCCACTGGTGCCCTCACTGTCGGTGGATTCGACCTCCAGGCCCATGTGGGATGCAGCTCCCTCCGTCGCCGGTGCCTCTGCTCCTCCGCCAGATTATGCTAATGCATACAAGGACAGGGTGAAAAAACAAAGAGGGGGGGAGAGACAGAGGATACACTTGGTCAATGCGAGCAACAACACTACCGTTGGTGTACACAACTCACAGGGAACAGCCCTATGAACTAGGCAATGCACATCCAGTTACAATGCTAGTCACCAGCCCATGGGGTACAATGCCTAACGCCATTCGCTGCACACCTGAAACCCACAGGACCCTGCCTAGTAGTAGATGCCCACTAACATTATTGGGATTGGAGTGCATCTGAGCTTGCCCATCATTGAACATACCCTTCCATGTTCGCCCTAGCCTAGGGGCACCCACAGCCCACATCCCCCACCCAGGTAATACCTCAACATGCGCATGATTCTGAATCTGTACTCACCCCCTGCTGGCTGTTGTGATGCCTTCAAGCGCCCATCCAACTCCGGATAGATGCAGAACGTCAGAGGGGTCAGGGTACAACAGCCACCCCTTCCTCGTTGGGAGGCCAGCCCCAGCTGGGCCTCCACCGTCTTCCTTTCCCAGCCGCACAGGTCCTCCCACTGTTTGCGGCAGTGGGTGCTCCGCCTGTCAAAGACTCCCAGGGTCCGCACCTCCTTGGCAATGGCACGCCAAATACCCTTTTTCTGATGGGCACTGTCCTACAGAAAAAATACAGCAGAAAAGGTATTAGTCATACCGTCCGGACTGTTATACTCATGACCCAACATATCCCCATACCCCTACACACATACATTGACCACCGTACATGCAGCACTCTGCCCAGGACCCCTCAGGACCCCCCTACACAAGGCTTACACAAACAGCAATCCATACATTCATGGCCCACGCATCATCTCACAGTGTACTCACCTGTTTGTCTGGAGGACCATAGAGTAAAGGGCACTGGGGTAGGACCCCATCCACCAGTTTCTCCAACTCCTCTGAAGTGAAGGCAAGGGCCCTCTCCCCAGACACTCGAGCCATTGTCGCTTCTAGACACAGGTCACAGCAGCACTTGCAGTGTAGGTCCTCTCCTGTTAAAGGTCAGGTAGCAAGTGAGTGCACAGATAGAAAATGGCGGTCACGTACACGGCGGTGCATATCGTCACCACCGGCGTACATCGCCATTTGCTCCTGGAACCTATAGGGCCCAATGATAACCAATGTGGTGTTGCACGACCGCCGACCGCAACAGCGCACAACGCCCCCAGAATTACCTCATTTCCACTTGTCCCTTCTCACAGCTCAGGCAGACGCCATTTCAGGGAGGCACAGGCCATGGCACCTAACTCTGTCACAGCAGACATTGAAACATCAACTGACTTTAGAGTTCACATACTGTTTCTGTGAAGGAAAAAAAGCATATTAGTGTTGAAATATGTTTGAATATACCAACCATCTGCTCACCGTTTTTCACCTTAGAGTTCAACCTCTGAGGATGAATAAGAGATGGAGACATCCCCTGTGTACAGACCACTGGTGGCCCTTGCAACAATGGAGGACAGGCACATTATCCTGACCTACAGACTTGATAGGGCCACAATTCAAGGACTGTGTGCCCAATTGGAGCCAGACCTGCTCTCAGCTATCCGCCACCCCACAGGTATCCCCCCTCTAGTGCAGGTCCTGTCAGTGCTCCATTTTCTGGCAAGTTGTTCCTTCCAAGCGACAGTGGCCATGGCATCAGGGATGTCTCAGCCTATGTTCTCCAATGTGCTGATCAGAGTGTTGTCTACCCTGCTGAAACACATGCGCAGCTACATCGTATTCACCCAGGTGGAGGATTTGGCCACCGGGTGTGGATTATAGGTGAGCCCATGGTCCCCACCCAGTTGATGTAGGGATATGGGTGTGGGGTTGGCCCTAAGGGTGAGTGTCTGACTAACAGGTATCCCTCGATTTTGCAGGTGACTCTGGTTACCCCAACCTCTCATGGCTACTGACCCCAGTGAGGAATGCCAGGACAAGGGCAGAGGAACGTTACAATGAGGCACATGGGTGAACAAGGAGGATCATTGAGCGCACCTTTGGCCTCCTGAAGGCCAGATTCCGGTGTCTCCATCTGACTGGTGGATCCCTGTACTACTCACCCAAGAACGTGTGCCAGATAATCGTTGCATGTTGCATGTTGCAAAACCTGGCCTTGAGACGCCAGGTGCCTTTTCTGCAGGAGGATGAGCCTGGGGATGGTCGTGTGGAGCCTGTGGACAGTGACGAAGAGGAGGCAGAGGAAGAAGATGTGGACAACAGAACCACACTAATTCAGCAGTACTTCCAGTGACACACAGGTAAGACACAGTAACTTCACCTTACATTGCAGTTTTGTGTTGGACATTGAGCATGGCAGCCTGAATTCCCTATTTCTATGGCCACTTACTGTACCCTTTGGCATCTCTATTTTCAGATCTCTGTGCCCCACTCTGGCTCCTGGTGTGTTTACTGCTGCCCACTACCTATTACAGTACATTTGAATTGCAATGTTTACAGTTTGTGTGACTAATACATTTGTGACACAATTGACAGACTTCATATTTGATTTTGTTCCAAGGGTGTTTATTTAGGTGCTGATAAGTGGGGGGGCATTGCAATGGGCTGGGTTGATGATGGAGGAAAGTCCAGGGTAGAGTCCAGTCTATTTGTATCACAGGTGCATTGTTGAAGGGGGCATAGGAAGTGGAGCAATGGCAGTTCAAGGTGGACAGGGTGACAGAGTGGGACACAAGGTTGACAAACAGGAGAGTCTTATTTCCAGGCGGGGGTCTTGGCGATGTTCTCTGGCATCTGCCTGGATCGCAAGGACCGTTTGCGTGGTGGTTCTCCTTCTGCTGGGGGTGGGGTGCTGGTGGCCTGTTGTTCCAGTGGCAGGGCCTCCTGTCCACTAGCGTCTGCAGAGGTGGAGGGCTGTTTTTCAGTGTGGCTAGTGTCAGGGGCCTGTTGATGTGCCACTGCCTCCTTCATGGTGTTGGCCATGTCTGCCAGCACGCCTGCAATGGTGACCAGGGTGGTGTGGATGTCCCTCAGGTCCTCCCTGATCCCCAGGTACTGTCCCTCCTGCAGCCGCTGGGTCTCCTGCAACTTGTCCGGTATCTGGCCCATGGTGTCCTGGGAATGGTGGTATGCTCCCCAGGATGTTGGTGAGTGGCTCGTGGAGAATCGTTTACTTGGGCCTGTCCTCCCCCTGACACACAGCAGTCCTCCCAGCTTCCCTTTTGTCCTGTGCCTCTGTCCCCTGAACTGTGTGCCCACTGCCACTGACCCCAGGTCCCTGATTGTCCTGTGTTTGGGAGTTGCCTGGGTTCCCTGTAGTGGTGGACACACTGCTGATTGACGTGTCCTGGGGACAGAGGTATAGGCCCGCTGGGTGGGTGCTGTGCTGGTGTTTCCTGAGGGGGGAGGCTCTGTGGTGGTTTGTGACTGTGGCTGGGTCACCGACTGTCCAGAGGTCCCTGATGGGCCAGGTTGGTCATCGTGATCCAGGCATGCAGAGCTGCTGTCATCACTGTGGGCCTCTTCGGGGGGGGGGGACTGGATGGGGCTGGCGCCTCCTCTCCGGTGACGTTGAGTGGGGGTCCTGTGGGGATGTAAATGCAGTGTTATTGTTTCTGCGTGTGCCATCTTGTCCATAGATATATTTCCCTCCATGGTTGTTATTAGCAAGGCACCTTTGGGTTGTGTGAGAATTTTTTTTTTTCCTCATTCACTTATCCGGCACCACTGTAATCTGGAGGCCTCATGTAAGGGATACCTTTAATCTCCCCGTAGAGGCTACTGTCCGGATCGCTCCGCTTCTCTGATTAGTGAGCCTTTAAATAGCAAAAAGAGGGCACACTTTCAAAGCATGTCTGGGGACCGGCCTTGGTGTAATCATCGGACCAATCATTTAATGCCATTCTAGCCATCTCGTCAATGGATCCCAGAATCAATATTTCTTATTTACTTCTTCCTTCTCTCTTGAATCTAACATTAAGATATATAATAACGAATCTTTCTACTCCAGTACCGTCGGGGGAAAGACACTCGCCCATTTCTTACATATCTCCCTCCTGGCCAATAACAGCATATAGAAAAGCAATTTGGCAATATCCTTATTTAGCTTTGTGGAATCCAGTTGACAGCCAAAAATAACCAATGAGGGGCTTACCTGACAGTTCAAAGGTAAGATTTTATTAATTATTTCACCGTCCTCCTTCCAGAACTTTGCGTGCTGAGGGCACTCCCAAAACATGTGTAGGTCCCCTGCTGATTCCAGTCCACAATTTTTGCAATTAGCTGGGTACCTTTCTTTAATTAGGACAACTTCGCAGGGGACCAGAATGCCCTGTGGATTGAAAAGAGATGGTTCCTTCTTAAATAGGCAGGTTTAACTATGGAATACAACAAAGTAGTAGATACTTGCCATAATTCTCTTATCTGTAATCCTGGCCAGCATTCTCCCCAAATTTCTTCTGGCTGTTTCGATCAAGGTCCAATACCCTCTTGCCACTTCTTTCCTCCCTGAAATATCGTGATAGAGTAGTCCTTCCACTTCATTTGAACCACCAACCTTTTCTTTGACACTCTTCACCCAACTCCGTATTTGAAGGTACTTAAATTTAGAGAGTTTTCCATTTACCTCCATATTAAGGTCTTTATAGGGGATTAACTTTCCATCAATAGAAAGCTGGCCCCATTGCATGATCCCTGCCTCTTTCAAATGACTAGCCAGAGAGTCTTTACTCCATTCTGGAGAACCCGGTGAATCCCACAGAGGCGCAAACTTACTATAGTATGGCAAGTTAGTAGCCCTCCTAATTTCATACCATACTTTTGCCACATCTTGCATTATTTTAAATCTTACCTTTTTGAAATATTTAGGATCCCCAAATTTATGAAGGAATCCCACCTGTGTTTCATAATTAAATTCCATCATAGCTTTTAATACCTGCCCCAGCTCTGAATTCTTTGGCCCATTCCATGCCCCTCTCATGTTCTTAGCAAAGAGTGCCCAAACATAGTATTGGAGATCCGGCACTGCTAGCCTCCCCTTCTCCTTCCTCCGTCTCAGTTTTTCCCAAGCAATACACACTCCTTTAGAGGCCCAAATAAAACTGCAAAATTTTCCCTGCAGTTTGCCCAGCCATTCTTTATTATATTTCAAGGGCACCACATTAAAGATAAATAATAACTTGGGTAGAATCATCATCTTAACTAAGTTTACCCTCCCAAAAATAGTAAGGGGTAGGTTAGCCCAAGTCTTCATTAATTTGCTAGAATCCCTCATTACTCTCATAAAATTAGTTTCTGCTATTTTATCAATATTTTGAGTTATCACGATACCTACGTTGTGTGAGATGTTATTGGTTTGGATAAGTGATTGTCACTAGTGTGCATGCTGTGGTGATGGTGTCCATGCAGGTCTGTGATGGGGGTCCATGCATTGGTGTTACATGCAGGGCTTGGTATTGGGATGAGTGAGATGTGATGGTGGGGTATATGTGAGGTGGTGGAGTGATGGGGGTGAGGGTAGGGGTAGGAGTTTGTGATGGCATGCAGGTAGGGGGGTGTTAGTAATAAAGATTTGACTTACCAGAGTCCAGTCCTCCTGCTACTCGTGAGAGACCCTCAGGATGCATCATGACCAAGACTTGCTCCTCCCATGTTGTTAGTTGTGGGTGAGGAAGTGGGGGTCCCACCGCCAGTCCTCTGTACAGCTCTCTGGTGTCTTGCAACCACGGGATGCACCTTCCCCCGTAGGTCGTTCCACCTCTTCCTGATGTCATCCCTTGTTCTTGGGTGCTGTTCCACGGCGTTGACACTATCCACGACTCTCCGCCATAGCTCCATCTTCCTAGCAATGGAAGCCTGCTGCACCTGTGATCCGAATAGCTGTGGCTCTACCTGGATGATTTCCTCCACCATGACCCTTAGCTCCTCTGCAGAGAATCTGGGTTAATGTTGTCATGCTATGGGTGTAGTGTGAGTGGTTTGTGTGTGGGTGTATGGGGTGATGTGTTGGGGTGTGTGCTGTGAGGTGCGTGGATGGTGTATGAATGATGGTGTTTTGTAGCTAAGATTCAGTGGGTGCTCCTGGCTTGTCTCTCTCTCAGTTGGCAATATTTTTTTTGTTGTAAGGGGTTCTGGGTATTGTGGGTGTATGTTTTATAGTGGTGTGGGTGTGTGGGTGTGGTGTGGTGTGTGTATGTATGTCAGGTGTGTGTGTAGTTTGAATTGTGCAATGTGGTGTCGTTTTGTTAGTGTGTGTGTATTTTGAGCGCTGCACTGTGTACCGCCAATGGGCTGGCGGACTTGTGTGTGTGTCTGTATAGTGGCAGATTTTTATGTGTGTGTCATAATACGGGTAGCGGTATACCGCTGCGGTCGCGGTATGTTGGCGGCAGTCAGCATGGCGGTAAGCGGCACTTACCACCACTGTTGTAATGAGGGCCTTAGATCCTTTATTGAACACAAATAAACAATTAATGCTATTTATAACTTCTTATATGCAGACGTTTAAATCTGGTATAATGGGAGATCTGGAAGATCACCTCAGTTTGAGGAGGTGAAGGAGTCTGACGTGAAAATAAAATAAACTGGATGAAATGGTAGAGGAAAATTGGAGTTTCCTTTGCCAAACACATTGTAATTGTGCATCTGAAGTGACAGAAACCTAAATCTAGAAATCGTATTGTTTATAACAAGATGGCTTTAGATGGACCTTTCATTGTTGTTAATTGGAAGGCTCAGCTATCCACAATTAAAGTGCAACAGAAACAAAGCAGTCGAGTAAACCTAGAGAATGTTTTCTCCTGGAGTTCTGTTTAGTCATATAATGTAAAGTTAGCCTTTACAACTTGACAACTTTACACCTTTCCTTTTTCCCCACTAGTGTTAGAGATCCTCCATTAAATAAAGAAGCAAGGATCTCTATTTCATAATCCTCAAAAAAATAGAATAAATACCAAACATAAAGAATGTATTTCTTTTGTCACTGCTCCCTACTACAACGAAAGATCTACTTGGATCTCATTTTGTAGGATTTACTCTGAGTTTGAATGATCTGACCGGAACAGCACTTAACACATTACTATGATTCTGTTTTAAAACTCTTCTGGAAGGTACCTTAAAGGTTTAGAATCTGCTGAGCTATGGAGAAAACGTGAGTTCTCCTTGCTTGGAACAAACTTTTACCTAAATAAATCGTATCACATGAAATCCATTGTTTTGACTTCGTTTCAAAATATGTCACTGTCTAGCAAGCTTAGGAATGAGTGGGTCTCCACCGCCAATTAACTCTACTACGCATGAAAACTAGTGAATGAGAACTTTGCAGAGTCGCTGCAGGGGAGTCAGCATCCGAGTTCCAGGATCATGCTCATGAGAAGTGTCAATGAGCTTGGAACCTGAATTTGTTTTTGTTAGTATGGTCCAATCTGCTTTTTTGTGTTTATTCAGCTGACCTTTTCACAGTCAAGGCTTGACCCTTGACAGTGAAGATGCAACATAAAAGCACTACAGTCTTGTTATTTAGTTCAATAACGAACTAAGCTAACTCTATCTACGGTGGACCAATACAGTATCAAAAACTGACGCAAATGCGGCACTAAAAAAGTAAAAATATGGCCCTAAGATCAAAGCCTGGAATTACTTGAGCATCCGTGCAATAGATACCATTGGAACGGTAACTAAAGGTTCTCAGTACTTGACTCGAAACTACAGAACTTACTGACAATAGAGGTCAGGATGAAAACTTCAAATGTTATTTTTAGGAGGGCAGTAAAGATTCATTGGTTGCTTCGCTTTCTGGTGCACTATACAGTGTGGATTACATAGTGACTTTTCAGAGATACCCTTTTAGAGCAGGCACCTACGGGCTATTATGTTTGTGGTGTATGTCTTATAAATAAAAGAAATACACAAACTACCATTTAGAATAAAGAAAAGATAATGATAATGTTGTCAACATGGGTTTGGATAAATTAGTGGTTTGGCTTTCTGACAACATCAGTCAAGCTTGTAGTTTGCTCTCTTGCCTAGTCAGTGACAGATGTACAGGGATTCTGAGTTGTGCATTTGTGCATGATGGTTTGATATGAGGACGCTTGAAATGTACCTGATGCTGTAATTACCTGTCCAGTTGTAGATGATAGAGGCAGCAGCTCCTCGAAATTCTGCAGCCCAAAAATTAATTTAATGCAGAGTGGATGGAGGCAGACCTCTGAAATGGGTTTGAGTCTCTGCCGACTCAGAATCACTTCTTGTTTATAACTTCATAAGTAGTTCACACATTCTTTGTTATACACATTTTGGGTTAATCATACAAAACATTATCATATTCTACCGCGGTGCCCCTCTGGAATGTGGGATGGTGAACTCTGGAGAGTTGAGTATTCCTATTTATAGGTCATATTGCAATGGCCAGATTGTATAAAATAATAATCGTATTTCCTGTCTTCTTTATTTACACAGAGGGTCGTAAGCTAGTAATGTATGGATTGGTTCATGATGGGAAGCCCCTCTCTGCAGACTATGCAGAGTTGAAGTTGGATGGCATGTGTTATTCAGATGTACAGTAATGGGGAAGCTTTGATGGAATGAAATTGAGAAGCGTGTACTACAATGTTTTAACCTTTGTGGAGCAAGAGTAATTTTGTAGTAGAGGAAGAAGCATTCAAATTAACGTTGCGTCACAACTGTTTTGAAGATTCCATGGCCGACAGGGGTTAATGGACAACAGCCCACGTGGGTGTGGCCTTTTCCCATTGTAGTGCTGGGGCCCAAGCTAGTCTGGTTACTGAGAACCGAGCACCAAGTACACCGTTTTAGCACTTGACTCTCATGGTAGTGATCTGAAAAGTCTTACGGTTTTTAAGGAGGTAGTGTGGTGATAGTGACTCAGAACTTAACAATCACACAATATAATGTATTAATGACTGGCCAGACTAGGACTTTATCTTTACCAAAAAAGGAAAGATACATTATTACACCAAATACAGAATGCAACACAAAGATGGTGTGAGGAACTAGAGGTAACACAAAAACGGCTGTCAGTGGGAACCCCAAACAGAGTACTGTAGTTGTGAACCACCAGTCAGTCTCTTAATGGTAGCTGAGGGTCTTATCAGTTAGACATTAGGCCCACAGTCTTAGTTCTAAGCCCCATATGTCTCTGTGTCAGTGTTCAGTTAGCACTTACCTTCGATAGTGCAGCAAGACCCGGTGCAAAATCGGTGCTGAATTAGCTGTGTGTGTGGGTGGCCCGGCTTTTGTTTCTGTGCCTCCACTGGAGCTGAACGTGCCATGGGCATTCAGCAGGGGTGACTACACTCTCCAGTGGTGCAATTCAGGCCCAATATCAACCCCCTCACCCAAATGGTGAAGAGAGTGTGGAAAAACAAACTTCAAAGGCAGTCGAAAGGATCAGCCACTGACCCACCTTTAAAACATCCTTTCTCCAACCGTCAGTGTTCTCAAATCCTACATTCCATTTCATCACACAATGCATCATCACATTCCGCCAGCAAACAGACACCACAGAAAACCACCTAAAGGTTACTCATGAGCCAGTTGGGGCAGTGAGCTTCTAGAAGATCAGGTTGACACTAGCATGTGTCATAGTTCCAGGGGGCACAGCACAAGGAAGACAAGTGTGAGAAATTGGGTTGTTGGTTGACTGGGGAGTGAGCCTTGGCCAAACAACAGCCACACTCCCCTGCAGGATGAACCACAAAAAGTCACTAAATCAACCTGTGCTTAACCCTGGGTAGCTAGGATCAAAACGCAGTCAGGCTAAACGTAGAGGCAATGTGTTAAGTATTTATGCAGTACACAAACAGTAAACAGTGAAACCACAACACAATAAAAATCACAAACCAATTTAGAAAAATAGAGAACATTTTAATCACTTATTTGACAACAAAAGCATCAAAATTCAATGAGTAAAACTGGAGGTATGAATTTTTAAAGCTTAAGGTTCAAAATAGCGAGTCCTCAGTTTTAGAAAATGGCCACCTAGGCACCTTTAGCACCACGACCAAGGGTCCAGGAGTGAGTGGAGATCTCTTGGGGGTGAAAGACTCACTCAGGCTGGGTCCAGGTGCAGGTTTAAGATGGAGGAAGCCTGTTATGTCCCTGTCGCTCAAAAGAGGAGACCAGCTGAACTAGCCCTTGGAGTCACTTCTGAAGTCCTGGGTGTAGGTGGTGACACAGGGCTGTGCCACTTGGTTGATCTCTGAAGGTCCCAGCCAACCTCTAGGCAGCACAATCAGTCCATCCAAGTACAGAAGCAGTCTGGCAGAGTGCACAGCAGGTCACAACAGCAGGCAGTCATCTGAGAGTCCTTCCATAGGTCCAGTAGTGAACTGAGGAGCAGGTCTGACAGTCCCGATTTTACACCCTGGTGCCCTTGCCCCTAGAAGTTGGGAAAAGTTTCCAGAAGAGCCCTCTAAGTTCCAGGAATTACCTGCCTCCCCTGCCCTGGCTCATGGCTGGCCACACTGACAATGCAGGGTTGTTACGCATATTTTATGGTGGCAGAGCCCAGCCTAATCAGTTGCAAGGAGGGCTGTGCTTAGCTCCTCCCCCATCAAGTCAGTTAATGGCCCATCCGAGCTCTGCTAATCCCTCTAGTGTGTGACTGTCTGGGGTGAATTCACAAAGTCACAACTGTTAGAGCTACACCCAGTCATGCCAGCCAAGGCAGGTTATAGGCACAGAGGGCTAATGGCAGAAAAATACCAACTTTTTAAAAGTTGCATTTTCAAACTTGTAATGATAAATCCGACTTTACCATTAAAGAGGGTTTATCATTACAAGTTTATAGGTACCAAACATGATATATCTAACACCTCTGGTTTAGGAAGTAGAGCACATTATTTTTAATCGGAAATCCCCAAAGTTACTCTATGGGACGAGTAGGCATCTCAGTAGTGAGAAAACTAATTTGAGAGTTTTGTCACTACTAGGACATGGAAAAAAAAAGTGCATGTCATACCTTTGGAGTTCACAGCACCCTGCCTGATGGGCTACCTAAGGCCTACCTTAGGGGTAACGTATATGTAATAAAAGGGGATTTTAAGGCTTGACAAGGGGTTTTAAATGCCAAGTCGACATGGCAGTCGGACACTGCCTTCGGGCTGCAATGGCAGGCCTGGGACAAGTTTTAAGGGGCTACCTAAGAGGGTGGCACAATGCATGCTGCAGGCCCACTAGTAGCATTTAATTTTCAAACCCTAGGTATATGTTATACCACTCTACAAGGTACTTATATGTAACTTAAATATGCCAATCAGGTGTATGCCAATCAGACCATGTTGAGGGGAGTGAGCATATGCACTTTAGCACTGGTCAGCAGTGATAAAGTGCACGGAGTCCTAAGGCCAACAGAGCAAAAATCCAGACAAAAAGGAGGCAAGCAGGCAAAATGTTTGGGGGAAGACCATTCTAAGACTGATAGGTCTTACAACAAGGCAGGCAGCTATACTTGTCTTCATTGACCCTGCCCTCCAGGTACACAAGGGAATAAAAGAAGACCCTCTCCAACACTTGGTTCTACTCCAATGATGCATTTTCCAGTCGTATTTGACCATGGGCAGCAGTGATGTTTTATCTTTGGCACAGCACAGCAGGCTCAAAAAGATACATGGGGGAGGCAGATCCAATAAAGCATTCTAGTTGGCTCTAACTTTGTCCCTCCTGATCTGTTGTGCCCACCAGCTGCAGTCACGCTTAGAATCTTAGTTGTAAGGCACTAAGCTCAAACGGGGATACCCAGGTTGGCTCCACTCTAGCACTCAGGTCTGCTCCTGTCATGTAACCTGAAATAGTCTGCTTTTCTGTGGAATTGCCTGTCCCAGGTCACTACAGCTAGGATTTTCCTTAGGTAGGCATCCTCCTAAAAAGGTGCCTGCCGCTCCCTATTCTCAGCAGGTCAGCAATATTATTTCCCAATGTAGATCCTTAGCTCTCCTCCAGCAAGTTGTTTCAGACTTTTAGGTGATGTCCTGTTACCTCTTTGAGACTGGGACCCAGATCACAAAACATTTTCATTGGTGCAGTTTCATGTCTGTGGTGGGAAGTTAAGGCAGTGACTCCTACAACCAACTTTTAACACAGTATTATGTAAAAAGATTTCTGGAACTGCTGTGTTTTTGTGCTGAGTTATCACAAGTTAATTCTGTTATGTTGTAATGTTGGTGTTGTGGTGCGTTCTATTTTGATGTGACATGTTATGTCTTAATTGTGTTTTACATTGCTTAATGTATATTTTTTTGCTACGTTGTTTACTTCAGATTTGTCAATAATAACTGCTATATTTCCGCCAAAAGAAGCACATGCCTTGAATATTCCTGTGGCAAGCAATCATTTAACACTGTCAAAAGCAGTAAAATAGTACTGGTCCAGCTCTTCAAGCCCTTAAGACACCAGCCAGGCCACAACTGTGGCAGCGACAGCGTTTAAACTCTTTATGAAATACAGCCCTTCATGTCAGCAACACTAGCCCTCAATCACAGCAGTTTCCCAGACACTTTGCAGACAGTCACTTCTGTGGCCAATGAGAGATCCTGGAACCATTTGAGGAAGTAGTTTCAAGATCTCTTTTAGAATCTCTTTTCAGATGGATGGGGACAATTCATTCCACTGTCATTGATCTTCAACCAGTTGGAGGTAGTTTCACTCAGTACATGTATCACTCTTCTCCACAGCAAACATTTTTTGTCTTTATGTGATTGTCCCCCAGCAGGGAGCGCTGAGGGTTGCCTCCGGGGACAGCACCCATAAAAAGATCACTGTGATGATTGAAACCTTCACATCTAACAGTCATTAGCTTTTTGAGGATCATGTCTGGGAGAGACAAATTCAGGTCCAGATAAGATAGTTCATCCTGCATTTACAAAGAAGGCCTCTGTCTTCACCTCCCCTTAGTTTCTGTATACTCTTATGAGAATGCTCAGCAAGGAATAACAAGGTAGACCACTGTAGAAAGGTTATTGCTACATTTATATATGGAGCACTGTCTCCATCCTCCCACAGTTTAATATCTGGCACTTCACAAAATCTTCAGGAGTGTCTGCAATACACTTTGTTTAGAGTGAAGAGTTGTGAGGGTCGGGTGGTGTGTAACTTGTTCCAAAGCCAGTCCTTTTCTACTCCTGATCCCTGAAATGACCCTGAAGGGTGCCACACTGACCCAGCCCCCACAAAGGGACTAGGATTTAGAGAAACATTGGTCCAGGCTCCATGGTAAAGCTCAAGCCCAATGTTCTATGCAAATGCTAACTTTCTGAGCAGAGACCAATCCTCTAGCTAAAAGGAGAGAGAAATAGTAAGTTCAGTGATAAAGAGTACCAGTGAATTTCATTAGTATGCAACTCATCCATTTGTTCAATATCTAAGGCTGTACAGAGTGCTAAAACAACCAGGAGACCACCTTGATCCTGGAGGAGGCAGAGGTGGGTCTGTGATAGAACACAAACAGTAGAAAACAGGAACACAGAATGTGTAAAAAGTAAGGAGCCAAAGGGAACCAAGGGGTAAAGAAAATAACAAGGTGATGAGAATGCCAAGGTTGGGTGCAAACTAAAGTGAAAAGCAGGAAGCCAGTGCAAGCATGAAATGTTGCCACACACGTGCCATGGAAAAAAACTATGCTGTTATGATGTTACTACTTGTGGTGACATGGAAGTGAGCCCTAAAGTAAAAGTGTACCTATCATCACTTGCACATCCTTAGGTTCATCCTTCTTAAACACCAAGCCTCTATCCGTCACTTGAGCCATGAGCCTGTACCTTGAGTGAGGTTTTCCTTCCTCCCGATGTTCTTTAGCACTAAGGGTGAAACCTCTTATCTTGTTTTCTTCTCTTAAAGGGAAAACACTTACACACCCCCTCCCCTGTCGGTCAATCACCTTACTTGGTGGTCTTCCGGGAGGGAACGGGGTCCATGGGGCCTGCCCCGCCGTCACCACCCCGTCACCACAACACCGCCACACTGATTATAAAGTTGTAATACGTCAGGAGGTGTTGTGATGACGTGACGGTGCCAGCGGAACAACCTCCACTAGACCGCCGACCGCCAGCATTGCTGCTGGAGGCTTTCTGCCCAATGTATGGCGGATAGCTGCCAGAAGTCATAATATGGCGGTCTCCTGGCTGGCGTGACTTCGGTGGTCAACCGTTTTGACCGCCGAAGTCATAATGAGGGCCTAAGTCCCCAGTTTTCAGTAATAACTCAGTAGGGGTCCCCAGATCCCAATAATGATTCAGTGGGGGTCCTCGGTTCCAGTAGTGATAAAGTGGGGGTCCACAGAAGTCAAAAGGTTGGGAACCACTGATTATGGCATGGGAATAGCCCTGCTGCCTTTCCACCCTTGACGGCCCAGTTGGACAACACAGAAGAAGTTAACACCAGAGCAATTCTCTTGAGTAACAGAAGTGACCTGAAAGCCAATGCCATGAAAATCGACAGCCTGACTGTGAATCTAGACAACATGAAATAAACCCTTGATGCCCATAGCAAGTAGATTATCTCAGGCTAAACAAATAATCTCAGATACTGAAGATGGCAACGATGTCCTTGTAGAGCGGGTCAAGAACTTGGAATACATGGCTGCAGTGCTGCAAGACAAGACATTGATTTAGAAACTCAATCCTTTTGTAATAATCTCTATGTATTTGGCCTGATGGAGTCCCTGAACATGAGCAACCCTGAGCAATACCTACACCAACGTATGCAACGATCTTTGGGGCGCATGTGTGCCTTCTAGAGCAATAATCGCTTGGCTGTTGAACTAACTAGACCAAGACAAAATCCTGCATAAAGCAAAAGAACTAGGCGAGATCCAGTATCAGGGCAGAAACTTTCATTTCACCCAGACATTACCCCTGAGGCCCGAGAAACTATAGAGCCTTTGGAGACATCAAAAAAAGTTGCAGTCTAACAATGTACTGTATGGAATGGTATTCCCGGTGACTCTGAAGATACATTTGGAGAAAAAGCTTCACTTCTTCAAAACAAGGAAAGAAATTGCCATTTTCTGCAAACGTACATTTCCGAACAGCTCAACGCAAAATGACCCAAGACCACGGAACCACCCCGGGCAAGTCAGGCTTAGCGTGTATCAAATACCTTAAGTGAATATGACCAGAGTAAGATCCGTTGTATAAGGCTTGTGTTGTTTTTTGATAAACGTCCAGATTGCTGCTGCCAAGTTTTTCCTATGGAGGGTCTGTCTCAATCATTGCCATAATGCTTGAGCACAAAACAGCTTTGCATATTAACCTTGGTTCTGGTCTCACCTCCATAATACCAAAGTATTTAAAATTATTCATGGTTATGATATTGCTGTTGTTGTTATTTCTGTTGTTGTTATTTGCCAAAACATTTAGGGCCAGATGTATCAAAGTATTTTGCATTTGCAAACAGTGCAAATCATAAAAATTCCACTGTTTGTGAATACAAAACAGCCTTTCCGAATGCATGAAAGGCATTCTCGTTTTAGGGAATCACAATTTTTTGCGATTTCCTATAATTGCGACTCTAGATAGAGAATCACAATTTGCGATTCCCTAAATATGAAATCGCAAGTGGGGTTACCTATTTGCGATGTTGTGAGCACATGTATCAAGCATTTCCTAAATGCGGAATGGGCATTTAGGAAATGCTACTAACATCAACTCCAAGTTGATGATAACCATGTGCAATTTTTGAAAATGCATTTAGGGCATGTGTGCACTTCACATGTGCACAATTAATTTTTGGGGTGCATCAAAGGGAGCCTTAGGCTCTCGAGCGCCATTGGTTTTGCATTTCCTAATTTGCGATTCCCTAATAAGAAATCGCAAATTAGGAAATGCAAAACCATTCGCACCTATGGGCCTGAATGAATGAAGTCACATTTCTTACAAGCGATTCCCTAATAGCGATTGCAACTCTGTAGGAATCGCTGTTAGGGAATCGCTATTTTGTTACATTCCATTTTGAATTTCCTAAATAGTGATGACCTAAAATTCACCATTTAGGAAATGCAAAATTGAACATTGATACATCTGTCCTTTAATTTAGTGTGGGTTGGCATCGGGGTAATGGGAGTGTGGCCTAATTTTCAACAAATCTCTACGGGCCCACCTATTTTTATTCCTAGCCAAATAGAACTCTTATAATGTTTGAGAAGTTTTCTTTGGGGAAATGTTACCCTAGTTCTCTCACTATGGTACTACTTATAGTGGCATTTTGATGATTAAGGCCGTGATTTAGATGTTGACGGACTGATTACTCCGTCACCACGGTTATGGATATCCTGTCTGCCAAAATCTAAATCCGATTATTACCAATGGGATTTCGATTTTGGCAGATGGGATGTCCATCACCTTTGTGATACAGTAACCCGTCCACCAATAGCTAAATCAGGCCCTAAGTCTTGGAGACCTACCTTACTCCTTTCGGTGGTCGATATTGCAATTTTTGACCCATCGAACAGCACAACATTTACCACGTTCAATTCTGTCCTGATGATGACAGGGTTAAAACGCCATTGACAATAGAAGCACAGAACTGAGGGTTTTGATTTACATGATAATTCTGAAACCTTTTGACATTGTTAAATCCATGTATTGAAATCTTACAAATATTGCCAACACACTATTTGTCATCAATTCCTTTTTATTTGTGCTTCACATGCGCCGTTCATAGGCACTTGTACACGAGCACTATGCATTCACTTTTTCTTATTCACTGCACTTATTTTGGATAAATGTGGATGCTATCATATTTATGTGCCCAAAGACTTTTAAATACATTTGTAATATTCTTTTAATTTCAAAGTATTTTATTGAATATTTTTAAGAGAAGGAAAACAAAAAAAAGTATGCCTTGATACAGCAGCACAAGATGCAAATTGGAAATGAAGTACTAGATTCTTACATCTCTGTACAGGAGTGTTTGACACAATGAATAAAAGAGTCTTTTGGCAGCTCATTGGTGAGAAAAAGTGATGACTTTGAAAGAAAATGAAACCTGGCTCTTCTAACAGGCCGATATAAGACAAGTCCAGATCTTTCTCTTTCTCGGGTGCCAGGACACTCTCCAAGGTGATATGCGCATGCTATAACTGTATAACATAATTTACATAACACATAACCCAAAGAGCTTTTCTAATGGATGTGTGATGGATTTGGATGTTCAGCAGGACAAGGACATCGTAAATTATTTGTGCCCTGTGTTTTTGAAACATTGATAAACCTAGGACTGTTATACATGGGATAAAGTACCCCTTGCCATACTTTATAAGGATATTGTAAGTTACCTTGGAGTTCCATGGGCATATAGAGGAACAAGGCCGCAGGATTATGGAACTTCATGTATAATGTACGGCAGGAGGTGCTTTATTGCTTATAATACATGCTTGCATCTGCACCGTTCCCACAAACTACACAATCCTTGTTGTGTAGCTCTTCCATATAAAAAGAGCATGTTTGCAAACATGAAGAATAAAAATGGAATCTCCAGTGCAAAACTAAACACATCAAAAAAGGTGTTAGATATTTGTTTCCAAAAGATATAAGAATTCGTTTAATACAAGTCATTTTTTTTTAAAGGCAAAGTAGAAACATTCTAACTTTTCTGTAACCACCTTAGGAGTACAAAAAATAAACACGTTGCCATTTTCCCTGTTTGCTTGTTATGGTACAACTAGAAAAACAAAGCAGACGAAAGAAAATCAGTGTTTCATTTTGGTTGTTTTAAACAGCTACTTTAATTTATGCTCTGTGGCCTGCTTTTCCCCTCAGCTGCTGGTTCTGAAAGAAGGCCTTGTGAGGTCAGAACTCAACTACAACAGGTTGCTACAGTTGAGTTTTGTCATCATTTCTTTATAATCAGTGACTAAGTGCATCACAAGTCGCTTATTATAAAAAAATTAGAGACAGGTTTTTAATACAGGGATTGCTGAATCCCATGTATTATTATATGTTAATATTGCCACCTTCCAAAGCACCCCTCAGGTCACCTAATAGCATTATAGCTAAATCTGTCACATACAATGGTACTGTCTCTGAAAGGCCCGAAGTTTTAGAGACAGACTTTTGTCAAGCTGATATCTCTGAAAGGAACTCTGGGATGAGGTCAAGATAGAAACATAGTAGATCAGTGCTTCTGAGAAGCCTGTCAGACTAGGGCAGAATCTCTCAATTACATTTGAAAAAAATGTTTTAGCTTCCCTCCTGACACAAAAGATCACTGCTGCAGCCAGGTAAGTTTTTTCTTTTTGTGCATGTGTGGCCCGCATATCCTCCCACCCCGCCCCCCACACCACCACCACTCCGTACTCCTCAAATTACCAACTGGTGGTGTGCACGAATTGTACTTAGTGGCAGTGGTGGTGTGCATAAATTGCACTTGGTGACGGCAGTGTGTAGGAATTGCACTCAATGATAGTGCTGGTGTGCATGAGCTGCACTCATTGGCAGTAGTGGTGTGCATGAATTATACCCTGTTGCAGTGTTAGTGTGCATAAATTGTACTCGGTGGCAGTGGTGGTGCGCATGAATTGTACTGGGTGGCAGTGGTGATAGGGGTGCATGAAAGTTACTCGATGATGGTGGTGATGTGCAAGCATGAATTTAACTTAATGAGAGTTGTAACTTACATGAATTATAATGTTAGAGTGACGTGGTGTGCATGATTTGTGCTCGCTGATGATAGTGATGGTGACATGTATGACTTGTGCTGGGTAGTATGCACGTTTCAAATTGATGGCAGTGCGATCTGCAGCAAAGCTTTCTTGAAAACACGAAACTATGTTCATTGGCATCTCAAATCAGAAGGATGTCATTGACGCACCGCTGGCATCTTAAAGGTCTTGCAATTGCAGGTGGTAAGGAAATCTGATTGTGACATGAATACATTTGCGCTCTGCGGTGGCACCGTCCTCTCATCATTCGCTCACGCCCAGCAGGTAACCATAGCCTTCGAATCCTTCAACTGAGAAGGCCGACCACAATAATTAAGACACCAAGCGTGTTTGCCACTATACAATCAAGTTATAAATATCATTAGCATATTTCAGTCATATAGCTCTTATCTACAGAGTTCTGGCAGGCGTTAGTTTTATCGTTGCTTTCTCCTTTTGGCAGACCTTTATGTCACATTAGCAAAGTATAAATGATTCAACAATGCAATAGATCAAGAGATGTGTATAAAAAATGAGAACCTTAATCGGTCAATGACGGAGAGTGAAACCGATTACTCTGATTGGCTAGTTAGTCTAATGCAGAGTTTTATAACCTGTAGATCGGGGGCCATTGAGGCCCGCAATGCCTACTCAGGGGCCTACGATTTCTTAGGGAATTAAGGGCCATATTTATACTCTGGTTGCGCCGAATTTGCGTCGTTTTTTTCGACGCAAATTTGACGCAGAACTAACGCCAACTAACGCCATATTTACACTCTGGCGTTAGACGCTTCGGGCGCCAAAGTGCCCGGAGTGTGCGTCATTTTTTAGCGTGAACCCCTTCCTTGCGTTAATGATATGCAAGGGAGTCGTTCCCGTCTTAAAAAATGACTCCCAGGCCTTTACGTGGTATTTATACTCCCGGGCAAAAGAGACGCCCGGGAGTGGGCGTGGCCAAAAACGGCGCATTTGCGCCGCTTTTTAACGCCTGGGTCAGGGATGGCGTTAAGGGACAAGTGGGCTCAAAATGAGCCCAGAGTGCCCTCCCCTGCCCCCAGGGACCCCCCCTGCCACCCTTGCCCACCCCAGGAGGACACCCAAGGACGGAGGGACCCATCCCATGGACATTAAGGTAAGTTCAGGTAAGTATTTTTTTTTTATTTTTTGTGGCATAGGGGGGCCTGATTTGTGCCCCCCTACATGCCACTATGCCCAATGACCATGCCCAGGGGACAGAAGTCCCCTGGGCATGGCCATTGGGCAAGGGGGCATGACTCCTATCTTTACAATGATAGGAGTCATGTTGATGGGGGATGGGCGTCGAAAAAAAATGGCGCAAGTCGGGTTACGACGATTTTTTCGACGCAACCTGACTTGCCCCATTTTAAGACGCCCATACGCCATTTTCCCCCTACGCCGGCGCTGTCTGGTGTACGTGGTTTTTTTCCACGCACACCAGGCAGCGCCGGTCTGCTAGCGCCGGCTAACGCCATTCAATAAATACGGCGCCCGCATGGCGCTTCAGAATGGCGTTAGCCGGCGCTAATTTTTTTGACGCAAAACTGCGTTAGCGCAGTTTTGCGTCAAAAAGTATAAATACGGCCCTAAATCACATTAACAGATCAATAAAGAGTATATAAATTAAGAACCACAATTTAAAATTTAAAATTGCAAAACGGTCTGTAAATGTGAAGGAATTTGAAATTGGAAGCTAAAAACTAAGTTGGAATTCTCAGATTGATTTGTGTGAAAATTGCAAGTGCTTCAAACAGAATATAGTATGGGTGATGGGTGGCCTCAATTGAATTTAGTAAAGCATTCCCATTAAAATGATTTTGTTTATATTTTGTGAATTGAATACGTCATCATTTGTGTATTTGTATTTTTGTGTATTGTTTTGCAGTTCAAATCATAGAAATTGCTTAGACCGGGGTCCTTTGCCTCCTGTAATGACTCAGTGGGGTCCCCGGATTCCTGTAATGATTCATTCAGCAGGGTTTCACGCATTCAAGCAATGATTGAAGGGGAGTCCACAGATGTCAAAAGGTTAAGAACCACTAGTCTAATGTTTTACTTTTTGGAAGATATAGATATTTTCGTGAGATGAGTTGTATGCAGCTGATGCTCCTTCAGCATTTTAATGTCTCTTTTGCAAGAGTCAAAGTGGGAGGATTGTCACTGACGCTGTTGGCAGAGGGAAATCGCTTCCTGGTCAGGGCAGTGGAATTTGGGTTGGGAAAGGAAACGTAATTTCTGCATGAGCGAGATTTTAGATGAAGGCAACGGTTTTCTTTTGTTGTGACAATGACATCCTGAATTTCTGTTGCTAGAATTATGGATCCGAGGCTTTATTTCACCAAACAAAGGGAATTGTGCCCTTCATAAAGAAGCTCCGCATCAGGAATGCCAGCTGGCACTAAACATACTGACAGCCAATAAAAAAAAATCTATTTTCATACAGCAAGAAAGAACGGGTGCTTGTCAGACAAGAAAGGGTTTTTATTATCATGACAGAGTGCGAGGCAATATGTGGATTCGTATTCATTTTATAAAGTGCTGTGTGGATGCCACTTGTGCGTTATATTGCACGAGTAGAGGTGGAGGCGCAGAATATGAACTCTATGAGTTTATTTGATTTCTGTACTGATAACGCGAGTGTCACATTCCAAGACGCTTTGTATTTGCCGAATACATATTAACAGCACAAAAACAAGCATGTTTCAGGATTCTAGTGGTATAAGTACATGGACAGTGTGTTTAGGAGGGGGGGGTGTGGGGGGGGGGGCAGAATTAGAGGAGCGGCGCAGATGGACTGTAGACAAAGCCGAAGCTCATGGAAACGAGCCAGCGACGGGACGAGGGAACCAGTAGAAGGATTGTGAGGGAGCAGGAGTGGAGCTGAATGGATGAGTGAGGAGGAAGGGTGATATGATGTGCTAATGTATAAAACGCATAAAGCAAAATAACGGATAGGAAGGCTGAACAAAGTTATGCAATTATGAAGGAGTTGGGACACAATGGAGCAACATTACAAACAAAATACCAGCAGACCTGTCATCAGACCTCTGAGGCCTTTGCAAGTGGAAGAGGGGATAGATCATTAAAACACTGCAATAGGGCAGGCAGGACATGCTTATTCCAGCCATAGATGGGATTCCTGGACTCACAGATGAACCCTAAGTCATCAACACAAGGTCTAGAGGTTCGAACTCTGGTCTTTTTTGGACCAGGCCTTTAAGGTAAGGGAGTCTGGTTGAGGACGTGGGAATCTGATTCATGATTGTTGAGCTTCTGTGAGTGAATGTTTGGCCTGCAGAGGGGCTGTTGGTATCACTATGACCATCTTAGTTTCCTTATCCACCTAGTTCATATTATGGGCAGTAGTGAAAAGAGATAATTTGTCCTTTAACAGACCTAATTCAAGAGCCTGATATCTCCCATTCGGGAAATAGTACAATCTGTATTACTTGCTGTCTGTCAAGACAAACTGCTGCCTTTAATACCACAAAAACTGAAGGCTACCAGTGAAATGAACCCAGGACTTTGAATGGCTCTAGTGGGTTCCCTCTGATAGGAAGGTGGAAGTTGTATACCACAGTATTGCTGTAGAAATAATGACTCACGTATTTATTGTGACCATAATGTTGACTACCAAAATATCATCTAGGTAAGTGCAAATTTACTATTTTTAGTTCCAATTTAAAAATATTCTAGAAGTTGATAATATAGTCATGACATTTTTGTGGGCAGATATTTCAACCACTATACAAAATGGAAATACGTTAATTGGACAGGAATATAAACGTTCTTAGCTATTGTGAAGGAACGTTTCAATTCTATTAAGGACAACGAGGCAAGAATTATGGATATTTCCTTCCATTTATTTTCTGAAGAAGGAAACATTTTTTGAGAAAATTTGTAGAAAAACATCCAGCAGACAGTTTATAGCATAGACAGTAACTATGCGTACAGCCTCTTTGAAATCAACAATTTGTCAACTGTTAAGATCTATGAAAAATCAAAATCAAGCTTTTTATACCAAATGCAGATTCCACTGAACTCCACTGGACAGGTCCCCACCAGTGGCAAACCATGTCGGGTGGGATAACCCTTGCCTCTGTGTTCTTAATAGAACTGAAATTTTATTTGATTATAGCTAGAAAATGTTATAATCTTATGTCAGGACTAGAGACTCAGATTACGCAAATTCAAAGCTCACTCATGACCAATAATGCTACTCCCACCACCATCTTGAAATAGAATTTCCTAAATATGGACAGATTAGCTGCCAAGGGACTACCCAAAGAGAATATTTTGAATGCCATGGCCTTCTAGCAGAGTGAGCTACAAAGCGGAGACATCTATGCGTGCTTCAGACAATCTATTTTACCTATCTAGCAACTGTAGGAGAGTAAACAGGTTTATAAGGTTTCTTAATTGCTATCAGCAATTGTCGGGTGCCTGGAGCTCTAAGTTCCTCCTCAACTGTTTCATATTCCCTGAGGGATCGCACCACACATAGTTTTGGTTTATCTGGGAAAGACGTATAATGGACCCCCAGGTAGGCGATTTGGTATGCTTAGACATGGTAGATATGACACCTTCACAGGAAAACATTCTGGATAATATAGTCAAAGCTCGCACATCTGATACCCTTCTGCATGAAATCAAGCACAAAAGCAAGATCAGCTTATCTGCTAACTGCTTCCTAGACAAGATCCTGCTATCCAGCCAATCATCCAAGCATCTCAGAACCACATTCACGTCCTAGAACTGTGAGTAGCTTGGCTCTGAAGGGAACAACAAACAACCCCCCCTTCAGAAGTCTACACACTAAAAGATGTTCTCCGACTGTCATACCATTAAGGGGCACATGGCCTATCAAAATAGCCAATCAGAATGTGTTAACTGCACGGTAAGCTGTGCCCCTTCTGTCAATTCTGACAGGAAATTGACTATATATGCCCCCACAGGACTATAACTGTCCCACTGGATCCAGATTCCATCCCACACACCAATGGGACAATCAATAGAAAGCTGAACAAAATCATTTGGATGTGGAGTCTGTCCACGATGAGTGAGAAAGCATACTCCAAAAGCCCTGGGATTCCTGTAATCTGCCATGCCATCAACTGGAGTGTTCTTGCTGTCATCAGAGGTTGTAATCTGCCATGATTGTCCTGGAGAATATGGGTACTCTGGGGAAGTAGGATTTGAAAATTCCAGGAAAGCTGCAGATGAGCTGGAAACTATGCTTACGATCTTCATAGTGGTGTCACCAGGCTCGCCGTTGCCTTTTGCCTCCTGACCTGAGCCATCAGTTTTGTGATCATTGGGAATGGGGGAAAATGCTTACCCCTGTATCTGTCTCCAATCATGTAGATGCGTCTGTAGCCTATGCCACTGGATCTGACCTTCAGCTAAAGAAACACGGGAGGTAAGTATCCAGTATGGAGCTTAAAAAGCACACTTTGCATGGACCCCACCATAACATCAGATCGCTGAACACCATATGATCCAATTTCCATGCATTGGAATCCTTTAGGTATCTTCAATTCCAATCCTTCGATGAAGTTCAGCTTCCCTGGAAGATACTGTGCTGTGATAGATACCTTGTTCTCCAGACAGAAATGCCTGAAGTCCATGGCCAATTCCACTGAAGATTTCGACAGCATTTTGCCCAGGCAGTTTATGTATTGGACTACTGATACATTGTCTATTTTCAGCAAAATAGCACACAAAACTTTGTCTTTTGTGAAACACTTTACTGCAAAGGAGCTCACCAGAAGTTCTAGCCTGTAGATATGTAACTGGCTTTCTAAGGTCAATCACTGATCTCCGGTGGTTATGTCTCCACAGTGGGCTCCCCCGTCCGCTCTTCTCACATCTGATTCAATCCCAAGGTCCAGCACAGAACCAAAAATGACCCTGCCATTCCATGCCTACATGTGCTCTATCCACCACTGCTGTTCTTCTCTAGCCTCCTGAGAGAAAGTGATCTCCACTGCATACGTTGAACTTTTGCACAGGTGAACTGACTTCATTTGCTGCAGGGCGAGATAGTGAAGTGGCACAAGAAAAATCACCTGAATCAATGAGGTTATCACTTTCACTATCCTGGCCAAATATCTCAAGGAGATAGTCTCCTGGTTCATAGACTTCCACAGTTGGTTGTAAATGATATTGATAGATTTATAAAGTGCAACAAATGCCCGAAGGCATCTTGGTGCTAAGGTCCGGTAGGCTGGGGAGAGGTCATGCTATTGAGTGATGGAGAACAGCAAGGTTTTTAATTGCTTCCTAAAGATGCTCAAATCCGATTGTCCTCTAAGGTGCCTGGGCAGCCTATTCCAAAGGCAAGAAGAGGAATAGACAACGCTTCTATCGCCCCAAAACCTTCTTCATCTCTGGGATAGACACCTGTTTAGCTGTTTCAGAATGCAGGTGTCTATTAGGAATGTACCAACAAAACTGTATCCTTAGATAATTTGGGCCGGAGTCATGGAGTGCTTTGTGCACTGTACACAATGCTTTTAATGCAACTCTCTTTCTCACCGGAAGCCAATGAAGCTCCTCGAGAGCCTTGGACACTGATTGAAATTTTGGCATCTTCATAAGAAGCTTAGCTGCATTTTGCTGTCTCTGCAGTTTCTTCAAACATACTTGCTGACTGCCCATATGCAAACCATTGCAATAGCCGAGTCTGGACAGCAACAAAGAGATTATAACCGTATTCTGTAGCTCATCTGGAATAAACCATAACCTTTTCTTAAGGCTTTTTAGCAGGAAAAAACAAGTTGAAACTAGCTAATTGATTTGATAAGTAAATGAAAGCTGTTTATCAAAGATTACACCTAAATTCCTTACTTTAAGGACAGGCGTTGGGAGAGTTCCGAGCTCTGGAGTCAACCATGTCAAATTCCAGAAGGAAGTGTCCTTCCCAAATAAGAGAAAATCTCAGTTTTTTCTGAGTTTAACTTTAGGCAGTGGTTACTCATCCAGCTAAATATTGCACTCATACACTTATTGAAATGATGTGCCACCTCTTCGACATAACCTGTAATTGACACTACAGTCTGAGTCTCATTGGCATACAGAATGGTTGAAAAGCTGAACAACCTGATTAACTTAGCTAAGGCAGTCACATAGATATCAAATAGTGTTGGCCTCAGGGACGACCCCTGCAGGACATCACATGGCAGAGAAAAGGACACAAATGACCGATTGCTACCTCTGTGTGTGAAAAGAACAGAGGAGATCATAGGCCGGGCCACCTAAACCCATTTCAACCAGGCGTTCTTTCAAGACAGCATGGCTCAATGTGTCAAATCCCGCTGATAGATCCAAAAGGATCATTGTGGCCTTTCCCCCGTTGTACATGATACATTACATTTCCTCTCTGGCCACTATCAAAGCAGAGTCTGTCCCCTACTGAACCCGAATTGGGCTCCACCGAGAGATACCTGATGATCTAAAACATCTGATGAAGCAGTAATCATGTGCCTCTCAAGAATCTTAGCGGGCATAGGGTGTCATGAGATGGGTGAAAGTTCTGCTTCTCGTCTGCGTCTAAGGAAGGTTTTTATGCAAGGGGAAGATAGATGCTTTTTTCCAGTCAGCTGGGAAAATTCCCACCTACATTATTGTGTTCAATAGGGGGTAAGCTGAATTGCTACTATCTATGCTACCTCATGAAAGATAATTTGGAGGACAAGGGTCTGACGGTGCTCCAGAATTGGCAGCCCTACTAAGTTCGACCACCTGCTCTGTGCTCAACAAAGGAAACTTACAAAACTCAAAGGTGCAGTGTCCAGTTGAATCATGCCCCTTTGTAGAAGGACGAAGTGTCCGGGTAGCTTCAAAAACCTCATAAATAGACTCTACTTTCTTCTTTAAAAATTATGCTAAGTTGTGACTTAATAACTGGCTAGGGTTTGTTTTATTTGCGGGGGCAAGAAAGTACCTGAATTGTTTTAAAAAGCTCTTTGGAGGAGTTTTTAGCTGTATCAATTATTTCTGTAAAGCATGAGGTTTTCTTTTATAGAATCAACACTTTGTACTCCCTGAGTATTACTTTATATCTGTTTTTCACTCCAGGCTGTAATTTCTCCTCCATACTTTTTTCCTGACTGCAACATTGTTGCCTCATTGTTCTAACCTTGGGACGAAACCATGGTGCTGAGGGCCGCCTCCTCTACTTTTGAAAGAATCTTGATGGCCCTAAGGCATCAAATGCCCCCATTAATCGATTGGAATATTTTACTGCATCAGCGTTGGCATCCCCCGAGAGGGGAGGTAGGGTGTCCTCTAATTTCCTTGTAAGATCTGTCTTGTTTATCTTGTAACAATTTCTTCCCGATTTAACTGGTGCTGTTTTTTACTCTCCAACTTTATTAGTGGAGTATCTAACCTAAAGCTAATTGCCAAGTGGTCTGACCAGGTTACAGGACGGACAGTGTTCACCACTAAGTCAGAAAGGTTCGAAAAGATCCCATCCAAGGTATGCCCAGCCCTGTGAGTAAAAATAGCTGGCTCTTTGTTATCCAGATTATCCAAATGAAAATTAAAATCCATTAAAAAGTGTAATTGTACTGTAGCATGCATGACTCCCCACAATCACGTATGGCCTCTAAAAATGTTGCTTTAGGACCTGGGAGTCTGTGGACCAGGACACCACGAAACATACGATTGTGATTAGCTGTATATTTAAAAGAGTGAGGTTTGCAGTCTTTTATTTTAACTGTTTCACATGTATTCTCCATATGAGAGTAATTTATAATCGCCACATCTATACCTCTCTTAGCCACCTTGTCTAATCTGGCCATGACATATCCTGCAGGAAGCGCTGCCACCATGTCAAGGTCCCAGGACTTATCCATCCAGATATCTGTCAAAAAAGCTATGTCCGGGCTTATGAGTCCAAAAGCTCAGGAATCACAGTTATTGCATTTATTAAATTTACTCACACCGATCAGGGGACATAAAGGCTGGTTGCCCAGTGTCCCAAGCTTGAGATGTGATTCCCCTAGAGTTTTTCTAGTTGTGAGAACGGCCAGGGGTCATTGCGCAAGGCGCAGTTCCGGGGCGGACGTGCGCAGACTGGTTTGCCTTTGACGCGCTGGCTGCACACTTCCATGGCTGAAGGCTCATTAAATAACAAGCCCCGGCCCAACGACTGAAATTTTGGAACCTTGGGGGTAACCAATTAAGACAAAAACTCTTCAGATTCTTTTAAGCCCAAAAGCCACAGAGACGTTTCCGAAATATGCCCTTACAATTAAAAACCCAGGATAAGAGGCAATCATTCATCTTCCACACCCTTCCGCCTTTATTGTACTATTTAGGATAAATCTTCATTATTGTATAAAGGTTCTATACGACTGAGACGGCCAGACCTATGTATAAATGTAAATTAGCACTTGTAAAGCGCACTACTCACCCGTTAGGGTCTCAAGGCGCTGTACTCATACCGCTATGGAACCCCTCCTGGCTTTTCCCTGTGAGGCACCCACTCCTGAGCACCCCCAGGGTGAAGCCAGGCATCCAAGCGCTGTTGGGGCCGTTGTGGAGATTAAGCAAGCTATTGCCCAGAGTTGCAGAGTGGGACCCATGAATTAGATTAGGCACTGAGGCAAGAATTATCTGGTCAAGGGGAATTGAGCCCAAGACCTGCCGAAGCGGGACTTGAACCCTGGTCTTGAGCCAGATCTCTGCCTCAGGGTCTGCCGCTCTAACCATTGAGCCACACTTCTCCACTTGAGCCACACTTCTATAGAAATGTTAAAATATTACAGAACACAATTATAGTACACAACGGTATAACATACAGTTATAATATACAAGTGTAATAAGCATTTATGGGAAATACCGTGGCGTTTGTGTTTCAGCCTCAGGCACCTAGTACATTTTTAATTGCTTTTAATCCTAACTTCATACAGATGAATGAAGCCACTTCTAGAGTGCACAGCTACTCACGAGGGTCCTAAAGCTAAACAAGGCAAATCAGATACGGAGAAGCCTTAGTTGCGAAATAAGTGAGTTTTTAACAGTTTCCTCAAGGTAGTCTCATTTGTAGTGTTTCTTAATTGGAATGGAAGCTGATTCCAAATGGAGGCTACTTAAAAGGAGAAAGAAGAGACCCCTCGCCTCGTTTTCTTAAAGAGTGAAACAACCAGACATTGAGCATTCATGGAGTGCAAAGATCTCGGAGGTCAGTACTCATGGACTCTAGTGTTTAGGTACTTAGGGCCATACCATGTAGAGCGCAATGGGCGATAGTTAAAGCTTTAAAGATGATTCTTTTATTGACGGGAAGCCAGTGCAGCTGCTTACGATAGACTGTCACTGAACAACCTTTTGAGAGTTTGAACAGAAGTCGAATCTCAATATTCTGAATCATTTAGCCGAATCTCAGTATTCTGAATCATTTGCAAGCGCTGCACAAAGTATTTGGGAAGGCTGAAGTAAAGAGCGTAAGACTAGTCCATATGGGAAAAAAAATCAAAGACTGAACTACAATTTTCTGTGCATCTCATGGTAAAAAAAAAAAAAAAAAAAAATGTTTTTTTTCCGTGTTTTAAGGAACAAGAAACATGACTTGACCAAATAGGTAATCTGCCTCTTCATAGTCAAACCGATCCCTAAGAGCACCGCCAAATTCTCTGCTGTATTCGTCGGAGGGAGAGGAGACAGTCTGCAGGCCAACAGCCTGTCCAGCCAGACAGAGGGATTTCTGTTTTGTCCAGATTACACTGGAGGTTGTTATCCCTTAGTCAGCAAATGACTGCTTTTAAAGAACTGTGAAAGCAACCTAAGCTTCTGTCGAGTTACCTTTAAACGAGAACAAATGATTTGTCCACAGTAGTTTTACCTAGAAGTGCTTCACTCATATGCACACAACTTTTGTGTGTTGTGTTTTTGGGAGCCTTTACCAGTGAAGTGAATACCTGCAGGTCAATTTCTAATGACAATGGCATTTTGGCATTGCTTTAGCTTCATAGCTAAGTAACAATGACTGGGGCTGGACAAGAGGTAAGTGGATGCTATTGTACCAACTACTGCTTGTGTTTTCAAAGCTTTCCCCGCTTCTCAATTTTCTGTATCTAAATGAATCTGCTATGGATTACTGCAAGATGCCACTCAGTGACCAATCTCTAGCCTGCCAGAAGTAAGTTGTGCTAGCCCTGACAGCCTTAGGGTGGTCGCCCCTAAGTTTGTACCTGCCTCCCTCCACTTTTTAGATACTGTTTTTGCTGTTTTTTTAGACTCTGCGCACTTTACCACTGCTAACCAGTGCTAAAGTGCATATGCTATCTCCCTTTCAACATGGTAACATTGGATCATACCCAATTGGACTATTTAATGTACTTATAAGTCCCTAGTAGAGTGTACTATATGTGCCCATGGCCTGTAGATTAAAAGCTACTAGTGAGCCTGCAGCACTGATTGTGCCACCCACTTAAGTAGCCCCTTAACCTTGTCCGAGGCCTGCCATTGCAAGGCCTGTGTGTGCAGTTTCACTGCCAATTTGACTTGACATGTAAAAGTACTTGCTAAACCTAAAACTCCCCTTTTTCTACATAAAAAGACACCCTAAGGAATGCCATAGGTAACCCATAGGGCAGGGTGCTGTGTAGGCAAAAGGCAGGATATATACCTGTGTAGTTTACATGTCCTGGTAGTGTTTGAGTGGTAGCTGCTGATCTGAAAGGAGTAGAAAGTCATATTTAGTATGGCCAGAATGGTGATACAAAATCCTGCTGACTGGTGAAGTTGGATTTAATATTACTACTTTAGGAATGCCACTTTTAGAAAGTGAGCATTTCTCTGCACTTAAATCTTTCTGTGCCTTACAATGCACGTCTGGCTGGGTTAGTTGACAGCTCCCTTGTGCATTCACTCAGACACACCCCAAACACAGGATACTCAGCCTCACTTGCATCCATCTGCATTTTGAATGGGTCTTCCTGGGCTGGGAGGGTGGGGGACCTGACACTTGCATGTCACAGGACAGTAGCCTGCCCTCACACAAAGGATTGCCACACCCCCTACTGGGACCCTGGCAGACAGGATTGTACCGAAAGGGGACCTTGTGCATTTCTAAGCTACTCTTTGAAGTCTCCCCCACTTCAAAGGCACATTTGGGTATTTAAACAGGGCCTCTGCCCCTACCAACTCAGACACTTCCTGGTGAAGAAACTTGAACCAGAACCTGCATCCTGCCAAGAAGAACTGCCTGGCTGCCCAAAGGACTCGCCTGTCTGCTTTCTGTGAAGGACTGCTGCCTTGGTGCTGGCCGTGGTGAAGAAGTGCTCTCCAAGGGCTTGGATAGAGCTTGCCTCCTGTTCCCTGAAGTTTCAGTACCAAAAAGACTTAATCTCTACAAGAAGTACTCCATGTGCAGCGAAATTCGATGCACAGCCTGCCAGAAACGGCGCACAGCCTGCACTGTGGTGAAAATTTCACCGTATGCTGAACTGGAATGATCCAGCATAACTTTGCAATGAGAAGCTCGACACAGCGCCAGCGTAGTGACCGTAAATTCGATGCATGGCCCACCGAATTGCTGCACAGCCAAGCCGGAACAATGCAGTCTGACTTCAAGATAGGAATCGACGCATCGCCTGCCGTGCAGAAGAACATTCAACATAACGCCCACCGAATCGACGCAGCTCCTGTGACTTCGTCCTGCCAGTGCAGGAAATCCAGGCACCGTCTACAGGGCGTTCGAAAACCCAACAGCCCGAAGAGGATCCACGACTGAGTGCCGGAAATCGACGCACAGCCGTCACTGCGTGAAAGCTAAATGACGCATCGCCGTGTGTGACCCGAGAAATCGACGCACACCCCTTTGTTGCCATGCATCTCCTCCTCTGTGGTTCTTTGCAGAGATTTTGCATGCGAACCAGGTACATTGTGCTTGAAAAAGGCTTTGCTTTTAAAAAACTTAAGACACTTTATATCACTTTTACAGTGCTATCTCAACATATAGTTATTGCATTTTAGTCGTTTTGACCTGCATCTTATCAGATAAATATTATAGATTTTTTCTAAACACTGTGTGGTGTATTTTTGTGGTGCTATATGGTGTTATTGTATGATTTATTGCACAAATACTTTACACATTGCCTTCCAAATTAAGCCTGACTGCTCAGTGCCAAGCTACCAGAGGGTGGGCACAGGATAATTTGGATTGTGTGTGACTTACCCTGACTACAGTGAGGGTCCTTGCTTGGACAGGGGGTAACCTGACGGCCAACCAAAGACCACATTTCTAACATTGGTGATCAGCAGTGAGGATAGGACTTGTATTTGTGCAGTGACATACAGTAGCTAACTATTTCACTACCTACCCACAGTTGAAGGTCAACTTGATTTTTTATCTCTTTTTGCAAATTTGTTTTTCCTGACAATTTTCTAACTGAAATCTTCACTCAACTTGTCTCAGGCTGGGTCTCAAGCTGGAGATTTTGACCTAGCCCTGTTGGAGACATATACTGTCAAACAGCTGAAAGGGTTCTGCACGGATATGGGAGTACCCACCCAAGGTGCCTCCAGAAAGGAGGAATTTCAAATTGAACAGAGGGCCTGGGCAGAAGCCCATTCAGAGGAGGATGCTGAGGAGGAGGGTCTAGAGGATGGCCCCTCAGAGGGTTTTTTGCAATTAGTGGATGATGCTACCACTGAAATTGTGCCCCCTGCCAAACCAGGAAGCAGTGTCTCTGATCAAGGCCTGACTGCACGGGAAAGGAGAGAGGAGAGAGAGAGTTTCAATTGCAAATGGGTAAGTTGAAAATTGAGGCTCAACAGGAGGAAAGGAGGGCAGAGAGACAGAAGCCAAACAAGCTGAAGCTGAAAGAGCAGCCAAGCATATCGAAGCTGAGAGAGCTGAAGCTGCAGCTGAGAGAGCCTTGGCAGAGACAAAACTTTTGTTGGCTCATGATCTGAGTCTCAAGGGGCTGGAGATCAAGACGAGACAGTCTGAGTCCAGCAGTGATGGTGGCAAGATACATGCAGGGCCTTTTGGGGAGAAAAATGTTTGTATACCCAATAATGTGGTGCCAAGTTGTGCGGTGGGAGATGACATTGACAAGTGGTTGGCTGCCTATGAAGTTGCACTAAGGGCCTATGGGACCTCTGAGGAGCAGTGGAGGGGCGGCCTTGTGGTTTTATGTACCAGCAATGGGGAGGAACACACTTCTTACAATAGCTCCACATGATCAGAATGTCTACGAACCCATGAAAGCCGCTTTAATGGTTAGGGAAGTTCATCCCCAAATGCTTAGAGTGCTACCAGCATGGACACTCTATGGGTGACTCCCAGTGTTCCAAGAGAGCACAGTCCACTACTGGACATACACCTGGGTTGGCTAGTGTAGCGGGGAAATAGTCAAAGTTAGCTTTGGGGGACAGACAGAGGTGTCCCTAGTATCCCTGGGAGATAGAGAGATGGTGCCTAAAGCCCACATGCCGGCAAATACTTCAAAGTATAGGCAGTGGCTCACCATTGATGGGCAAAGGGTGGAGGCTCTGCGTGACACAGGAGCCAGTATGACTACTGTCAAGAGTCAGCTGGTGTCAGCAGAGCAGATAGTCCCTAATACATTCCACCAGGTCATAGTCGCTGACAATCTTGAAAGTCACCTCCTGGTGGCTCTGGTTCCCTTTGAGTGGGGGGGGGGGGTCTCTGGTACTCGGAAAGTAGCTGTGAGTCCTGCCATGCCTGTAGATTGTCTGTTAGGCAATGATCTTGAGCATACTGCCTGGAAAGAGGTAGAGCTCAGATCCCACCTGGAGATGTTCGGTTTGCCTGAGTGGGTCTGCATGACCACAAGGTCCATGGCTGCCCGGAAAGGGAGTCAATGGCGCCTGGAGCCTGGAACAATGGCCCAGACAGCTGCAAAGAGGAAGGTCAAGAGGCACAGGAATCTCACCTCAAATGTTCCCACGGTGGTGGATGGGGCCCCTGATGAGGAGTAGGCCCGTGAGCCAACTGGAGAGTACATAGCTGACCTGGGCAACCTGCCTGATCGTGCTGGCTGGCAAGTAGAGGGTGGACCAACCAGGGCAGAATTCTGCAAGGCGCAGAAGGAATGCCCCACCCTAGAGGGTCTGAGGAGACAGGCCACAGTCCAAGCAGCTGGCGATCACCATATCTACTGGGAGAATGATCTCCTTTACAGTGAGCCTAAGGTTCCGGCCATTGGGGCAGCAGGTGTGCTGGTGATCCCCCAGTGTTACTGGGCCTTCCTACTTATTCTGGCTCACGACATACACTTGGCAGGACATTTGGCCCAAGACAAGACCTTTGCCAGGTTTATCACCCACTTCCATTGGCCTAGAATGCGGGTAGCCTCAGATATTTTCTGCAGGGCCTGCCCCACCTGCCAGGCTAGTGGGAAGACAGGGAAAAAGCTTAAAGCCTCCCTGATCACACTCCCTGTCGTTGGCACCCCCTTTGAAAGAGTAGGCATCAACATAATTGGTCCCTTGGACCCCAAAACTGCCTTGGGCAACAGGTTTATCCTGGTTTTGGTGGACCATGCCACACACTATCCAGAGGGAATCCCTCTGAGAACAGTGACTGCACCGTGGTGACCAGAACCCTGATGGGAATAATTACCTGTGTGGGATTCCCTAAGAAAGTTGTGTCTGACAGAGGCACAAACTTTATGTCTGCGTACATGAAGTCCATGTGGGATGAGTGTGGGGTGACCTACCGGTTTACCACCCCTTATCATCCTCAATACAATGGGCTTGTTGAGAGATTCAACAAGACTTTTAAGGGCATGATCACTGGCCTACCTGAGGCACTGAGGCGTAAGTGGAACGTCCTCTCTCCCTTTAAAACATGGTAACATTGGATCATATCCAATTGGATATTTAATTTACTTATAAGTCCCTAGTAGAGTGCACTATATGTGCCCAGGGCCTGCAGATTAAATGCTACTAGTGGGCTTGCAGCACTGATTGTGCCACACACTTAAGTAGCCCCTTAACCTTGTCTCAGGCTTGCCATTGCAAGGCCTGCGTGTGCAATTTCACTGCCAATTTGACTAGGGATGAAAAAGTACTTGCCAAGCCTAAAACTCCCCTTTTTCTACATATAATACACCCCCAAGGTATGTGTAACCAGGCGGCCGTCACCACGGTTACACAACAATGCCCCGAACCTGACGGCCCATACCCTGGGGGCAAGACCGCGAGAATCGCTAACCCGGAAGTAGAGTGAGATGCGGATATCCGGGAGCGGGATGCAAAAGGAGAGGAAGAGAGACGAGAGGCGGCGCACGCAGGAGAGATGGCAGGAGTGGAGCCTGAAGAGAGAGTGAGCAGTCCGAGTACTGGATCGAGGACCGCAGGAGGAGACCTAGAGGAAGACGGAGAAACCGACGACGAAGACGCTGAGAAACTGAGGGCTCACAATCAACGCCGCCACGTCCCTGGAGGGGCGTGGCTCTCACAGGTACGGGCGTACCTTATTGTAAAAGTCCTACCCGAGTGGATGCGGGTAGAAAGAAAGTGAGAGAAAGGGAGCGAAGAACCGGGAAGGGACCGGGAGGAAGGAAGCTAAAAGAAGTGTTTAAATTCCCCTAACAACACATTAGGAGGTGGTGACGTAAAACCACTCTCCTACAATACAAATAAGAAAAGAAAGAGAGAAAGATAGAAAATAAGGACCACAGGACGGGTGAAACACGATAAACCAATTTGCTCCCCACACCAACCCACACCCTACCCTCACCTTCCCACTAACCAATATAAATTACAAACCCAAATGTCTACACTTATCTGGTTTTTCTTTCCGTTTTCTTTTGGGGAATGTCATCTTCCTTTTGAGAGTGGGACCACGACAAACACCTGGAACCCCTAGGAAAAGAACAGACAAATTATCATCTTTCTACTTACCCGAGAAGAAGGCAATATCAGAGACATTGGTCAAGAAGAAAACCGGAACAGCGTATATAATTCCCCTAATCCATATTGCAATAAAAGAAAAGAGTGTTATCACCGAATTAGGTGTCTCCATAGTTCTTTACAAACCGTTGCGAACGAGAACCCATTACAGTGGTGTCAGAAGTTGGATTTGGAGACACCAGGTTACTGGACATTGTCCAAAATGGAGGGTACTCCCACCATTGCTGATATGATGCAGCAATTAGCTGAGGGATAGAGACACCTCCAGATCGTGTGGGAAGAGCATCAGAAAGAGGCCAAAGTTGAACGGGAAGCCCTACAAAACTCCCTTAAGAGCCAAGCGACGATCATGGCCAACAACCAGTTGGTTCATAAGAATTCCTTAAAATCCCTGACCGATACCATTGCGGCCACCTGGGTCCATCCCAATGTACCTAGCTCGGTGTTACAAAGGTACCAGGAAGGCGAAGACCTGGACGCCTTTTTTACCAACTTTGAAAGAGTTGCTACATCCGCCACTTGGCCCCAAGATCGGTGGGGACAGTGCATAGCCCCTCTATTGACTGGTACCCTCCAGGCAGCATACCAAGCCGTGAACCCCGGAGGTACCACACCCTACCAGGATATTAAGAAAAGCATACTGGAACGAGTAGGGTTAGACACAGAACATTATAGGCTAAGATTAAGGAAGGCCAAATGGGGGCCTTCGGAAAATCCAAGAGCCTTGTATTTCCGGATAAAGGACCTGGGTCTCAAATGGTTGGGACCCATAGGAACCAACCGCGAGGACATTATAGAGGCCATACTGCTGGAACAATATCTGGAAGCTCTCCCGCTCTCCACACGTAACTGGATTAAGCAACACCCTAACCCCGATGCCAATACCACCATTGAATTGGCATGTGCCTACTATCGTTCTTTGGAATTTAAAAGCCTCCATCCGAGGGTGAATCCACCTCCCTCTCGTCAGACCCTTGGTCAGATAAACCACCCGGGAAGAAGGACCCTTGATGATACAGTGAAATTCCGGATAATGGAGAGGCCCTTTCCCCAACAACCCCAGTGTTATAGTTGTGGGGAGTGGGGCCACATAGCCCGAGTGTGTCCCCTCAAGTCCGACAAAGCAGAACCCATGGAAATAGGCATCACCAGGGGTAGGGTCTACTATACAGGAAGCCAAAATACACAATACAAAAAAGAGTTGTTTCTCAACGGACGCAAGACTGTAGCCCTTATTGACTCAGGCTGCAGCCAGTCAGTCATCCGAGCCAATTTAATGGATGCTAGAACCCTTACTCCTGGGGTCACAGTGACGATCTGTTGCATTAACGGGGATTCCTGAGAGTACCCCATGACATGGGTCTCCCTACTATGGGAAGGAAGAGAAACCCAAATACGGATGGGCGTAGTAGACCGCCTGGTGGAGGAAGCCATAATTGGGACCGACGATACTGACTTTGCAATACGTTTAGATAGTACAAGAAACAGCAAAGAAAGTAATCCATGGTGGAAAGAGCCTCCTTTTTCTAACGAGCCAATCCAACCCACGGTAACCCGGCATAAACCGAGTAAGAGAGAAAAAAGAGAAAACAAAAAACTATATGGACCTAGGGATAAGGAATCTATCAGGGTAATTACACAAACTGACACCTTCAATAACCTTACCCCTTTTCGCTCCTGTCAGAGGGAAGACCCCACTCTCCTTAACGCCTGGAGAAATGCACGACCCTGAAATCCGGGAGATAAAGGTCCCTCTTTTTCCATTATTAAAAATCTGTTACATAGACTTACCAACTCTGATACCCAAGAAAAGAAACAATTGCTCATCCCCGAACCTTATAGGCTCCAGGTATTGCATCTAGCTCATAGTCAACCTGGAGGTGGTCATTACGGAAGAGAGAAAACTGAAGAATATCTCTTAAGAAGGTTTTATTGGCCCAGAGTGTTTTCCCAGATTAGGAAATTTTGCCAGCAATGCCCTAAATGTCAGATTATAGATCCCGGACCCAAAAGAAAGGTTCCCCTACAACCCTTGCCCATTATTGAAGTACCCTTTTCCCGCGTGGGAGTGAACATAATAGGACCCCTCATACCTTCCTCAAAGGGGTATAGATTTGTACTGGTACTAGTGGATTACGCCACCAGGTATCTCAAGGCCATCCCCCTTTCCAGCATTAATACCAAAAGCGTAGCTAACGCCATGATCTGGTTTTTTACCCGAGTCGGTTTTCCTAAAGAGATACTAACTGCCCAAGGAACACAGTTTATGTCAAACTTAATGTCCCAGATATGTCAACTATTAGGGATTAAACACCTGAGAACCGCGGTTTATCATCCACAAACTGACGGTTTAGTAGAAAGATAAAACCGTACCTTAAAAACCCTTTAAAAAAAATCTGTTTCCGCGTCAGGCAAGGACTGGGATAGGACACTACCCTTAGTTCTCTACGCCATTAGGACACATGAACAAGCCTCTACTGGACATAGTCCATTTGAGCTGGTTTTTGGGAGACAACCCCGAACACTACTAGACATGGCAGCGGAATTGTGGGAAGAGGAGGAAGGAGGAGAAAAAACTCTCTTAGAATACACTAATGACCTAAAATCCCAAATCCAAACAGTATGGGAAGACGTCAGGGAAAATTTAGAGAAAGCCCAAAGTAGACAAAAACATTATTACGACTGCAATACGCAAATGAGAACTTTGAGTATGGGGGACAAATTACTTGTCCTTTTACCCAGCTCGGACAATAAACTCCTGGCTAGATGGCAAGGACCCTATAAGGTCTTAGGAACCGTAACCCCTGTTACCTATACTATCGAAATAACAGAGAATCCTAAAAGAACCCAAATATTTCACATAAACTTGTTAAAAAAATGGGAAGAACCTCCTGAACCCCTAAGGACCCCGTTAGCTGGGTACTTGGTTAATACGTAAGGGAACTTGATATTGGGTGGTGTCCTACTCCTGTAAGCCCAACCCCAGAAGAACTGCAAAAGAATGCAGGTCTCTTGCCAAAACAACATGATCAGTTAACCCTACTACTTTCCCATCACGATAAACTGTTTTCTACCCAACCAGGAAAAACCTTGTTAATACAATATCATATTAAAACACTGCCTGATAAGATAATACGACTGTGACCCTATAGCATACCTGAAGCACGGAAAATCTTAGTAGAAGAAGAGATAGAGAAAATGCTTTCCATGGGAGTTATAGAGCCATCCAAAAGTCCCTGGTGCTCCTGGTCGTATTGGTCCCCAAACATGATGGGTCAATACGTTTCTGCATTGACTTTCGAAAGGTCAACGCCATATCCCAGTTTGACACCTATCCCCTTCCCAGAGTACACGATCTCCTAGAAAAGCTCAGGAGGGCCAAATACATGTCCACCCTTGATTTAACCAAAGGCTATTGGCAAATTCCATTGGCAGACACAGACAAAGAAAAAACAGCTTTCTCCACAGCCTCAGGGCTTTATCACTTTAATGTCCTCCCCTTTGGATTACATGGTGCCCCCGCCACCTTCCAACACCTTATGGACTCCCTCTTGCGACCATATACCAGATACTCAGCCGCATATCTGGATGATATTGTAATATGTAGCGAAACCTGGGAGGACCATCTGAACCATCTCCACAACATATTCTCTGTTCTACAGCGAGCAGGACTCACTGCTAATCCCAAGAAAAGCCGCCTAGCTTACACCGATATCGCATACTTAGGTTATCACATAGGAGGTGGAGTAATAAAACCACAATTGAACAAAGTGGAAGCCATTACGCACATAAAAAGCCCTACTATCAAGAAAGAAGTGCGCTCCTTTCTGGGGCTGGTAGGATATTATCGGAGATTCATCCCTCATTACTCAACCCTGGCAGCTCCCCTAACCGACATCTTAAAGAAGGGACAGCCTACAAAAATAGCAAGATTGACCCCAGCCCAACACCATAGCTATATAACCCTACAAAACTGTCTCACAACCACACCGATTTTGCGCTGTCCCAATTTTAGTCGTCCCTTCCATTTACAAACGGATGCCTCTGACGTAGGCTTGGGGGCGGTTTTATTTCAGAAGAGTGATAACGACACCAGTCATCCCATTGTATTTATCAGTCGTAAGCTCCTACCCAGGGAACAGCGCTATCCGATTATAGAACATGAATGTCTGGCCATCAAATGGGCCATTAAAACCCTTCAATACTATCTTCTGGGACGACCATTTCTGCTATACACTGATCACGCTCTTCTGACATGGCTATCACGCCATAAAAATACCAACGAGCGCATACTTATATGGTTTATGGAACTCCAACCTTTCTCCTTTCAGGTGTGCCACCTTCTGGGAAAACTAATGGGCCAGGCCGACTACCTATCCCGTTATCCGTTGGCTCAGGGACTCGAACAGCCCCTCTCATGGGAAGGGTCATGTAACCGGGCGGCTGTCGCCACGGTTACACAACAATGCCCCGAACCCGACGGCCCATACCCCGTGGGCAAGACCGCGAGAATCGCTAACCCGGAAGTAGAGTCAGATGCGGATATCCGGGAGCGGGATGCAAAAGGAGAGGAAGAGAGACGAGAGGCGTCGCGCACAGGAGAGACGGCAGGAGTGGAGCCTGAAGTGAGGTTGGAGGCGGCGGTATTGTTGGGTGCTCATTACATTGACTGATGCACCCGTGTCGATCAGCACTTTCACTTGGGATCCTGTGATATCAACAACATGGGTGGATTGAGCGCATGCTGTTGATCCTCCACTTCTATGGCTTCTTCAGGTCATTTGTGAACAAGATAAGGAACACCTCTTCTTCTTCGGTGAGGAGTCTACATATGTGTTCTTCCACTTCCTCCCCTGCTGGTCGAGTTTGAGTTGTTCTGGGTATTCGAGTGACAGGTGACTCACTGTGCTGGTTATTGGGTGTCTTCCTCTTGCTCCCCTTCCTGGGTTGCACTGTGACAGACGGTCGTGAAATAATTCATCTTTCCCCAATTCGAGCATTGTCGCCCTTGTACAGGACAGTATCTGGGGGCATGTTCCTCCCGACCACAGTACATGCAACACAGTCCTTGTCTCTCTGGGGTCTTGGGCTTGCTTTTGGTGTGTTGTGTCCGTACTGAGTCTGCTCGTTCCACCTTGATGGTCTGGCTTTTCTCTGGCATCTGAGTGAGTGCTGCATCCATCTCGGTTGCGATTTGGCTAGTATCAAGATGTTATTAAGGCTAATGTTGAGTTGCCTTAGGATGAGTCCCCTAAGAGTCCTGTTGTGGCACCCTTATATAATCTGTACGTGTATCTCTTTGGGCTGGTCATCTGCTGTGCATGTACCGGCTAGTTCTCTCAGTTTTGTGCAGGATTGGTCTATCAATTCTCCATCCTACTGATGAGCTTGGTGGAGTTTGAACCTTTAACAGTCAGGGTTTAGTTGCAGGTCAAAGTGGGCATTAAGGGCCCTTACGGCAGCCTTGTAGTCGTCTGCTGCGCCTGTGTTGGATAGGTGTCTGAACAGTTTATATATTTCATCTCCATCACAGTTACCTCTTGAGATCCCCCTCACGCTCTTGCGTAGCGATGAAGTAGCTTTCTAGCAACCTGATCCATATTTTCCACCAGGGAGGGTGTTGTGGGGTCCGCCAACTTGCTGAATGGTGGCAACGCTCACACCATGTTGTGTTGTGGTGGGAGTAGAGCAGAGACTGCAGGTTGATCATCTGTCATGTTGAATGCAGCGTGGGACATGTGTTCAGGTGGTATGATGCACAATTTAATTGATCAGTTTGGCACGTGGGCGCACGAGGGTGCTGGGAGAGGAAGGTGCATGGGGGAGCATTTACTATTCGAGTCACGTTGGCAGTTGTCCTTGAGTTTCTCTTTACCTTAATTTACAGATCGTGTTGTCAGCTGCGGTCTGTGTCTAATTCCCCTCATGCACTTTGTGGGGGCGCTGTGCTGCTGCGGGCTGCCAGGGGCATGGTGCTCTGACGCCCAGGTGCGTGGTGGAGAGCACAGGCTGGGAAGGTGGGAGTTCCACACTGTGTGGGGCAGGAGGCAAACTTCTGATGGGGCCCTCTTCCATTTATTTAATCATCTCTGGTCGCGCTTGGCCAGAGGGTGTTTGTATTCAATTCTGGCATGCTGCTGGTCAACTAGACCAAAGCCCACATGCACCTTATAGATCTGAACCTGCTTATGGTAGGCAGAAGTGGAACTAATCCATTTCCAATTGCTAGAAAAATAACTATTTTTTTTACAGTACCAATTAAGAGGATACCACTAAGGAGAGTCAGGAGTTGTGGAGCACGGCTATGCAGTGACATAAAGGCCAAAATCAAATCCAGCTCAGTGCCATAAATAAAGCACAGTGAACCATATATCCAAAGTTTGAGTCCTTTGAGGAGGGGTACAGAAATAACCAAAGACTGCTCAGGCTCTGTCATCAGCAGCAGCCCTGACTGAGACCAAATAAGGTTAATGTAATTCATAATAATTAGACACTGGCAAAAAGAAAGGGGGAGGACACCCTGAAATATCTTGAACTCTGCCTACTGCAGGAAGAAAGTATAGGGGCAGCCCAGTAAAGAAAACAGGCAGACGTCATTGCCATGTCTGAGTAGACTGGAGAAGGGGTGCAGAGGTATGGTATGCACACCAGAATGAGATTTTGAGAAGGCTAAGCAGGCGCTGAAATTAGGTGAGAAGTCGCATCAAACATAAGCTGCTGACTGATGGAAAAGGGGAACAATGCAATTCTGCTTGCCATTTCTTCATGCACATACGTACATTTTCGTGTACAACATTTTTATGCGAGTAATGTAATTCAGGATAGTCGCAGGTTCACAGAAGTAACTCTGAAATTAATTGAGAAGTCTAACAAAAAGTTTGAAATGTTTTCAAAACATATCCACAAAGCTGCTTAAGTAAATTTCTTTTTTTTTTTATTTAGGTGGCTTCCCCACAACTTTTGCATTACTAAAATTAATTCCTGTCATTATGTTAATTACTTTGACAGTTATTCAGACTCATAAATATGACGCGGAGTCACAAACATGTACATCACAATTTATTTTGTGCCTTTGTGACCCATATGTAATATTCACACAGAGCTCAAATCTATCCAGAACGTTTCTTCTTTTATTCGTGGAACACCCAGCTTCTCTGCTGTAAATGTAACACATCACGTCTTATTTATTGCTAACATTAATGTGAGATGAAAGCGTCCCCATAGGACATATACTCGTGCTATTTCCTCACATGGTATAGCTATATTTAATGTGCGGCAAACACATCTGCCTCTCTTGAATTCCTAGTCTAAATATCGCTCTGAAATTCCACCTCTGACGTTGAGCTGATCGTTCATTCATACAGTAGTGGCAAAGAAAGTTTTTTCTACACTGTGTTAGTATACTTGTGTACTCTATTTTTTGTGTGGGATCGCATACATCCAATTTTAGAGTGATACTCAAGAGGTAGATTCTATATAAATATAGAATACATATTTCTATCCCCGAAAGCCTGTCTGCTTCCAAGATTTTGGATGACTTAAAGTCCATCCATTAAAGCTCAATAAAGATAAACATCATACAGAACACTTGGCGCCTCTCCACACGTCCTCAACTTTCCACAGCATTTATTGCAGACTATCAACTGGGTCTCCACCGCCGGGCCTAACATGTGTGCTATTTACCTTGTTGCCTACTCCCCTTCTCATAGCACTCGGAGACTATTATAGGGTGGTAAGTAGAAGAGTACAACCACCCCCCCATATAAAAATAATGCAAATGTGAGCCTTCTACACATCCCAAATTCCATTCCACCAACACAGTGGTGATGGAGCTTCTATGGAACCAATAGCGCTGGATCACCTGGTATAATCAATTATTTTACCTTTTTTCATGATATTCTATGTAGAAAAGTGTAAAACTGTCTTTCAGCTGTGCCAAATACACACTAACAAACCCAGTTGGATGCTTCCAGTAATTATCCATTCTTGTGAGTTTTTCTATGAATGTGTTTTTACTCTTTTACAGAAAAGTTAATGTGCGCATTTCATCGTTGTTTTATCAAACACTTAGGGCTTTATTTAGAGTTTATGGATGGGATATGCTGTCAAAACATGGCAGGTATCCCGCCCACAATATTACATGTGCCATAGGCTATAATGCACTTGCAATATGGCAACAGGATAGCTGCCACTTTTATGACGAGTATCCCACCATCCAAATTCTAAATAAGGACCTTGATTTATTTTTCAAGTCTGCCTTTCACAAACTCAGAAAATGCACATTATACAAATACTAACAAGATTTTCAAACAGAGGTTGGTAGCCAAACTTGTCCAAGCAATGTTTTGGATTTTTTTTGTGTCTGACATCCCCCAGTGGCAGCTGCAGTGTAGCTTACCCACAGATCTATATTAATACTCTCTGTGATGCTCCCATGTGCTCATCTTTGGCTCACGGATGATCCTCAAATTAGATGACAGCTGACGCAGATACATAAAATATATTTTAAACTGGTTTGCACACATCCATTCATCTGCTTGTGTGTTTATTTGCAATTGCTATTTTTGTTCTTCAGTCTTATGTAGGATGAGGATTTCTTATCTTTAAAGCAAAAATATGAAAATGTTTCTGGAAATGTTGAAAGAGTTTTGTAAAGAGTAACATTCATGGATTAGGCCTGCTCGCTCAATTGACTAATCCAGATGTCTCAGTCGTAAAGCCAGGCACACAAATAACACAGCAGGCAGTAACATACGACTTCCCCTTCTAGAGCACTTTATACTACATGTAAAAGAATCCAATGATGACAAGAAAATATACTGATTTCAAAAAGGATTTTGGAATGTAGAGAGGACATCTGACAGTCCAAAAGTAGGAGCGCTTTTAAGAAATTCAAATAGACGTGTTTTATTTAGTTATTAGGGATATGCAACAGTCCTGTTTCCATAGAGGTGCACTACATATTACAATATCCGGGTAAAATGTCGAATAAGATTACACATCATCAAGCTATAGGAAAAATAAATTGCATATACAGTTCAGAAAGCTTTAGTAAAGTGATTTTAAAAAAATCTATAACACCAATTGCATATGTTCCAGATAGTAGGTGCAGTTAAAATCTGCAGATTTCGCTAATAAATGTTTTGTCTTAAAAAATGTATCTAAGAAATAGGATTGACAGATGTGATATCATAGACGTGATAGGCCCTGTTGGCATCTAACCCCAGGCAAAGTCTGATTTGGGACACAATTCTCACCGCACTTTAATGGCACGTACTGTTAATCTTTCTTCACATCCTGGGCTGCTAGCTGGCCCTCATACAGCGCCTAAGCACAAGGGGTTTATCAGTGCAGTGCAATAGTATTTCCTTACTTACACCGGTAAGCATGGTGGAGCATTGAAATGTCTCAGGGCACCTGGTAGCCAAATACAGAGGTGGATAAAACATTCACATAGCACACAACACAACACAACAGCAGTTGACTTTAGTTGATGGACTACCAAACACAGTGACTAACAATTGCCATGCGCATCCCCCACTACAACACTGAAAACGCTAATACAACTGGCGTTGGCTAACAGGCGTTTGATTTTATCAATGCCTGTCTCGTTTTGTCATGGCTTTTACAAAACTTTATTGCTGGGGAAGCTGCCAGGCACTCATCAATCTACAAAAATGGCTAAAAGCAAACATTTGTTTTGGTCTCTAAAAGCAGACATTTCCATCGGTCTGTAGGAAACTACTTTCATTGTCCATAAGTTCCTTGTGAAAGGGCAGAATGCTATCATCCACACTGAAGTTAGCCAACAGTGGTAGTGGGTAGTTGGTGGATTAAAAATGTGAATATTACAATAACAGACTAACGCAGTACTTCTAAAACGTTTTAGAACTAAGGGCCAGATGTAGGAAAAAATCAAATTGCGACTTGCAATTTGCGAGTCTGTGCGACTCGCAAATTACAAGTCGCAATTTGACATGCAGAAAGGTGTCTCAGACACCTTCTGCAACTCGCAATGGGGTCGCAAAGACCCACCTCATAAATATTTATGAGGTGGGTAGCAGTTTGCGACCCCATTGCGAGTATAGGCACTCGCTAACATGGAGGCCTGCTGACGTCAGCAGGCCTCCATGTTAGCGACCTGCCTTTTAAATAAAGTTTTTTATTTTTTTTGAAGTGCAGCCCGTTTTCCTCACAGGAAAACGAGCTGCATTTCAAAAACATCCGAAACCTTTTGTTTCGGTTTTTTCAGGGCAGGGAGTGGTCCCTTGGACCACTCCCTGCACTGAAAAAACCTTGGACCACTCCCTGCCCTGAAAAAATAATTTGGGGTCCATTCACAAAGGGGAAGGGGTCCCATGGGGACCCCTTCCCGTTTGCGAGTGGGTTACCATCCACTTCAAGTGGATGGTAACTGCGACTCCATTTGCGACCGCGTACGCGGTCGCAAATGGAGTTGCATACCACTCCGACTCGCAAATAGGAAGGGAACACCCCTTCCTATTTGCGAGTCGCAAATGCATATTGCGAGTCGGTAACGACTCGCAATATGCATTTGTGCATTGCAAACCCACGTTTGCGAGTCGCAAACGGCGATTTTCGCCGTTTGCGACTCGCAAAAGGGTTGCTACATCTGGCCCTTCGTGCCACTTTTTAGCATTACCATTTTTCACAGCCCATTTACCTTTAACGGACATGAGGCAGACAATTCTTTACATGTAACTAAAGCATGGTGTGGTAGCACACTGTAGTTTACTGTCAGCATAATTTCCATAGTATTTGGGCACTACACTTGCACATCAATACCGTTTTTACTGATAAAACTATATGTACACAAATAATAATGTTTGGAAATCAAGCTTCAGTTAATATTTATCATTGGTACATCACCAAGAACCAATACCTTGATTTGTTTTGATCCTATTAAAATCATTGTTTCCATCACTCTTTAGAATTACAAAAAATTGGCTTCTATTGACTTTCTGAACAGGTGATTGTTTTACATTTCATTTACAGGTATTTACATTTTGTTGTGTTTCAAAATATAACACCCTGAGCCTTTTTTCATACTCTCTGTATCACAGCAAGTTTGCGTCATATTTTTCTTTACTTTTCTTTTTCTGACTGCAAAGTAAGAGGACTTTGTAAATACCAAGACCCATGTTAAAAAAAAACATAAGTAACAATTTGTCAGAACACATAGCCTGACATTTGACCTCTGTCATTAAAGCACAGCAAATGTGACAAGATAAATACAGAACTTAAAGTGATTTCTATTTATTGACTGGACTTTCACAACCCCCAATAAATCGGCTCACTAACTATTGGAAACACAGGCCTAATGTATGAAAAGAGTAATCTCAAAACCCCTATAAGTAAGTATATTATACATTTATTTTAGTAAAATCAAAAGGTCTTGGCTCAACACCAGAAATTGAAAAGGAAAATCCTTAAGTTTATTTTGAATGTATCAAGATAGGCAGTCATTGTACCTCTGAGGGAGTTCACCTCACATGAAGAATCCAATAGCACATACAGGAACCATCCACCCACAGAACAAAAGTTGAAAGCAGCCAATAACACTCAGCACAGATTCTTGCATCTGTAGGTACCCTATGGACGAGAAGGAGTAATCTTGCCTTGCCTTTCTCTGGCATTTGAGTAAGTGCTGCATCCATCTTGGTTGCACGGGCTGTCGTGCAATTTGGCTAATATCAAGATGTCATTGAGGCTGATGTTGGGTTGCCTTAGGATGAGTCCCCTAAGAGTCTTGTTGTAGCACACCGATATAATCTGTGCGTGTATCTCCGTGGGCTAGTCATCTGCCATGCATGTACGGGCTAGTTCTCTCAGTTGTATGTAAAACTGGTCTATCGATTCTTCATCTCCTTAATGAGTTTGGCAGAGTTTGAACCTTTCAAAGTCAAGGTTTAGTTGCAGGCAGCATCGTAGTCATCTGTTGTGCCTGTGTTGGGTAGGTGTCTGAAAAGTTTATATATTTCATCTTCACCGAAGTGCAACAGCAGAGACCTCTTGAGAGCCCCATCACACTCTTGCATGCCGAAGAAGTAGTTTTCTAGCAACTGATCCATATTTTCCACGGAGGGGGAGGGTGTTGCGGGGTCTGACAACTTGCTAAACGGTGGCAACGCTCACACCATGTTGTGTTGTGGTGGGAGTAGAGCAGAGACTGCGGTTTGATTATCTGCCATGCTGAATGCAGCGTGGGGCGTGTTCAGGTGGTGGTGCACAATATAATTGATCAGCTTGCCATGTGGGTGCACAAGGGTGCTGGGAGAGGAAGGTCCAGGGTGGAGCACTTACTGTTTGAGGCCAGTTGGCAGTTGTTCTTGATTTTTCTCCTTGCCCTAATTAACAGATCGTGTTGTCAACTGCAGTCTTTCTAAAATTCCCCTCATGCACTTTGTGGGGGCGCTGTGCTGCTGCAGGTGGCCAGGCGCCTGGTGCTCTGACGCACAGGTGCGTGGTGGAGAGCACAGGCTGGGAAGTTGGGAGTTCCACACAGTGCAGTGCAGGAGGCAAACTTCTGATGGGGCTACAGACTGATTGTGTGTTTCCCAACCTAAGCTCCTGCGAGGAGAAGTGGTTGTGGGCCATAGAAGTGGCTAGGAAGGATCGACCGCATGCTGGTGGCAGTGGAGGACAACCCCCTCAGGGCAGAACGGTTGCATGGGCCGAGTGCTGCCAAAATAGCAGGTGAGCATGGGCGGCTCCCATTGGAGGCGGGCATGTCGTTGGGCTCCAGGAGCTTGTGAGTGGAACAGTCCAGGTACCTGCGCAGCGTGAGGGAAGGACTATTCTCATCGCGAGTATGGTGGCCCACATAGTATCTGGCCTACGCGCCATGTCATGCTGCTGCAGAAACGAGACACGCACACTGGTACTCTAGTTGGGACTTTTCTGTTTATTTAATCACCTCTGGCCATGCTTGGCCAGAGGGTGTTTGCAATCACTTCTGGTATGCTGCTGGGCAACTAGACCGAAGCCCACCAGCACCTTATAGATGTGAACCTGCTTATGGTAGATAGAAGTGGAACTAATTCATTTCCAATTGCTAGCAAAAGAACCACGTTTTATACAGTACAAATTAAGAGGATACCACTAAGGAGAGTCAGGAGTTGTGGAGCAAGGCTATGCAGTGACTTAAAGTCCAAAATCAAATCCAGCTCATTGCCATAAACAAAGCACAGTGAACCATATATCCAAAGTTTGAGTCCTGTGGGGGGGGGGGTACAGAAATAACCAAAGACTGCTCAAGCTCTGTCATCAGCAGCAGCCCTGAGTGAGAATAAAGTTAATGTCATTAATAATAATTAGAACATTCGAATGTTGGCATGTCCATTGAAGACAATGGACTGCTGCGGGCTTTTACAGGCCGGTAAAAGCCCGCAGCGCCAACATTCCAATGTTCGCTTTGTTCACAGCAACAGCTGTGAACAAAGCCTCACGGAGCCCGAGGGGATTTAAATCCCCTCGGGCTCCGTGAACATTTTTTTTTTTTTATAGAACATTCTGCCCTGTGTGGCAGAATGTTCTAATAGCCTTAGAACCCGCTGTAGCGGGCTCTACCGGCTATTAAAGTCCCTCTCCCTTGTTAAATGCCCTCGCCTTCGGCTCGGGCATTTAATGCGGGGAGCGGGCCTTTAATAGCCGGTAGAGCCCGCTACGGCGGGTTCTAAGGCTATATTAGACACTGGCGAAAAGGGGGAGGACACCCTGAAAAACCTTGAAGTCTGCCTACTGCAGGAATAAAGTATAGGGGCAGCCCAGTAAAGAAAGCAGGCAGAGGTCATTGCCATGTCTGAGTAGACTGGAGAAGGGGTGCAGAGGTATGGTATGCACACCAGAATGAGATTTTGAGAAGGCTAAGCAGGCGCTGAAATTAGGTGAGAAGTCGCATCCAACATAAGCTTCTGACTAATGGAAAAGGGGAACAATGCAATTTTGCTTGGCATTTTTTAATGCACATATGTACATTTCCGTGTACAACATATTTATGCGAGTAATGTAATTCAGGATAGTCTCAGGTTCACAGGAGTAACTCTGAAATTAATTGAGAAGTCCAACAAAAAGTTTGAAATGTTTTCAAAACATATCCACAAATCTGCTTAAGTAAATTTCATTTTTTTTAAGTAGGCGGCTTCCCCACAACTTTTACATTAATAAACTTAATTCCTGTCATTATCTTAATTACTTTGACGGTTATTCAGACAGTCAAACCTATGACGCGGAGTCACAAACATGTACATCACAATTTCTTTTGTGCCTTTGTGACCCATATGTAATATTCACACAGAGCTAAAATCTATCCAGAACGTTTCTTCTTTTATTCGTGGAACACCCAGCTTCTCTGCTGTAAATGTAACACATCGCGTCTTATTTATTGCTAACATTAATGTGAGATGAAAGCGTCTCCATATGACATATACTCGTGCTATTTCCTCACATGGTATAGCTATATTTAATGTGCGGCAAACACATCTGCCTCTCTTGTACTCCTACACTTAATATCGCTCTGAAATTTCACCTCTGACGTTGAGCTGATCGTTCATTCATACAGTAGTGGCAAAGAAAGTTTTTTCTACACTGTGTTAGTATACTTGTGTACTCTATTTTTTGTGTGAGATCGCATACATCCAATTTTAGAGTGATACTCAAGAGGTAGATTCTATATAAATATAGAATACATATTTCTATCCCCGAAAGCCTGTCTGCTTCCAAGATTTGGGATGACATAAAGTCCATCCATTAAAGCTCAATAAAGATAAACATCATACACAACACTTGGCGCCTCTCCACACGTCCTCTACGGAGATAGCAGGCGTCTGGGGCATATTTTGCTGGGAATGGAATTGCATCCAATAGAAGGAAACGTGCTTGGAACTGTCCAAAAAGTGCATGTAGTGTTGAGCCCTGTAAATCTGGGTCCCGCTCTGTTGTTCTCCATTCCAGGGCCAAAAACCTCATGATACCCATTAACTGGGGAGGCAATACCCTTCAGAATCGTTAACATCAACCCTGGTATCACCCCCTCGTATTACCAGGCATCTCCTAATGAGGGTCTTGGTGGTAGCAGTCAACTGAGGCTAGTAAAGAAATTCATTTCAGTTAACTACAAAGCCCAAGGTCTAGTGGCTAACTATCCCTGCAACTTTTCACTTCAAATAAATGTTCAGTTGAACATTTGTTCCTGTGAATATGACCAGTGACTGCTTCCAAACTCTGCCCCTCTCGCAGACCCTCAGATTTCAGATTCTTCACTACTTTGTCATCTCTTTGTGAATTATTAGGCGTAACTTTCCACAGCCTTTATTGCAGACTATCAACTGGGTTTCCACCGCCGGGCCTAACATGTGTGCTATTTACCTTTTTACCTGTGCCCCTTCTTATAGCACTCGGGGACTATTATAGGGTGGTTAGTAGCAGAGTACAACCTCCCCATATAAGGATAATGGAAATGTGAGCCTTCTACACATCCCAAATTCCATTCCACCAACACAGTGGTGACGGAGCTTCTATGTAACCGATAGCGCTGGATCACCTGGTATAATCAATTATTTTACCTTTTTCATGGTATTCCATGTAGAATAGTGTAAAACTGTCTTTCAGCTGTGCCAAATACACATGAACAAACCTAATTGGATGCTTCCAGTAATGATCCATTCTTGGGAGTTTTTTTTAATGAATGTGTTTTTACTCTTTTACAGAAAAGTTAATCCGCGCATTTTGTCGTCGTTTTATAAACACTTAGGGCTTTATTTAGAGTTTAGCGGATGGGACATGCTGTCAAAACATGGCAGATATCCCGCCCACAATATTACATGTGCCATAGGCTATAATGCACTTGCAATATGGCAACAGGAAAGCTGCCACTTTTATGACGAGTATCCCACCATCCATATTCTAAATAAGGACCTTGATTTATTTTTCAATTCTGCCTTTCCCAAACTCAGAAAATGCACATTATACAAACACTAACAAGATTTTCAAACAGAGGATGGTCGCCAAACTTGTCCAAACTATTTTTGGGAATTTTTTTGTGTCTGACATCCCCCAGTGGCAGCTGCAGTGTAGCTTACCCACAGATGTATATTAATACTCTCTGTGATGCTCCCATGTGCTCGTTTTTGACTCACGGATGATCCTCAAATTTGATGACAGCTGACGCAGATACATAAATTATATTTTAAACTGGTTTGCACACATCCATTCATCTGCTTGTGTGTTTATTTGCAATTGCTATTTTTGTTCTTCGGTCCTGTGTAGAGTGAGGATTTCTTCTCTTTAAAGCAAAAATATGAAAATGTATGTGGAAATGTTGAAAGAGTTTTGTAAAGAGTAACATTCATGGATTAGGCCTGCTCGCTCATCTGAATAATCCAAATGTCTCAGTCGTATGCCCAGGCACACAAATAACACAGCTGGCAGTAACATACGATTTCCCCTTCTAGAGCACTTTATACCAGATGTAAAATAATCCAGTGATGTCAAGAAAATATACTAATTTCATAAAGGATTTCAAGATGTAGAGAGGACGTCTGACAGTCTAAAAGTAGGTGCGCTTTTAAGAAATTCAAATAGACATGTTTTATTTAGTTATTAGGGATATGCAACAGTCCTGTTTCCATAGAGGTGCGCTACATATTACAATATCCGGGTAAAATTTCGAATAAGATTACAAATCCTGAAGATATAGAAAAGAAGAAATCGCATGTACAGTTCAGAAAGGTTTGATAAAGTGTATTTAAAAAGAATGTATAAAACCAATTACATATGTTTCAGATATTATATGCAGTTAAAATATGCACATTTTGCTAAATAAATGTTTTTTCTTAACAAAATGTATCTAAGACATAGGACTGATAGATGTGATAGCAAAGACGTGAGAGAAGTGATAGTCCCTGTTGGCATCTAACCCCAGGCAAAGTTTGATTTGAGACACAATTCTCACCGCACTTTAATGCCACGTACTCTTAATCTTTCTTCACATCCTGGTCTGCTAGCTGGCCCTCATACAGCGCCTGAGCACAAGGGGTTTATCAGTGCGATAGAATGTTCTTACACAGGTAAGCATGGTGGAGCATTGAAATGGTCCAGGGCACCTGGTAGCCAAATACAGAGGTGGATAAAACATTTACATAGCACACAACACAACAGCAGTTGACTTTAGTTGATGGACTACCAAACACAGTGACTAACAATTGCCATGCGTATCCCCTAGAACAACACTGAAAAAGCTAATACGTCCGGCGTTGGCTGACAGGCGTTTGACTTTATCAATCAATGCCTGTCTTGTTTTGTCATGGCTTTTACAAAACTTTATCGCTGGGGAAGCTGCAAGGCACTCATCAATTTAAAACAATGGCTAAAAGCAAACATATGTGTTGGTCTCTAAAAGCAGACATTGCTGTCTGTAGGGAACTACTTTCTCTGTGCATATGTTCCTTGTGAAAGGGAAGAATGCTATCAATCACATTGAAGTTAGCCAACAGGGGTAGTCGGTGGATTAAAAATGTGAATGTTACAATAACAGACTAATGCAGTACTTCCAAAACATTTTAGAATTAAGTGCCACATGTACGAATATTAGGTTTTGCGACTCGCAAATTGCGAGTCTTAGTGACACGCAATTCGCAAAACCTAATGTACAACAGTGTCAATGACTCTGTTTGCGATTCCCAATGGGGTCGCAAATGACCTACCTCATAAATATTCATGAGGTAGGTCACAATTTGCTACCCCATTGGGAACAGCCACCCTCTCAGGGATGGTGGCCTGCTGGGGACAGTAGACTACCACGTCTGTGACTGCTATTAAATAAAGCAGTTTTTATATATATATATTTTTTTTAAATGCAGCCTGTTTTCCTTAAAGGAAAACGGGATGCATTTCAAGGACGAAAATTATAAGTTTTCTTTTCATTTTTTTACAGCAGGCAGTGGTCCATAAGACCACTGCCTGCTCTGAAAAAATATATTCGGTACCATTCACAAAGAGGAGGGGGTCCCATGGGACCCCTTACAGTTTGCAAATGGGTTAGCACCAATTTGAAATTGGTGCTAACTGCGATTGTTGTGTGACCTCATTCACGGTCACAAAACATTCCCACATCGCAATGCGACTCGCAGTTAGGAAGGAACTGCCCCTTCCTAATTGCGACTCGCAAATATATTTTGCGGTTCAGTAAATAGATTACTGAATCGCAAAATGGTGTCTGTACATACCATAATGTTTTTTTTCCTGTTGCAAACAGCCCAATTCTGAAAAATGGTACGTACATCTGGCCCTTAGTCCCACTTTTTAGCATGACAAATTTTAGCAGCCCATCTAGCTTTAACAGACATGAGGTGGATAATTTTTAAAATGTAATTAAGCATACTGTGGTAGCACACTGTTGTTTACTAGCAGCATATTTTTCATAGTATTTGGGCAGTAAATTTGCACAGACATACAGTTTTTACTGATATATTGAACACAAATAATAATGTGTGGAAATCAAGCTTCAGTGAATATTTATCATTTGTGCATCACCAAGAAAAAATATCTTGATTTGTTTTGATCCTATTAAAAGCATTGTTTCCACCACACTTTAGAATTACAAAAAATGGACTTCTATTAACTTTCTGTGCAGGTGAACTTTTACATTTCATGTACAGATATTTGCATTTTGTTGGGTTTCAAAATATAAAATTCTGAGCCTTTTTTTCATACTCTCTGTATCACAGAAAGGTTGTCCCATAATGTCCTTTACTTTTCTTTTTCTGACTGAAAAGTAAGAGGACTTTGTAAACACCAAAACCCTTGATAAAAACACATAATCAACAATTTGTCAGAACACATAGCCTGACATCTGACCTCTGCCATTAAAGCACAGCAAATTTGACAAGTTAAATACAGAATTTAAAGGCATTTCTATTTATTGACTGGACTTTCCCGACCCACCAAAAATCGGCTCACTAACTATTGGAAACACAGACCTAATGTATGAAAAGAGTAGTCTCAAAACCCCTATAAGTGAGTATATTATACATTTATTTTAGTAAAATCAAAAGGTCTTGGCTCAACGCCAGAAATCAAAAAGGAAAATCCTCAAGTTTATTTTTGAATGCATCAAGATTAGGTAGTCATCGTACCTCTGAGGGACTTCACCTCACCTGAAGAATCCAATGGCACATTCAAGAACCATCCACCCATAGAACAAAAGTTGAAAGAAGTCAATAACACTCATCAGAGATTTGGGCATCTGTAGGTACCCTGTGGACAAGAAGGAGTAATCTTCAGTTGACATTTAGGAATTTAACTATGAATCTACTTAGCCAGACAGCTACTAATGTCAAGTTTATTCACAGCTCTCTCTTCATCTTGCGAGCTGTTCACATGCAGTGACCCTCCTCCATGGTGCACTGTCACCTGTCTTTAATATTGACGCATCACGATCCAGGCAATCGTAGGAGGTTTCTCTGGGCAATAACCTGAGGATGTACGGGCCAAAATACAGAAATATGCTCAAATTCTTACCTACAATGTGAAACTTAAATCTAAGAAACTCAACTACAATCACCAGACGTACCTCTCACCTTCCACTTTTACCACATGATCTGGAAAGGTTGACGCAGTCAGGTGTTCTGCCAGGGATTTAGGGAGGTTCATGTGGAAGTGACAGGTAAAAACAACTGCTGCAACCACTGCAGTATCTATTGGAGCAGTTCTGTAGGCCTAAGCCACTGCAACAAATTAGCAGATTTATAGGTCTGTCTTTGATAGTGGAAAAGACATTGCAAAGAGTTGGAAGACAAGAAAGGCCCCTGGCCTACACAAAAACCTACTCAACTTGGTCAAATGGAGTATGGGAAAGGTGACCATGCTTGAAGCCCTTTGAAGATGCTATAACAATGGTCCAGCCTTAGACAGTTGGGATACTGTTCTTCTTGAGCTGGAATTTAAAAAAGATGATCAGAGTTCATCCCGATTTGAGAATTCAATGCCATTAAGCGGAATATAGAATAGTGGCGACATGGGTGTTTGGAGTTCACATTGCAATCGTGCCCTGCTGTGCCTGATACTCTATCGCACTGGTGAATTGTATTGGTACACTAATATCTGATTGATAAGGCTGGGGAGGAGGAGGAAAGAGTGGGTCCTTTTTTCCTTTTTATTACTTCTTGCACAATATACATTTTATCATTGCTTGATACTTCTTTATTCTTATGCTGAGAGTGATAGTGGTTATAATGTGCATCATGTCAGCGTTCCCGTTCTTTATGTCTGTGGTAATGTGGAAAACTGTAGTTCTAAAAGGATGGTGCCCAGAGTGTATTGCCACCAGATACCCATTTAAAGATCTATTTAAAAAAAAGCTATGAATCCACTTAAATATAGTACATGGGCCCTTTAGCAGATATTGTAGTGAATTAGAAACCACTGGAACTAATGCCTGGTCTCAGAAATGTGATCAAAATGCTCAAGTTTAATACCGACTGTAAGACATATTTTACACTCTTTGTCACCTGTGGATATATTCATTAGAAGTGCATAGGTCAAAGTGAAGTTGGAAATTCACAATGTCCCCCACCAGTGGCATTCACATTTTTCTGAGATGTCAGGCTAATTACTTTCCTTAGTTGGGAACAACTGAATATGTTAATATTCACCACTGTGTAGTTTTAGAATTCCATAGAGTGACTAATCCAACATGACTTCCAGGTTTAAACTCATGGCTGGGAGCCACTTCCTGTTCAAATATACTCAGTGGGATTATGCTGGACCTGGCACTCTCTGCATGGATACCGCAAGATTTTTGCCTTCTGTTGCTTAGACCATTTTTTGTTGGCATTAGAACTCTGCGTTTTTACATGCTCTCTCCCTAAAACATTGTACAACTGTATATATCAGACCGGTACATTTAATTTGCAAATACATCTCTAGTAAATGGTACTACATGTACCCAGGGCCTGCAAATTAAATGCTGCTAGCGGGCCACCTGCACTTGTGCCACCCACTAAAGCAGCCCTGTAAAACCTACCACTGCAGCCTGTAGTGCAGTTCTAAAACTGTCATTTCAACCTGGCAAAGTAAACCTTTTGCCAGACCGAAGCCTTCTTTTTATTACTTTCAAGTCACCCCTAATATAGGCCCTAAAGGCCCTTAGGGCAGGGTGCACAGTATTTAGAAAGTAGGATGTGTGTTTCAGTTTTACACATGCTGGCAGTGGAAAGCTCCTAGAGCAGTTTTTCACTGTTGTAAGACCTATATTTACCATAGACTAACACTGGGTTACCTTATTCCAATTAATAAGCATTAACATCAGATTGGGAACAAATAGAGAAATGATGATTACACTCAACTGAATTGTAATTTAAAACCCTATTAAATGGAAAAGTTGGATTTTACATTATTATTCTGAAATTACCACCTTTAGACAGATGCATTTTTCTTGCCCAAACCAACTGTGCCTTTCTGCCAGTGTCTTGGGTCACATGACTGTGAATGGCCCTCCTCTGGTGCTCTGTGCATTGCTGAATCCAGCACGACCAGATTACCACAAGTGGTGCTTTGTAATTTTAGGCGCTATTTTACCTAAAACCTAATTAATATCTCCATTTGCAGTAATTAGATTTTGATTATTTTTGTGTCATTGTATTGATGAAAAATGTCCCAAAATTGGTCTGTGATTTTTATTGCATTGTGTTTTTGCTCTATTACCACTTGTGTGCTGCATAAATATTTTACACATTTCCTCTAAGTTAAGCCTGACTGCTTACGACAGTCTACCAGAAAGTTAAGCACAGGTGGTGTCAGAAGTGCGATATCATTTCTGTACAATCCAAACACTATCATGGATGTGGTACTACACCAACTTGTTTTGGCCAACAGAATCTAGAGTGTGTCCTGGAACAGTACATGAAGGCTGCAGATTAAGACAGAGAACATTTCAAGCAGAATTTACAAAATCAGGCCAGACAGATAACTCAGGTCAGCCTCATTCAGATGACTACGATGGGCTAAGTAGTGCCTCAACCTCACACACTTTTTCTGACAATAGCAGGTCTAGAACGTGGTAAACTTGACTGAAGCATGCTAGATAGTGGGATGAAGTGCTGAAAGTGTGTGAATGCTGCTAAGGTTCCCCAGTTGTTCCAGAATGAGTTAGGTATGATAGGTCATATGTATGGGTTCTCACCAGTTAGTGGAAACTAGGATGAAGTAATAAAAACCCCCTCCCATACTGGTAAATAGTACACCGCGGGCACCGGATGACAACAGTAAGAGAAGCAATTCCTCCACCTGGTAGACAACATTATCTACAGCAAATCAGCACCAGACCATGGACACAAGCACAAGTTCAAGGAGATTTCTTGAAACAATGCTACCTCATGGGGATGAAAGTAATAACCAAGGTTGGAAAAAAGTTCCCTAATGCAGGTATAAATTAAAGAAAAAAACAACAGTTAATTAAATGCACATGCACCCTAACAGCAGAAGGAGAGGACTTTTAATCAGATACAAAGTGCAAAAGCTATAATTCCCTTGCTCCGGTGAAAGGAGCTACAAATGTAGTAGTTGTAGCCCTTGATAATGAAACGGGTGGATGCAAAGAAACAGGGCTGGGTGCAGCAAGAAAGTCCTTAATTCCTGATGCTTTTCTCAGCAGGGTCCCAAAAAAGACATAGAAGGGAAAAAATTAAAAAGGACTCTAGCAACTCCTTATCGGAGCAAAGCAGTCCAAGAAACACGAACAGTTCAAGTGTTGCGGTTCACCTTCTACACGGCCGCCATACAGGACCTGGGTGCAACCACGTGAACCAACATACTAGGTTTTCAAAGCAATGAGGATCAGACCAGGTGCTTCTAAATACCACTCTGACGTCAGGGATAATATTTGTTGGGCACTTCTTTGTGGTGGTGCTTGATCAGCCTAAACTTAGGCCCTGCCTCAGGACAGGCAGAAGCAGTGCACTGGGCCTTGGTGCATTCTATCTTCAGCAGCTGAGGACATGTTGCACCCACTTGATAACAGGACAAGGAAGTAGAATACAAGGAGGCTGACTGAGTCCTGAAAGTATTCTCCCTCTAGCTGAATACTCTGCTGGTCTTCCAGAGGTGTTTTTGGGTATCCACTTGATGACCTCACCTACAAGAGTTAAGAACCCGATGGACATCATATTCAGGAGATTGTCCAGGAGTGGAAATTACAGCTGGGTGAGAAGTTACATGAAATGTTCTGGCTGGTTTGTGTAGGGGCACATGAAACACTGAATTTATGTTGAGGGTTTCAGGAAATTACAGACACACAGCTACAGGATTGATCACTTGCAAAAGGGAACTGGGGAAATACTTGCGGTTTGAATTTAACGTGACACCAAGGAATTGTGAGATTTTATGTGGCTAGCCAGACTATGTACTATAGAGATGGCTCTCTATTTTTTTACCTGGCTGTTCTTCTTATTTAGCTTGGGCTTCTTGCAGTTGTTGTTGCACAGCTAGTTGGTTATCAAAAAGCTTTTTTAGCTAGACACTGAGCTGCAGGGACTGGAAGGAGGCAAATGGCTGGAAACCCTTCCTGTAACATTCATGTATCTCTTCCATAGTTACTATATAACGGAGAAACTTTTGTGGATGAATAAACAGCATTAATGTAAGCAAATTCTGCTAGTGGTATTAGATATGTCCAGTCCAACAGCCTGATAAATGAGAAATACTATAGGTACTGTTCTATTATCTGATTTATTCATTTACGGGCAAATTTAAGAGCCCCTAGCGCTACCTTAGCGCCGCCATAGTGGCATTTTTCTTATGCTAAGGTTGCGCTAAAGTGGCATTTTCCCCGCGTCATATTTACAAAGTGGTGCAATGCATGCATTGCTCCACTTTGTTACCCCTTGCACCACATTATGCCTGCACCAGGCATAATGTATGCAAGGGGTTGTTCCCCCTGTTAGGGGGGCCAAAAAATGGTGCAAGAAAATCTACGAAATGTCCTTGTGCCATTTGTTTTTACACTTTTAATGCCTGCCCATAGCAGGCGTTAAAAGGGGGCAAACCTTTATCTATAGGGGGCTCCTATGTACTCTGCAACCGAAATGTTTGCACTACTCCTGCAGAGTACATCAATACGTAAAAAAATAAATTATGCTATTGCCCCCTATCCTGCGTCATGGTGTACCATATTTTAAATATGGAACACACATGGTGGCATCAGGGGGCGCTAAGGGGTGCAAGGAAAGTGGCGCTGCACTAGCTGCATCATCACTTTTCTTAAATCTGCCCCTTAGTCTGTACATCTGATTAGGGAGGAAATGAGTGGGGTAACAATCTTGAATTTCTACAAGTTAACCCATGGCTTTACACGGTAATGCAGTAAACTGGAACTCTAATTATCACCTCATATAATCTGTGACGTTGATATAGGTTATCAACTGGTTAGCATTGGGAAGTTTGGGCAAGGCATTAAAAGACTCATTTTAGTAAAGATATCTATGACGACCCATATCACTATACTTTTGTTGGAAGACTGTAAGTACCCTTAGTAATGGTACTAGGTGGTAGAGGACAGGTAGACCTAGAGTGATAGCTACTGAATGGAATCAATTTACCTGACCAGGAATTATTTACATAGATGGAGCTAGTCTTATAGGGACCCTTCTCACACAGCAAACACTTGAGGGCATTAAAGCTGACTGTTTGGTGGCCTTTAAGCTGATATTGTGATGCAATGCAACCACATTCCTAAAACTGAAAAGAAACACAGGTAGTAGGAACTCAGAGGTAGCATGAAAATTCTAATAGATCTAGGGGAACTGTTTTATTGTTTTTAAATTTCCAAATTTTAATCTTTTGGGGGCAAACTTGGGGATTTCTGTAAACTTGGGTTATTAACTTGGCTTTTATTTCTCTGGAGTAAGGGCCGGTCAGAGCCCTACTTCCTGTTGACTGCCGATCCTTTGGTCAGCAGTCTAGATGCTGCGGGTCACATGAGCTCTGCTCTTCCGACCCGGCGGCAATATATTTTCACAGAATGCGGCCGTGCAGCGGAAGGTAAGCGCGTGTGCCACCAGCTGTTTCTTTGCTTTTATTCAATTGTTTTTATTGTTTTTAAATTTCCAAATTTTGATCTTTTGGGGCAAACTTGGGGATTTCTGTAAACTTGGGGTTTTAACTTGGCTTTTATTTCTCTGGAGTAAGGGTCGGTCAGAGCCCTACTTCTTGTTGACTGCGATCCTTTGGTCAGCAGTCTAGACGCCACGGGTCACATGAGCTCTGCTCTTCTGAACCGGCAGCAATATATTTTCACAGAATGTGGCTGAGCATATTGGACGTGTGCAGCGGGTGCGCCAATGGCGTGTCAAAAGCGCGCCTAAGGCAAGCCCATCTGCGACCGTCTGTGACCGTCTTCATCCGTCTGCCCCCGACCGGGTCCGGGGGCTGGGGACCATGCCCATATGCAGACCACTCTTACCTTTTCCCCTGTATATCTTCATTCTCTCGCAGGTAATTCCTGCCAGCACAAGATGGCATTAGATTACCCCACTGAATGGGGTTGTAAGCTCTGTAACTGGGTGATTCAAGCGCCCCAGACCATAGAGGAGGCTAGAGCCCTGAACTCGGGGTTGGATAGGACAGGGGGAAAGCACATACAGGACAGGACTTCTAGTAGGGGCTCCCAAATATACGCTCTGATAAATGCCCGCTCATTAACTAAACATAAAACAGATATTGCAGAATTAATCGGGCTAAATAACATCGAGTGCCTTTTTATTATAGAAACATGGGCTAAAATGGACTCTAATCCCGATTTTATTGAGGCTTCTTCCCCGGGATATGCCTTTCACAGATTGGATAGGACTACTGGTAGAGGAGGAGGACTAGCGGTTATCTGTAGATTAGATCTTACGTGCCAATGGAATAGACCGAACCCCCCCTCTGAGATATGTGAAGCCATGTATTTTAAAATGTATCCGTATAATTTTTTACTCTTTGAAGGACTGCTAATATATCGACCACCTGGCCTTTTTTTTTTTAATTTTCAGAATTAGACAGGTTTGTTAGAGCCGTTAGTTATGTCAACTAAAGCCATTATTTTAGGGGATTTTAATATTCATTTCGATGAGATTCAAAACTTGCATATTAAAGAATTGATCAATCTTATGAGCTACACATATAGCTGGACATTTGATAGATGGGATGTTTGCCCGCACTAAGGATCAGCTGGCATTATTAAATGCCCCTCTAAGCTGGACATATCTTTTTCTCCTAACTTTTAGATTTATGGAGAGTCTCTTACGTCAGCCACCCAACTGTAAAAGAAAATCGATTAGGCACTGGAATCGTAGAAAGAACAGTTAGTACCTGCACTGGAGGCAGGCAGGGAAAGGGCTAAAAATGTGTCCCTGCCACTGGTGGATAGTTTTAACGAGGGAATTGCTATTGCTATGAGCCTATTGACCCCTCTTAAGGCCTATGACTCATGGAAAACAAAAAAATCCAGCCAACTTTGGTTTACAAAGGACCTTAAGTTATTCCAAAGAAAGTATCGACAACAAGAGGGGCGATGGAAACTGAATTCTACTCCGATTGAGAAAGAAAAATTAAGAATTGCTCTTAAAAATTACAAAGAGGCAAGCTCTAAAATGAAATCTGAATATTACACCCCAAAAATTAAAGAGGCCTCCAGTGCCCCCAGAGAACTCTTTATGGTTATTAATATACTGTCTTCTCCCCCGCCTCTGTTAGAGTTGGAGAATTCCCAGGAATTTTGTAATAAAGTGGCCTTACATTTTGAAAATAAACTTTTACAAATGTATTCTAGTTTTAATCATCCTGAGGAGAGGGATGGCTGCCCTGATATAGTCAATATTGAATCAAATTCCAACTACCCCACACTAACTAATTTTCAACCCCTGTTTCCTGAAAGAATAAAAAAGTTAATTTCAGAAATCAAATCAGGCTCCCCGTCCGTTCCTTGCCCCCTTTTTATTCTTCAATTAGCCCCTGATCCTGTTTCGACAGCCTTAGCTCCAATTTTTCGTGAGCTCCTCACTTCTGGAGTCTATCCTACTTCTTGGAAGGATGTTACAGTAATTCCTTTGAAAAATAAACCAAATGGAATTAGTCATGACCTGAATAATCTGCGACCCATTTCCTTACTTCCTTTTCTGGCCAAGATCATGGAGAAGCATATTAATATGGAATTAGCCCATTTTATAATGGATTCAGGAGGACTAGGGGCCAGATGTAGCAAAAAAATATTTGGCGAGTTGCAAATTGCGATTCACAGCGACTCGCAATTTGCAACTCGCAAAATATTATGCAGAAAGGTGTCTCAGACACCTTCTGCGACTCGCTATGGGTTCGCAAAGACCCACCTCATGAATATTAATAAGGTGGGTCACAGTTTGCGACCCCATAGCGAGTCAAAGCACTCATAGGGATGGTGGCCTGCTGGAGACAGCAGACCACCATGTCTGTGACTGCTTTTAAATAAAGCAGTTTTTTTTTTTCTTTTTGCAGCCCTTTTTCCTTAAAGGAAAACGAGCTGCAAAACAAGAAACTTCCGAAACCATTTAGTTTCGGTTTTTTCAGAGCAGGCAGTGGTCCCATAGGACCACTGCCTGCTCTGAAATTTTTTTATTTTTTGCATTCACAAAGGGGAAGGGGTCCCATGGGGACCCCTTCCCTTTTGCGAATGAGTTACCATCCACTTCAAGTGGATGGTAACTTCGAGTTGGTTTGCGACCGCATTCGTGATCCCAAAGCAACTCTGCATGGTGATGCGGTCGCAAATAGGAAGGGAACACCCCTTCCGATTTGCGAGTCGCAGCCTCAAATTGCGAGTCGGTACCGACTCGCAATTTGAGGTTGTGCATCGCGTTAGGCTTTTTGAGCCCCGCAAACTGCGTTTTTCGCAGTTTGCGAGGTGCAAAAGGCTTGCTACATCTGGCCCTCTATGCCTCTCAACATGGTTTCAGGAAGGCGCATAGCACAGAATTAGCCCTCAATACCTCATCGGATTCGATCCGGAGAATGGTGGATGAAGGACAAGGGGCTATCTTAGACCTACTGGACCTATCCACGGCATTTGACACTTTTTCTTCACAGATTATGACATCCCGCTTTTATCAAGCAGGGATTAGAGATGAGGCTCTTAAATTGTTGGAATCTTTTCTGAAAGATAGATGGACCATGGTGAGCTGTGGCGACTTTAAGTCCCCTGCATGCCACTTACCTTGTGGTGTCCCCCAAGGATCATCACTTAGCCCCACTTTATTTAATTTGTATGTTGCTCCTCTAGCCAAATTGATTCGTTCTTTTGGCTTTAGGCCAACCTCTTATGCTGACGATACCCAAATGATCATCCCAGTCAATAGAAATTGTGAGGACGTGGCAGATCGATTTAACGATTGTATTCGCGAAGTCAATGGATGGATGAACCCAAATTGGCTCAAATTAAATGGTGATAAAACTGAAATAGAATGCTTTGGATCAGGAAAGGAATTGTGGAACTCTCGCTGGTGGCCGATAGACTGTGGCACTCTCCCAGCTCCTATTACTGCTACAAAAAATGTAGGTGTCACTTTTGACAATTGCCTCTCCTTTAGATCATGTCAATCACATTGTTAAAACTAGTTTTTGGACATTGAAGATGCTAAAGAAAGTTTTCCCTTTCCTTCAAAGGGAATGGAGAATTACAGTGACTTTAGCATTGGTAGTATCCAAATTGGATTATTGCAATGCTTTGATGCTTAATTTGGATAAAACATCTCTAAAGAAACTTCAGCAGATTCAAAATACTGCTGCTTGGGCTATTTTGAACCTCCCATGTTCAGCATCGGCCAGTAGCAGTTTAAAACAACTGCACTGGCTTCCAGTGGCCCAGCGTATTATTTTTGAGACCTTATGTCTGACTTACAAAGCAGTACACGGAACTGGTTCTAAATATTTGAGTTCCAGGCTACGATGGTATAAACCAAATTGACAACTCCGCTCGGTAGGAGCTTTCAGAATTCAGGTCCCCCACACCTATAAAGCGAAATGGGGAGACAAAGCTTTTATGGTGGAACTCTCTTCCCCTGGTTATCAGGAAGGACCAACATTTCTTAGCCTTTAGGAGGGTGGTCAAAACATGGCTTTTTCCACGCTAATGTTCTACTTTGAATTTCTCTTTACTCTTGGGCTCTACTCCTTACCTTCTTAGCGCTTCAATGCCTCGGCCGGAATGTGCTTTATAAATACAAAATACATACATACATACATACACCTGCACTCAGTGGCCTCCGAGGTCGGGCCAGACTAGCACTGAATATTAAATTATAACGTGCTCACGTAGAAGCAGTTTTGCTTGCTTAATTAACTATTGCCATGCCTTTGCATCCTCCTAAATCCTGTTGGTTACATTATTTTGGTATTACTTTTTAATCACGCTACCAGTTGGTTAACCTATTAAATCAACTATTGTTTACAGTATATAAGCAAATGTAACTCATAACTTATTCTATGTGAGTATTTCGATTTTTGGAAAGTTTAATGGGTTAAACAGAACACACATCAGTGAACTACGTACAACCGTTTTGTCAGCAGCATAGTCGGTTCAATTAATAAACGTTGTGGCAGTGGAAATGTTTGGGAGCAGGCCTCCCGATAAAGGAAGGTGCAATGGAGACATTTCTTTGTAATACATTTTAAATAATGTTGTTCTTTTTTGGTGTTTTTTTAAATATAGGGCATGGATTTATTATGTGGAGGGTTTCACTTAAGTTTGGGGGACAGTAGGCAGGGCTATTTAATAAGTACCAGACTTTTCTGATGTGGAAACACAGATATTGTTATGAGAAGGATAAATACAGACACCAAAAATTACAGACCTAGAACATAGATACAAATTACAGACCTACAACATTGCTACTGTCAGAACGAGTTAGTTAGTATCGATCGTGTGAAACGCTTCTGCAGAAACTTCAAAAAAGTTTATTTTACAAAGCTCATCGGAAACACAGTAGATTACGTCTAAACAGGATGCTTTAGAGCCCGTTTATTGACGCCTAATGTGCTATTCACGAACAATTTTGCATATAAAATAGAGAATCAGTGCACTAAAAATGACATACGAGCCAAATTACTGTATATTCATATTCACCAAAACCCGAGTTCCGCTGTGTTTAAGCTTGACCCCATGCCCACGCCTCAGGGGGTAAATAATTTTACCACAGAAGAATTTGCATTACTTGAATGTAAAATTTAGATTACTCCCAAATATGTAAGTTTCCCAAAATATCACAATGGGAGACATTTATGGGCTTAACGGCAACGAGTCATTTTAACCTTACGTTTGTCTGAGTATGTAACCAATTTTAATAATATATGAATGTTTCTCTCTTGAGTATCAGAGCCTACAAAAGGCAAACATAACAACTGTGACTTGTAAGCCTCTACTAATTTTTAGATCTGAATATCGATGACAACAAACAGAAAAGATGCAACAATAAAAAATATGTTACATGGAGTAGTCAGGGCTTTGCACTATTAAATGGTTATTGCCTTGGGAAGAACCGCTCATGACCAAATTAAAATGTTCAAAGAACAAGTCTATAGTGCAGCGAATGTGAGCAGTGTTTGCAGATTTAAACAGAGGTTGTACCCCCAAAAAGGTATTTCAAGACGCTGAGATCATGCGAAATCGAAGGGCTGTTTTATTCACAGGTTAATATATACATTAATAGCACATCCATACAGTGAATGACTCCATACCAATGTTCCTGTTCCTCGGTTTGTACCAGAAAAGAAGCCATAGAAGACAGAGGATAAATTGTGCTGGGATCAACTTCTTCGACATACTTAAGGAAAGGTATTTTCATACATATGGATTCCCCACCAAAGATCATAAAGTCATGCACCCGTCATATACTGCCCTGTTAACAGGCGCATGTTTTCAGCGCATCATTCCATTACAAACTAGCACTCCAGCAAGGATGTTATGAATGAATCAACGTTGATTACTGCAGGTCCTATATTCAATACTTTGCTGAAACATTTGCAGGAGGCATCAACAACAAAAAAGATCTGTCGGGGAAATGTTGAAACCAGGCAAATCCTCGTATGACTTTCATGACAGAAGACATTCTCCAGGGTGCTACATAAGTTAGAAGGCACAAACAGGCACATACCACACAACACATACTCTTACCCGCACTCACTTGAAGGTAAGGACATGGAAGGTGAGGACATACAAGATGTGGAATTATGAACAGAGGCTCTGTGGTGTCAGCACACGTGAATGAAGCCCACCCTACCCAAGCAAAGGTCCTCTAGAATTCTATACGTAATATGATGTCTACGGGAGCCTCAGTTACCCTATTCTTACAATTTTTGAGCACTCAAATACATTGTTTATATTTTACGGTTTTAAATCATGATTTCAGCACTTCAAAAAGGTTCTAACATGGTGCTCTGATAAGTGAGTGAAGCGTTACAGGTCAAGTGCCATGTTTGAAGCATGTATAGTGGTGACACATGTTTTCATGGCTAGGTTTAGTCTATATCCACTATACCAATATTAGTGACATGCCACCATTGAATAAACTAGCATGAAAACAACATACACACCTGGAATACCTCAGCACCACATCAGGGGCCAGATGTATTTACAGGTACACATTTCTGATCCTGTAGAAACTGAGGCTACTTTGCGGAAGGGTGTGGAAATACACCTTCTTTGCACTGCATTTAGGGTCTCATCCACAGACATATTTGTTTATTCGCTAAAATGTCAATGTTCAGTGAATCACAAAAGCAACCTATTTGTGATGTATGCACAGAATAACAAAGGCATATGTTGCAAAGTTGCAGTTCACCCAGAATTAATAATGTTCTTAGGGTAGTGTCATCTTAAGGATTTTGGGAGTCCCAGGCAAGAAATATTTTGGGGACCACTGTTTGGAACAACTATCCATTCTATTACCCATTTTTTACTACTTCCAGCATCATGCTGCCCAAAAATATTAAATTATACGTTAAAGTTCAAGATAGAGAAATACACAGACGTCAACTAGAGAAAAAGATGATTTTCCCAGTGGACCCCTTGGAAGGCGGGGGCCTTAGGCAATTACCCACTTTGCCCATGCTTATAAACATGTCTGTTTAGTTTGCAACTGGCTACAAATCACTTTCTCACCGATTTTGCAGTCAGATCTCTGTAGAAACTGCATCCAGTGGCGAAGGAATCAATGGTGCAGCAGGTGCAGTGGCACTGGGGCCCAGGGGGGTAAGGGACCAACTTTAACTCAATCAATAGATATTCTGTATTATAAAATCAGAGCATGGTGGCCCAAATGTCTTGCTTGCATTAGTACCAATTGTACTCTTTCAACACCACTTACTGTCCCTTCTTGCTGACAGGGAGGGACACGTTGACCAATGTGAGACTCTGCTCTCAATCAGTCTCCCCAGTTCAGCGGCGGCCACCATCATATTTGTGTTAACACGAATGCTGGGTAGAAGTATGCCGTCTATGCATGCGTTCATCCCAGCATCCACAACTATTTGCAATGAATCACAAGCTGATACCAACTCCACTAATATTAATGAGATCATTTACAAAAGGAAATGGGCTAGTGGGCACCCACTAGGGACTAGGTAATCAGTGACAATATCAAAGAAAGTGTAGTTTTAGGAACGTGCTAACTTCTGCTTAAAATATTAGACAGTAGGGGAACACCTAACAACCTAGTTTATTGTACATAGGATAATCCCTAAGAAGCTTTTCTGTAACTTTAGGTTTATAATTTATTTTAACTTTTCTCTCAAGGGTTGTAAAATCCTAGGTGTTTGATATACATGGCTAATAGGTACAGCAAACCTAATCACAAATATATATTTATTTATTTAAAAACACATTCAATAAAATAGGTCTTAAAACAATCTTATAAACATTTTGAATCGTGCTTCACTGTGGTATTACGTTGGGCCTAGGAGGAAAGTAAGGCTCCACACAAGGAAGAGATTAAAGGCCTTAACAAAATTTGATGGCAGAGGGCTGGGTGGGTTATGGGCAGCCCAGAAGGAGGTACCTAGAGACAACACCTTATCCCACTAAGATGCCTTACCAAAAACCCCAAATATCCTCAATTTGATAAGGCCAAACCACCCTCCTTTCTATGCTACAAGAGTTGTCTGCCTTCCCTAATGGAAGACAAGACTATGGACGAACACACCCTATCTGACTCCTGTGGACAAGCCTCCTCTTGGAATTGTTCCCTATACATCTTCCATAAACTGGGGCCTCGTAGACTGCTTTTCCCCTCGCCAGCGCAATTATTAGACATGGAGTACCCATTATTCTCTTGTGTCCATTGTAGTCCTGGCCCCTTGATATACCTTTGTAACAAAATTGTTGTCCACATATTTTCATTTTTGATTTGTTTTTTTGTATCATTAGAGAAGTAATTGAGCTTGAGTAGACGTTAATCCAGGCCGATTTTTTCTGGACTGACTTTTTAAAAATGGCACATGTGTTACAGTGATGATGTCAGATTTCAGGAACTGTGAGACCTATATACTTCATTTTGGTGTGAAAACATAGGTTTTGGGGGTCAAGTAGTCTTGTAGAGACAGCAAATAACTCCTCAGAGCAACCCTTGCACCATTTTCCAAAATGGTGGCTCTATAATGATGTGTTTTAGCCAGCATGTTGGTAATTTATTTTAATATTGTTTTTGTTTCAGGTTTTCTGTTGATTCAAATTTGTAAACATGAGCGAAGCAGGTGGTAGCAGAGGATCTTTACCTCCTGACAGTGTGTTGCTAACTACAAAATGTGAGGACTCCTTCAACAAAGTAAAATGTGTCATATGCCAAACTAATCCGAAAGAAATGCTAATGTCAACTGCGGCTGGACAGAAGAGAGTTTGAGATGCTGCAGAAATACAGCAAGATGAAGTTCACAAAAGATAGAACCTGATGGGTGAATAGGATCAAATATTTAATCATTGTAACAACAAGTGGTATACGTGGCATACATAGAAACAGGCCTGGAAAAAATAGTCAAAAAATAGCAGAAACCAGTAGATCATAACAAGAATCCAAGACTTCTGAGAAAGCGACGACAGCCAAACCCAGTGCCAATCCACTCAGAAGATCGATGGCTACCCCTCATCCACTTCCAACAACTAATCAGAAAGCAGAGGCTTTTCAATGTGTTATCTGTGGTTAAGCCAGAACAAGGGCCAAAGGGAGAGGCGAAAGAATAAAATACAGAGTATGCGAGTCTCAAAGGGCAAACATGTTTTTATCTGCAGCTAGTTTCTTCCAAGATGAAGTTTTCAACTGATCTAAACAGCGAGGTGAATGTATTTGCAGGAGATTTGTATGCCCGCTCGAACTTCATGTGTGCATACATTTGAAAATATGAATTTACAATGAGCTCCCAGCAGCAACGTAAGTGCCAGCCTTCAGTTAAGTTTGCACTCTTTGAAAAAGCACATGAAGTTTTAAATCCTATCTTGAGTGCTGGCTATGGGTTCACATTCAGTAAGACTAGAGAAATAATGGTCAACATTGATGAAACTGTATTGATCTATAATAATGAAATTAAGATTTCTCTGGTGAGAATGTACAATGACAGAATTCATTTTTGTCAATCTAACAAAAAGAATGACCCACATGAGGTGTTCTCAGCTAATTTAACTCCTGAAGTTCTTGCTGCCAAAATAAGATCACAGGCTGCAGTAAAATCAGCAGGAACCATTTTAAGAAACATCTTAAAAGATTTAGATTTTAGACTTCATGAAAAGTTTGTGATATCCCAAAGGTCCGCAATTCAAGGGAGTCAACGAGAATGGCTGATGTTGTCTTAACATTTTTTACATCATTGTTTAATATCAGCTGAGCAAAATTGTTACAAACTAAAGTTCTTGAGTTTGGAACAGAAGCAGACAATATTGATGATGACTTTGAAGATATAAGTGAAGAAGTGAAGGACAAGCCCATGAATCGACAGGCTTATGCTGTGCAAATGTACTGTCTTTTCCAGATCATGTTTATGAATTACATCACGGCAAAAAGAAAACTCCGCTACACACGATGACTGCCCACACAATCCATGTCAAGTGCAAAAGTAGAGAGCTAATCACTTCAATGAATAGGGTTGCTGTATCAACAAGTTATAATGACAGAGTATAGATCAGGAACTTGTTAACAGCTCATGCTGTAAAATCTTGTGAATCCGACAGCACACCACTTCCAAGTCACTTTGACAGGAAAGGATTTACAATTGCTACTCTTGATAATTTTGATTTTGAAGACAGCTATTCTTTGTCTGGAACATCCAGAACACATGATACTGCCATGGTGCTTTTTCAAGACTGTACAAATGAAGTAGCTGCTGGAAAACAAGCTGTGTCAGCTGTAGGCATAAACAAATGAAGCTGCAAATTTCTAAGCCAACTGCCTTGCCAATGTGTGCAAAATCACTACAAGCTATCAACATGTCGCAGTCTACCAGAAGGTTTCAAAGTGGCTGAGGATATGGATCTTCTTCTATCTGATGGTGCAGTGTGCAAAGTTGATTTAACTGAATTTATCATATTGCTTATTCAGTGCGAACTGAAGGATGAAGAAATGCCAGTTCCTCCGTGGGCTTGAATTCATGCTCTGGTCTCCCAGAATAGCATCCCACTGAAGAAGGTTGGGTTTTTACAAGTAATACCATCTCCAGTCACAAACTACATAACAGTATGCACAGCTCTAAAAATAAATTCCAAAATGTGCGTGTTCAGCTTGAGGACCAGCCTATCCTGCCAATTATTTGGGATGAAGGTGTTTTCTGTATTGCAGTTGACATTTTTATGAGCACATAGAGAGACGGATATGGAGCAAAAGAAAGGGGTGAATTTATCAAGGAATTTCTGTTGCATGACTAACGCATTTTTTGATGGTGATGCTGCAACCAAACGGGTGAAGTACAAACTTGTACAAGAGCTCGAAAAATTTTTTTCACCTGAAGAATTTCAGTTTGAAAAGGTGTCCTTAATGAAAACTGCTGTTGTTGTGGACTGTATGCCACAATTGCAAATGGTCAAGAGGTCATTCAGGCTGTTCTACAGATATCACAGTTAGTGGGCACCTTGCAAGAACTGCACATTGTCTTTGACAGTTATCTTGAACTATCTGTCAAAGAATGTGAGAGAAACAGATGAATGTCTACAAGTGGAACAATTGAGCTTGCCTACATCAAAATGTCAACACCTATCCCTGTGCAAGTTGTTTATTCTGGTTATCAATGTCGACACGATGAACTTGGAGATGTTAACTTGCCAAAACTTTGCTCATGGTTCAGTGAACAGTGAATGTTCAATTATTGCAAGTGGAATGATTGTCAATAAGGAGATGCTACCTGCAGAGATATATTCAAAGGGTATGGGCCATACTGTTCAAGAACTTAACATCAAATTGGAGGAAACTGACCTTCTTGTTGTGCCACATATTGAGTGGGCTGTTCAAAATGGTTCCAATCGATAAATTTTAATTTCAAATGAAACAGATGTTATCATTGTGCTACTTAGATTTGTTGCATTGTTCAGAAGTCAAAGATTGTCAGAGCTATAGATATGTTATGGAACAGGTGAGAAAACACACTTAGGGCCTGATTTAAGGAAAGTTGTGCTGCACCCAGTGCAGCACCACTTTCCTTGGACCCCTTAGCCCCCCCCCACCATCAGCATGTGTGCGCCATAATTCAAATACAGGGCACCATGGTGCAGGATAGGGGGCAATAGTGTCATTATTTTTTATGCTATTGATGTACTCTGCAAGAGTAGTGCTAACATTTTGGCGCTACTCTTGCAGAGTACATAGGAGCCCATTGTATTCAAAGGCATGTCCTCGTTTAATGCCTGTTCTGAGCAGGTATTAAAAGTGCTGAAAAAAATGGCGCAAGGATATCTATTAGCATTGTGACACTTTGTAAGTATGGTGCAGTGTTTTTGGCCATCTAACACCACATCAGCATAAGCAAAATGATGCTAATGTGTCATTAGGATGGTGCTAGGGGCTCTTAAATCAGCCCCTTATTCGCACTTCATATTCTGTACAAGAAACTTGACCCAGAGATGCCCAGTGTTCTTATCAAGGCACATATTCTTATGGGTGATGACACTATGAGCAAAATTGGATCAAAGATTGGAGATTTAACTGCTGAACCGGTGACGTTTCTAAAAGGATTTACTGAGACAGAAGAAGAATGTGACTTTAAAGACGTTGCAGAATACCTTGTGCATGTGTGGAAAATGATTTCTGACTGTTACACATTTGACGATCTTCGGTACAGTGAGTTCAAGAGATCAGTCCCGCTAAGTGACCTTCCACCAAAGTCATATTCTGTGCGAGGACACATTAAAAGAGCTTTCTACTTGATCAGAAGATGTGTAAATGTTTTGGATCATGCATATGTGGAGAAATATCTGTGAATTTGGTTGGGATGATATTGATGAGGTGCTAAAACCTACAAAATTTCTAAAGCCTCTACCTACAGAACTTACACGTACATGTACTTGCAAAACGTGTGCTACAAAAAGATGTCCCTGTTGATATGCTCTTTTCAAATGTTTCCTAAGTACTGTATTGAAAATTGTCTCTCACAAGGATGGGCCTTCTGACCGAGGCTTAGTAGAGAATTTATTATGGAAGGCTCTTGTTAATCTAGGTTTATCAACATAGGTATGAAGTTCCCATTACCTTTCTTTGGGTCTGCAGCCTTTCCAATCTACTAAGTAATAGACCCAATCCTTCACCTGTTTAGAGTCCAGAATTATTTGCACTTTGAATTCCAAACCTCCTTCAATTTATTTTGGCAGTATATTCGTAGCTATGTTTATATATATATATATGTATATATATATATATATATATATATATATATATATATATATATATATATATATATATATTTTGGTGTGTGTGTGTGTATATTTATATATATATATATATATATATATATATATATATATATATATATATATATATATATATTTATGTACGCACACACACACATTGCCACCCACAAACTATACCCACCCTAAACCCTAGTAATTCCCTTACCACCCTAAACCTCATACCCACCCTAACACCTAAAAATGCCCTTTCCACCCCAAAACCCATACCCACATAAAACCTAGAAAATGCCCTTACCACCTCAAAACCCATACCCACCCTAAGACCTAAAATGTCCTTACCACCCCAAAACCCATACCCACCCTGAGCCCAACAAATGCACTTACCACCCAAAAACCTAAATAATGCCCTTACCACCCCAAACCCCATACCCACCATAACCTAAAAAATGTCCTTACCACCTCAAAACCCATACCCAACCTAAACCCTAAAAATACCCTTTCCCCCCAAAACCCATACAGACCCTAAAACCCAAAAATGCCCTTTCCACCCCAAAACTCATACCCACCATAAAACAAATGCCCCTACCACCCCAAAACCCCATACCCAACCTAAATCCTAAAAATGCCCTTACACCCGAAAACCCATTACAACCATAAAACCAGAACATGCTCTTACCACTCCAAAACCCATAACCAACATAAACCCTAAAAATGCCCTTACCACCCTAAATCCCATACCCACCCTAAAACCCCAAAATGCCCTTACCACCCTGAAACCCATGCCATCCTGAAAACCTAACAATATCCTACCACCCTAAATCCCATCCCCACCCTAAAACCTAAAAATGGCCTTACCAGCCCAAAACCCATGCTCACCCTAAAATCTAAACATGCCATTACCACCCCAAAACCCATACCCCCTAAACCCTAAAAATGCTCTTACCACCCAAAATACCCAACCTAAAACCTAAAAATGCCCTAATTACCCCAAAACTCATACCCACCCTAAAACCTAAAATACCTCTACCACCCTAAGTCCCATAACCACGCTAAAACCTAAAAACTGTCCTTCATACCCCAAAACACATACCCACTCTAAAAGCTAAAAATGCCCTTACCACCCCAAACCCCATACCCACCCTAAAACCTAAAAAATGCCCTTACCACCTCAAAAAGCATACACAACCTAAACTCTAAAAATACCCTTACCACCCTAAATCCCATACCCACCCTGAAACATAAAAATGGCCTTACCAGCCCAAAAGCCATACTCACCCTCACACCTAAACATGCCCTTACCACCCTAAATCCCATACCCACTCTGAAACCTAAAAAAAATGCCTTTACCACCCCAAAGCCTATACCCAACCTACAAACGCCCTTTTCACTGCAAAACCCATACCCACTTTAAAACCTAAAAATGCCCTTACCACCCCAAAGCCTATACCCACACTAAAACCTAAACATGCCCTTACCACCCAAATACCCATCCCCAACCTAAAACCCAAAATGCCCTCATTACCCCAAAACTCATACCCATCCTAAAACCTAAAATACCCCTACCACATTAAGTCCCATAACCACCCTAAAACCTAGAAATTGCCCTTTCTAACCCAAAACACATACCCACTCTAAAACCTAAAAATGCCCTTACCACCCCAAAACCCATACCCACCCTAAAGCCTAAAAATTTCCTTACCGCCTCAAAACGCATACACAACCTAAACCCTAAAAATGCCCTTACCACCTTAAATCCCATACCCACTCTAAAACCTAAAACAATGCCCTTATCTTACCATACTAACCCAAAAATCTAAAAATGCCCTTTCGACTGCAACAACCATACCCACTTTAAAACCTAAAATGCCCTTACCAACCCAAACCCATACCCACCCAAAATCCTAAAAATGCCCTTTTCGCCCCAAAACCCGTACCCAACCTAAATGCTAAAAAAACACCCTTACCACCCTAAATCCCATACCTACTCTGAAACCTAAAAAATGCCTTTACCACCCCAAAACCTATACCCAACCTAAACCTAAAAACGCCCTTTCCACCGCAAAACCCATACCCACTTTAAAACCTAAAAATGCCCTTACCACTCCAAAACCCATACCCACCCCAAAACCTAAAAATGTCCTTTCCACCCCAAAACCCATACCCACCCTAAAACCTAAAAATGCCCTTACTACCCCAAAACCCATACCCAACCTATACCATGAAATACCCTTACCACCCTAAATCCCATACCCACCAGAAAATCTAAAAAATGGCCTTACCGCCCCAAAACCCATACGCACCCTAAAATCTAAACATGGAATTACCAGCCCAAAACCCATACCCACCCTAAAACCAAAAAATCCCCTCACCACCCAAATACCCATACCCTACCTAAAAGCTAAAAGTGCCCTTACTACCCCAAAACTCATACCACCATAAAACCTTAAATACCCCTACCACCGTTAGTCCCATGACCACCCTAAAATCAAAAAAATGCCCTTTCTACCCCAAAACACATACCCACTCTAAAACCTAAAAATGACCTTACCACCTCAAAACCCATACCCACCCTAAAACCTAAAAATGCACTTAGCGCCTCAAAATGCAGACACAACCTAATCCCTAAATATACACTTACCACCTTAAATCCAATGCCTATTCTAAAACTTAAAACAATGCCCTTATCTTACCATACTAACCCAAAAATCTAAAAATGCCCTTTCGACTGCAACACCCATACCCACTTTAAAACCTAAAATGCCCTTACCAACCCAAACCCGATACCAATGCTAAAATCTAAAAATGCCCTTCCCCCGCAAAACCCATACCGACTTTAGAACCTAAAAATGCCCTTACCACTCCAAACCATACCCACCCCAAATCCTAAAATGCCCTTTTCACCCCAAAGCCCATACCTAACCTAAACCCTAAAAATACCCTTACCACCCTAAATCCCATACCCACTCTAAAACCCCAAAAAGTGCCCTTACCACCCCAAAACCTATACCCACCCTCAAACCTAAAACTGCCCTTTCCACTACAAAACCCATACCCACTTTAAAACCTAAAAATGCCCTTACCACTCCAAAACCCATACCCACCCCAAAACCTAAAAATTACCTTACCACCCCAAAACCCATACCCAACCTAAACCATAAAAAACCCTTACCACCCTAAATCCCATACCCACTATAAAACCTAAAAATGCCCTTACCACCCCACATCCCATGCCCAACCTAAAACCGAAAAATGCCTTAGCACCCCAAAACCTGTACCCACCCTAAAACCTAAAATGCCCTTACCACCCCAAAAAACATACCCAACCTAAAAATGCCTTTACCACCTCAAAACGTATACACAACCTAAACCCTAAAAATACCTTTACGACCCTAAATCCCATACCCAATCTAAACCCTAAAGCAATGCCCTTACCACCAAATACCAACCCTAATATCTAAAAATGCCCTTTCCACAGCAAAACCCATACCCACTTTAAAACCTAAAAATGCCCTTACCACCCCAAAACCATACCCACCCCAAATCCTAAAAATGCATTTTCAACCCCAAAACCCATACTCACCCTAAAACAAAAAATGCCCTTACCACCCCAAAACCTATAACCAACCTAAACCATAAAATACCCTTACCACCCTAAATCCCATACCCACCCTAAAACCTAAAAATGCCCTTACCACCCCAAAACCCATACCCAATCCACAACCTAAAAATGCCCTTACCACCCCAAAACCTGTTCCCACCCTAAAACCTAAAAATGCCCTTACCACCCCAAAAAATATACCCAACCTAAACCTTAAAATGCCCTTAACACCCCAAAACCTATTACCACCCTAAAACCTAAAAACCTACATATATATATATATATATATTTCACATTAATGAGGTTCGGCTCACCACTCAGCTGCACCCCCAGCACAAAGTCACAGCACCATTTGTGTGGCCTAAAGGCAGCCGCAGGCCAAAAATGTTCGTTATTTCATTTTTATTTGATGTGCTTCTCCCAGGAAAACAGAGTGTCAATGCGTTTCAGCTGACACCTTCTACTGGACACTCTCCAAATCCTAACAGCTACCTAATATACATCATTAGTCCTTTGTCTGTTATTACAGCTACAATGTTGGAAATATAGGTTCTGCCATTTTGTAGTGTGAAAATAATGCAATCAACAGTCCAAATATTACAATTGTCTTAATATCATTCACATAATGAGTCCGTCTTAAAACATACACATAGATTGGAATAATAGAACATATTTGAATATTAAGCACAAGATGGTAGAGATATCCGCATAAACTACCAGTATTTGAAGTCTGTGCTTTGCATGCGGATTTTCAATAGAGTGACATGTGCATATACATATATATATAAATTGGAGTAATAAAGCATATTTAAATCTTAAGCATAAGATAGTAGAGATGTTTACATAAACTACCAATGTTTGAAGTCACTGCTTTACATTAAAATGTTCAATAAAGTGACATATGCATTTAAATCATGATATTGTGCAAACGTTTATGTTAATAACTGGTCAACAATGCAACCTTGGAGACAGCTGGCCCCCTAAGATCGCATGTTAAATCATGAGATACATCCATATCATCCCCCTCATTTTTGATACCTCCTCGATTCCCAATAGCCCTTGTTTGACGTAGCATATTATAGTAATTAATGCATCCTATCTCAGGTCAAAGATTCAAAATTGGCAGGGGAAAATATTGTATCAGTTGGCATCAAATGCCCTATGTCAATATTCCATAATTAAAGTGAGGTATGCTGTGCAAACTGCAATATGTGCAAGATGACTAAATTTTCCATATGTATATATTTGCACTAGGTAAAAATAACCCCAACTAAACATCTAGTATCGTTCACTCCATCTGCCTGACGCCAACTCCATAGACTCAAACTTATTCAAAGGGGACAGGACCTAAAAAAGGGTAAAGTGGCATGTGCTACTAAACTATATTATACTAATCATGCCTCTCACATATATATAAAATGGTACAAGTGATTGTTCAACATGCCTTATGGCATTAACCACATATTGTATAAAGTGCAAATTAGCATATAAAGTGCTGTATATGTCTTTTTTCTCTCTATATGACATCATCCTATTATGCAGAATTATCAACATATATTATCTTCAAAATAGCAATAGATGATATTAACAGACCTTGGACTCATGAATAACACCCAATTTAGTGCAAACCCCTAAAGTGCAAATAAAATCCAACATCTATAAATAGCTTCAAGCATCAATGATCACAATTAATTCTTCCTGTCTGATAAATGTGCATATAGATATAGATCTATATATCTATATATCTATATATATATAGTTAAACAACTTAATACTTACCTGTGCTTACCTGCAAAACCTTTGCCACGCATACACCTTTACCATTCATGTTGTTACTAAATTAAAAATACAATACTTACCTTTAAAACCTTTACTACAAATTTGTTGTAAAAGCATGCATGGTAAAAGGCATGCGTGGCAAAGGCATATTCGTGGTAATGACATTATTGTAAATGCATTTCATAGTAAATGCATCGTTGTAAACGATGTTTCCCCTTAAAGAGTCATTGATTTTCTAACTTGTTCTTCAAAACCGGATGTGGCCCCCAATGATTTTCAACTCTGGAATTATATTTTGAATCACAAATGAGCTCTTCTGTGTTCCTGTATCGATTTATGACAAGGCATCAGCTTTCCAATTTTTGTTTTGTGGTCAATAAATCGTCACAAAATCATAATCAGCAAAATACAAGGACCACCAAAGTTGTCTAGGGGTTAAGGTTCTTGATCATCTCAAGAATTGTACATTTCTGTGCTCTGTAAATACTGTGACTGTATGTCTTGCTCCCATCAGATAATGTCTCCATGTCTCTATTGTTTGAATGCATCGTTATTCTTTTATTGCAAGTAGTTCTTTCTTTTATTGCAAGTAGTTCTTTCTGTGTAATGGTGTAATTAGTTTCTGGTGGGGTCAATTTTCTCGATCTACTGAGATGTAATTGCCCAGTTTTCTGGTGTCTCTGAGATAACACCCCTCCAGTTGCTAAGTTGGATGCATCTGTCTCCACATAAAATGGGTTGGAAATATCTGCACGGAATAACATTGGTGTTGTTGTGAAATCTGTATCAAGGATTCAAAAGCCTCTTCTGATCATGTAAATGTGACTCATTTCTTTAACAGACAAGTGATAAGAATTATTTTCTGGAAAAATCCTTTGATAAATTTTCAAAAGAAGTTGGTGAATCCTATAAAGATTTGAACTTCCTTTACAGAGTAAGCTGCCCTTATCTTCTGCTCATCCTTTGTTACAGGACAAATCCCAGGAGTTTTACTGATGAAACTAAAGACACATTTTTCCAATTTCATATACAAACTATTCTCTCTGAATTTGTGTAATACGCTCATACTTGTTCTTTATGCTCCTCTTTAGTAGCGAAGTAGATCAAGATGCCGTCAATGTAGCCTATAGCACATTTATCAATTAAGCATGTGATTTATAAAGTACTGAAAGGCAGCTGGAACATTATGAAGCCCATACGGTATGACTTGATATTTAAAATGACTCATTTTGTTCTGAAGGCAGTTTTCGACTTTTCACCTTCCTTGACCCTAACGAGGTGGCAGGACTCTTAAGTTAAGTTTTTTTATAGATCTGTGCTTCTATCACTGGTCCATTAGTATAGAGACCAAGGGTAATGGGTAACAATCCTTCACTGTAATTCAGTTGATAGCTTGGTAGTCAGTGTACATTCTTAACTTTCCTTCTTTCCCAGAAACAAAAAATTGTGGTGAGGAAACTGGAGACTGAGAGGATCTGATAAATCTATTAGCCAAGTGGCTGTTACGTATAACACACGCTAAATCTTCCCCATCACATAACATGGTGTTGGGACTAGGTTCTTGAGGCTGGGAACACTTTCCAAAACAATCATTCTTACAAAATTCAGACTTCTTGAATATGATTCTTGCACGTCAGTCAATGATTGGATTATGTTCAGTCAGCCGGGGTAATCATAGTATGATCTGGAACCGGAGAGGATCGATCCAATTGAATTGGATGATTTCCTGAGAAATTAACTTCACTTGTTCTGTATGATTCATGATAGGATCTGATGAAAAATTAGTTCAGTCAACTGCCTGGACTGCTTCACTTTATGATTTCGTATAGCCTTTAAACCAATTCTTGCCGCAAATTTCAAATCACAAAAATGTCCTGTGGCGCCTGAATCAATCATTACGGAAATCTCTGACAGGGAAAAAAAAAACATTTTGGTGTCCTTGACTGAATTAGATGAGGAGCTGAAGATTTCACTGTATTTGCTAGATGATAGATGTTAGACCTGACACACTAAGATTGTGTTTCTCAAAACATTTTTCTTTTTCCCCAAGGTTTTGCTTATTCTCTTTTAGTGGCCTTAGGGCCTAGCACTTTCCCACTGTAAGTATAGTGGGAAAGCACATGCCCTTCCTACGTATGTTAGAAAGTAGCACTAACCATTGTGTGCTCACTTGCACAATGATGTTTTAATATGTACTGAGCCTGCCACTGTAGGCCAGTGTGTGCGCACTTACTCTATGGTAGTTTAACATTTACTGAGCCTGCCACTGTAGGCCAGTGTGTGCGCACTTGCACAGTGATGTTTTAATATGTACTAATCCTGTCACAGCAGGCCTGTGTAGGTGTACTTGCACCTTTGGGTGTTCATAAACTTGTGTACAGTCTGGCGCTGCAGGCTTATGTGAGTGCCAGGGTACATGTGCTCAGGGAATGAAAAATACCCATGTGTGTTTTCACTGCCAAAGAGGATTGCTCTGCCCATAGGTTAAGATGGGCAAGGTTTACCATTACTCCTCACTGCAAAAATGGATTGTAGTGGAGCAGCCTCATAATGTTTCCTATCATTGTAATCGTCCTGACAAAGCCCTTCCTGTGGTAAAGGTGGTTTTGTCAATAATCACTAAGAAACGCCACTACTAGCAAGTGGGCCTTTCTCTGTTCTAAAATGCTTTGTGTGCCTTTTTAAATTCTGCTCTATTCCACAGTGGAGGCTGGGGACCACATCTTGGGCACACAACTGGAATGGCAGACCTCTGCCGTTTGAGGGCCTGGCTGGATAGACTAGAGGGAGAGGTTTTGACACTTGGCATCTCTGGACCAGATCATGGCCCCACTAAAGATTAAAATCTGCATTCTACGTCCCCATGGCAGACAGGACAAAAATTTGGGGGAGACATCTGTGGTTCAAGGGGGAACCCACTGAACCACCCCTAACATCAAAGGCACACTACAGTATAACTGCTGGTGCCCACTGCAGCAAACTAGAGATAACCTTGCAGAAATTTGGGACCGGAAACCCTGGAACACATGGTGCACACTGCAAGAGGAATCTGTTGTGCACAGAAGTAGTTACTGCCCTTGGAAGGGACTGCACACCCTTCCTGCACTGTGGTTGGCCTGGGCAGACTGCCTGCTGCTGTGTGGGACTGTGAAGTGTGCTCTCCAAGGGCTTGTTGCCACCTATTCTCAGTGGAGGTCTCAGGGACATCAGAGAACTCCTGCGAGGGGCCTAAACCTTCTACCTGTGTCATCTGGAGAGCGGTGCCTTCCTAAGCACCTCCATCGCTTGCTGGACTGCACCTGGTAGCAGCAGTGTGAGCGTGGACCTAAATATTGTGCCTGGAGACCAGACTGACTAATGTGAAGCCTTCAAAGTACTGCCCGCATTCAAGGAGCGTGGCCCTTCATCGTGGGGCCACTACATGCATTCCAGGAGGTACGGCATTTGGTCACTTTTCGTGTGCAATCGGAATTGTCTGATGCAACTCAAGTCATTGTGCATCAGACGTTGTGCCTCCTTTCAGGGAGGTACAGCATTTTGGTCACTTTTCGTGTGCAATTGGAATTGTCTGGTGCAACTCAAATCATCACGCACTAGACATTGTGGCTCATTTCACTGAGAGATGGCATTTGGTAACTTTTCGTGGGTAATCAGAATCATCTGGTGTGACCCAGGTCATCGCGCACCTGACTTTGTGCCTCATTCTAATAAGGCAAGGAACTAGTGACACTTTGTGTGCGACTGGATTGTCTATTGTGACTCTAGTTATCATGCACCAGATGTTGTGCCTCATTCCGGGGAGGTGCAGAATTGGTAACTATTTGTGTACTGAGTTCCTGGCCTGGGTGAGCACCACTGTGATCAGCGCGTGTCCTACAGTGAACTTTCCCCCGTGCTTTGCAGACCTTGGCCCACGCCGGATAGCATGCTGCGGAGACCTTTGAGTGAACTTCCAGAGTGGTGACCAAACCTCTGTTTGTCGACTGTTGCCTGATCAGCCTGCTATTTATTCTTTCCCTCCTTCCTTCCCCCGGAACCCTGAATAAGTGTGACTCCAGCTACGATAAGCCTAGTATCTGAGAAAAGCATGCTTTCACCTCCATCTGTGGAGGGCAGGATAGTAGGGATTGGTTGAAGAGTGGAGGGAGGTTTGGGCCCTCTGGGTCTGTGAGTACAATGACAACTGACCTGCCAGATATCAGTGCACGGCAGTAGGGTGTTGAGAGCAAGTTTGCGTGGGTGCGTGCTACTCGAGTGTGCCTGATATCTGTGGCACTGCGTAGCAGTGTGGAGTAAGTGTGTGGGAGTGACTGCCTGTGAGTGACTGCACCGCACAGCGTTGTTGCCGTATACATTGGTTCTTTGCCAAAAGACTATCATGAATGACATTGGTTCTTACCAGTGAGGCCTAGGCAATGGAGCTATTTAAAAGTGCTGGGACTATCTTTGTGTACACATTGCTGCTTACATTGTGAACCGGGGTGCACCCTAGAACTGTGTGATTCTGACTTGGTTTACTTGCTGGGTTGGGTCTTGTACTGACAACTTTTTACACTGCATGGGGGTGCTGGGAGCAAACTTAGGATTTTTCCCAAGTGGTCATATTGCTAATATTGTTCTTAACATGGTTGGGCCTAATGCTGCTAGTGATACTTCTGAATATGATTTATGCCCAGATTTACATGATTTTCATGTCATGTTAACTAATGTGTGTGTTGAATACAAACCTTCTTTACATACAACTCGTGTGAAGTCTCTTTTGTGATGCTCATTGTATTTATTGTGCATGAGGGCTGTGCCAGTGCTTTACACATTGCCCCTGTGATAAACCTGACTGCTCAGTGCCAAGCTACCCAAGGGTGAGCGCAGGTTATACAGTGAACGTAATCACTCTCCCATGATAGAAATGGTAGGTTCTGCATGGCTAGGACCTCACCTCAGCCAATCAGAACATGCCACTTCCAACAATAGGTCTTTAGAGTTTTCACCTTGCCTGCACTCAGCAGTCCAACTTCTCCTACCGGTGGTGCTGCAAGTTTTTCTTTTGTGTTACTTTTGGTTTCTTCTTTTTATTAAATGTCCACTCATTCCACAGTATAGACACAGGTTGTTTTATCTTCTCTTTTCTTTTTCTTTCTTGGTCAGAGGCCCCCTAAAGGTACCAATCTGCATGGGTTCAACCCCATGATGAATATCAATAACCTTAGAATCCTATGCTCTCACTCTGTCAAATCTTGGTAGGTTTGGACAAAAATCTCTCTTCCTTTCTCCTCTTATTTCAGTTTGTCAGTAATCTATTTCCAAAACTAGGACCTCAAAGGCTTAGATGTCAGTGTGACTGTTGGGCCAGGGCATTCTTTAGGTCATCTTTTAGGCCTTGATAGAACATCACTGCTCTCCTGTTTTCTGGCCACTTAATTTCCACCACCAACTTGTTGAACTGTGCAAGATAAGCGACTAGGGGCCAGATGTATCAAAGGTTTTTACCCATTCTATGTCTATGGGAAAATGTGTTTATACATATGGCCCTAGATTTTTGTTCCCCTGCTTTAATTCCAGTAACTCGTTATCCATAGCTTGTGAAGCTTTTCAACTGTCAGAAATTCAAAGAAACTCCTTTTTGAATTCTTCAAAATTGTACAAGACTGGATCTTTTCTTGAGACCAACGGCATTGACCATAACGCTGCATCTCTGCTGAGACAGGATAATATAAAAGCCATGTGAGACTGTGTGTCTTTGAAAATCGAAGGGCGACACATACAATGAAGAGAACATTGGGTCCGATTTGTGCCTTTTGAGGGTCACCAGTAAAACGTTCAGCGGAAGACAAGTGTATCACTGGTGATAATGAGTGAATTACCTGTGTGGGTAGGCTAGGCATGGGACGCAAATTTGAACTAGAAGCCTCATCTACAGGTGATGAAAGACTAAGGCTAGTCCCTGACATCATTCCACTGATTTTTTGACACCAAGTTTGTAATTTCCCTTCTTGAAGCAATTAAATCTTGTCTCAAACTTTTATTTTCCTCTCTACCTGTTACTAATTCCTTCTCAATTATTTCTAGTATCTCTCCCAATTTTTTAAGTTAAAACCCTTGGGTGCACTGTTAAATGGGGGCACTTCACTTTGTCACACTCAGTATTGCACTTTCAACTTTCACAGGAGCAAAATGATGACTAAGTGCCAGTGCCCCTCCCAGAACCCACCAACTCTCCAAGTTACTTTAAAATACTGGAGAACAGGAGTGGTCTGAGGGAGGAAGGGGATGGAGAGAGAAAGAAGAGACTGCCTTGTCCTCTACATTGGGGTTCTCCTCACTTTCTCGCTACCTTCACTTCAGATGTGGTATTGATTGTTTTAGTGGTTGCATGCTGGATAAATTTATATTAGCGAACTCCTCTCGATCTATTTCTTAATAACTATATTTATATCTATATATATTCATTTACATTAATCAACAACATTCAATGTTATGCCTACATACCCCACAAAACAATGGCCTTTGCTTCTCTTCTTATTGTGTAAATGCAGTTGAAATATTGTACATTTCTTTTGACATACAATTATGTTTCAATGTAACTTGCCTTTTTGTCTTCTACAGGAATACTTGTGTGATCCTGAAGTGCCTCAGAAATACAAAACAACACTACATTGGCCAGCCACAGCACTATAAAACACACAGCCACAATATCCACAACCCTTTACGAACACCAATTATTGCCACCAGACTGAAACCAAGACCACTGAGACAACTAGACACACACCACAGATGCCCATTCATCCATCACGCACCCCACATCCCACAACCCACCACATTACTCAACACCCTCTCACCAACACACACCACACAACCCACGTCCCCACTAAGGCACCCCCGTTTCACTGATGAGGAGTTGTAGGTCATGGTGGAGGAAATAGGGTAGAGCCACAGCTGTTTGGAGCACAGGTACAGCAAATATCCATTGCCATGAAGATGGAGCTATGGTGGAGAATCGTGGACAGGGAGAATGCCATGGGACAGCATCCAAGAACAAGGGATGACATCAGGAAGAGGTGGAACGACTTATGGGGGAAGGTACGTTCCATGGCATCAAGGCACCAGCTCGCCATACAGAGGACTGGCAGTGGACTCCCACCTCCTCCCCCACAGCTCACTGCATGGGAGGAGCAAGTCTTGGCAATACTGCATCCTGAGGGATTCACAGGAGTTGCCGGAGGACTGGACACTGGTGAGTCAATATCTACTACTTATCACCCCATACCCGCATGCCATCACACACACCCTCAACCTCACTCCCATCATTCCATTCCATCCCACACACTGCACCTACACATATGACTAATCCCAGTGCCTAGCCCTGCATGCTATACCAATTCATGGACAGCCCTCCCGGCCCTGCATGGACACCCATCACAAAAGCATGCACAGCTTGGAGAACTGACAATCCCACAATACATCACCAAACACAAACAAAGGTGGCAGGGCAACAGCAACGATAGAGGGGAAGCCAGGGATGTACAATTTGTCACAGACATGAGACATAATACATGTCGTCTGAGGGCCAGGTTGTGCAACATGCAGCATGCCACTACTATCTGGCAGACCTTCTCAGGTGAGTAGTGCAGGGATCCACCTGTGCTACTCACCGAGAAGGGTGCAAGCATTTGAACCTAGCCTTCAGGAGGCCAAAGGTCCTTTTGATAATTCTCCTGGTTTGCCCATGTGCATCATTGTAACGATTCTCAGCGCCTATCCTGGCATTCCTCACGGGGTCAGGAGCCATGATAAGTTTGGGTAGCCTGAGTCACCTGCAAGTATTGAGGGACAAACATTAGCCTTACACAATGGTATGGAGTTACCACCAGAAGGCATACACTGACATACATTGAGTGGTGTGAGAACGTAGTCTCTTTCTAGCATGGTTACCCCCCACTTTTGGCATGTTTGTCAGTGTGTTTTTATTGTCTCACTGGGATCCTGCTAGCCAGGACACCAGTGCTCATAGTTTGAAACCTATTTATCAGTGTGTTTTTACTGTCTCACTGGGATCCTGCTACCCAGGACCCTAGTGGTTGTAGTTTGTGGCCTATATGTGTTGTCAGTATTCTTGACTGTGTCACTGGAGTTATGCTAACCAGAACTCCAGTGCTTATGCTCTCTCTGTGTACCAAATTTGTCACTATAGATTAGTGACAGCATATTCCAAATCTGATTGGCACACTGGACCCCCCTTATAAGCCCATAGTATATGGTACCTAGGTACCAGGGCGTAGGGGTTCCAAGAGATCCTTATGGGCAGCAGCATTTCTTTTGCCACCCATAAGGAGCTCATACAAACCTTTCTTCAGGACTGCCACTGCAGCCTGAGTGAAATAGTGCACACACTATTTCGCAGCCATTTTTCACTGCACTATGTAACTTATAAGTCACCTATATGTCTAACCTTCATTTACTGAAGGCTAGGTGCAAAGTTACTGTGTGTGAGGGAACCCTTGCACTAGCAAAGGTGCCCCCACGTTGCCCAGGGCCAATTCCCGGGACTTCGTGAGTGCATTATAGGCGTGCACTACAAATATTTCAATACATATTTGTAGCTTCACAATGGTAACTCCGAATATGGCCATGTGAGGTGTCTAAGATCATGGAAGTGACCCCCCAATCCAAATCTGGTAATGGAGGCCCAATCCCATGCCAATGCCTGCATCCTGTGGGCTCCATCATGGACCCCCAGTACTGCCAACCCAGCTCTCTGAGGTTTCCACTGCAGCCCCAGCTGCTGCCACCTTACAGACAGGTTTCTGCCCTCTTGGGGAGTGAGCAGCTCAATCCCATGAAGGCAAAACAATGCATTTCCTTTAGGAGAGGGGTGTTACACCCTCTCCCATTGGAAATAGGTGTTACAGGCATGGGAGTGGTATCCTCCCAGAGCCTCTGGAAATGCTTTGAAGGCCACAAATGGTGCCCTCCTTGCATAATCCAGTCTACATTGGTTCAGTGACCAAACGTTCTTCATGCACAGTGTAGCCCAGGTAAGCAGCACAGCATCCTGCGATGCACAGCTCTTTGAATTGTTCTCCAGCGGTGTGGGGTCCTCCAGTGTAGTGCTGCGATGACTGCATTTTGCAACTCCTTTGTCCCCGTGTTCTGGGACTCCAGTGTGTGCTGCCTGGTCTTCTGAGGGCTCTCTGAAGTGCTGAGAGCCCCCTCTGTCTCCTCAGTCCAAGTTGAGTCCCCCAGTTCCCTCCTGGGTCCAGGCAGCTCCTCTTTGATGCAAACCGCCTACGTGCGTGAACCAAGGCTTGTTGGTGGATTCCAGCAACGCAAACAGCCTGCATCCAACAACTCGACGTGGGACATCTCTTGCACCAGGCAGGAACCCGCAGCTGTCATCTTTGGTGCATTTCTGTACTTTTCTTCCAACCAGAGAATCCACTTTTGCACCTTCTTCCAGGTGGGCAGGGGCTCTTGTTCTTCCTGGACTTTTCTTTGACTTCTGGACTTGGTCTCCTCTCTCCACAGGTCTTCAGGTCCAGGAATCCATTGTCGGTTGCTTGCAGTCTGGCTTGGTTCTTGCATAATTCTTCATCACGACTTGTAGTGTTTTCTGAGGAAACTTGCTGTACTTTTCTCCTGCTATCCTGAGCTCTGGGGTGGGGTACTTTACTTACCTTCATTGTTTCCCTACACTCCCAGTGCCCCTCTACACACTACCCTTGCCTAAGGGGGAATTCGACATTTGCATTCCACTATTTTAGTATATGGTTTGTGTTGCCCCTAGGCCCATTGCAATCTATTGTATTTTCTACTGATTGCACTAGTCTATGACTGTTTACTTACCTGATTCTGGTTACTAGTGTATATACTGTATATAATACTTATTCCAGAAGGAGTATTGCCTCTAAGATATTTTTGGCCTTGTGTCACCAAAAGGAAGTACCTTTATTTTTGGTAACACTGAGTATTGTCTTTTATTGTGTATAAGTACTGAATAACTATAGTGGTACTGCAGGAGCTTTTCATGTCTCCTAGTTCAGCCTCGGCTGCTCAGCTACAGCTACCCCATAGACAGCCTAAGCTGCTAGAACACTGCCTACATTTCACTAATAAGGGATAACTGGACCTAGTATAAGGTGTAAGTACCTTAGGTACCCACTACAAATCAGGCCAGCCTCCTACAGGTGGGCACTCAGGCTCACCTATTAGCCACACTCTGTGCCTCTGTAGTTGTACCATCAGTTGTGGTATGCTGCTATTCCTCAGAACCAAGACAGCATGCACTGACCCAGGATACTTGGCAGTGATGTGGGAGATGTACTGGTCCACCAGGCACACCATTTGCACATTGAGTGAGTGAAACTCTTCTCATTCCTGAACACCTGTTCATTCTGGCGGGGGAAGGGACAAACACAATATGTGTTCCATCAATCGCCATAATAATATTGGGAATATGCTCCATTTCATAGAATCCTGCCTTCACAGTGGCCAAATCATCCACCTGGGGGAAAGCAATGTAGCTGCACATGCGTTTGACCAAGGCAGACAGAACCCTTGCCAGCACGATTGGGAACATTGGCTGTGACATTCCTGCTGCCAATCCCACTGTCACTTGGAAAGAACCAGTTGCCAGGAAATGGAGCATTGATAGGACTTGCACAAGAGGGGGGATCCCAGTGGGATGACAGATAGCTGATATCAGATCAGGCTCCAATTGGGCACACAGCTCTGTGATTGAAGCCCTGTCCAGTCTATAGGTGAATAGTATGTGCCTGTCCTCCAGTGTAGCCAAGTCCACAAGGGGTCTGTACACAGGGGCTTGTCTCCTCCTCCTATTCATCTGCACTGGTTGGCATCTAAGGGACACAAGAGTGAGTAGGCTGTCACAATTAGAATAATGAAACCACCACCTCAGTGTGCATAGAGCATTACTGTGGTGGGAAAGTGGGAGCTGCAATGTACGTGCAATCATCAGCAATGACGCAGATATGGATTATCTGGATGTTGTCCACCACCATTAAATGACGACTGCCTGTCCTGTATCTAGGGACAGGTGGAAGGGAGGTAACTCAGTCGACGTTGGGCTTTGTGGTGGAAGGCAGTCTCGCACCGCTGTGCAATTCCTCATTGGCTGATATGGGGCTCTATGAAGAAGTGGCCAATGGGGATCAGCGGCGGCGGTGACGATGTACACCACCGCGGACGTGACCGCCATTTTCTATCCAAATCCTCACTTGATTCCTGACTTTTCACAGACAACACCTACACTACCTGTGCTGCTGTGACCTGTGTCTGAAACCTACCATAGCCCGTGTGACAAGGGAAAGGGCCCCTGCCTTCACTTCGGAGGAGTTGGAGCATTTTGTGGAAGGGGTCCTACCCCAGTATGGACTGCTGTATGGGCCTCCAGACCAATAGGTGAGTACACCTTGGGCATGATGCATGTGGCAAGGTTGCATGGAGATGTGTGTGCAAGCATCGTGTCATTTCGGGGGGTGGTATGTCTGTTAGCAGTGTACATGGTGGGCACCGGGTGATGTGTGTGTCAATGGAGATGGAAATGGGAGTTGTGGGCTATATGTGTGACAGGCTGGATTGTATGTGTAATGGTGTCCTTCCATCTGCATTACCTCTGCAGGTCAGCGCCCATCAAAAGAAGGGATTGTGGCGTGCCATCGCAAAGGACATGCGAACCCTGGGGGTCTACAGCAGATGGAGCACCCATGGTAGGAAAAGGTGGGAAGACCTGAGACGCCTGGCACGTAAATCTGCAGAGGCCCAGCTGGGGATGGCCTCCCAACGAGGAAGGGTTGCCCATCGGAACCTTCCCCTCTGATGGCCCGCATACTGGTGGTGACCTACCCAGAGCTGGATGGGAGCTTGAGGGCATCACAGCAGCCACAAGGGGGTGAGTACAGTGGGTGTAACTACAATCATTGGTAGGTGGCATGGGATTCGGGTGGTGGTTGTGAGTCAGTGGGGGCCCCTTAATGCCAGGTCAGACATTGCAGCGTGACCCAGCTCAAGGGTAATGGGTGTATAGCAAATTCAGGTAACCTAGCTAGGTTGTATTCCATGTCAGACAGGGCTTAGTGGGTCCCATGGGGGCTGCAGCTGGCGGTGTTTGGCCCTCATCTTGCTGGGCCACCTAACCAATTGATTGTCAGTGTGGTGCATAGTGCTCAATCCTAAGCCCTGTGTGTTATGGTAATGTGTATGCCAACTGTGGTGTTGGTGCTCTAATTGACCCAGTATTCCCTTTCTCTCTATTTCCCCCTTTTTTCTTCTGTCATCCCGTCCATGTGTGCATTAGCATCATCTGGCAGAGGAGCAGGGGCACTGGTGACTGAGGGAGCTGCATCCCACAGGACCCAGGAGGCAAAGTCCACCGAAGCCGAGGGAACCAGTGAGACGGAGGGCGAGGGGAGCACCACGGCGGAGACAGGAGGTGACAACACTGACTCTGATTCCTTCTCCGGTGGGAGCTCCCTGGTGGTGGCAGACACCTCTGGGACCACCCCAGCTCCAGGTACAGCTGCCACCCCTCATACCAGCACCACCCTCCAAGTTGCCCCTCACCGAGTTGCCCGTGCCCGCTCACCCATGATGGTGGGCATCTCCTCCTCCCCTGGCACCTCAGGCCTTGCCCCAGTGAGCCCTGCTGCCCTCAGTCAGGAGGCTATTGACCTCCTGAGATCCATCTCTGTAGGGCAGTCAACCATAGTGGATGCCACCCAGGGGCTGGCATCCCAGATGAAGCAATGCAATGCATTCCTAGAGGGCATCCACGGTGGATTGGCGGCCCAACAGAGATCGCTCCAGGCTCTGGCCTCCTCTCTGATGGCAGCCATTGTCCCTGTTTCTACTGTTCCCCCCTCCAACTACCCAGCCCCAGTCTCCTCAACCCCAAACCATCCCATGCACACATACAGACAAGCATGCACACAAAACATCAGACAATAGTAGCACAGTCAAGCACAGACAGCACACTTCAGGCCACAAGCACTCACACAAACAACACACATTTGCACACACAACAACATCCACTGCCTTCACTGTCTCCCCCTCCTCCTCCTCCCTCACAGTCACATCCGTACTCACATCTGCATACACTGCTTCAACAGCCAGCACCGCCAGCATCACACCAAGTAGCACACACAACTCACTAGCAGACACCTCCACAACATCCATCCACACTTCCCCTGTGTCCTCTCCCACCCTGTCTGTCCACCCCTCCTAACGCAGGCACTCAGACACCCAACAGCCATCCACCTCACATCAGCACACTGCCCATGCACCTGCACCCAAGTCCAGCAGACGTACTCCTCCAGCAACCACTCCGTCAACCTCATCTCCCATCCCTCCTCCCTAATCCCTCTTCCCTCATCCCACCCCACCGTCCCTAAGAAGCTTTTCCTTGCCCAACTTGGGGCATGTAGACCACCCTCCAGGGACGGTTGTACAAGGAGCCCCCTCCAGAAGCAGTGGCGAGTTCCCCACCTCATAGACTGTGACCTTGCACTCCCTAGCATTGGGAAATGGGCATGGTTCCCCCTCCAGAAGCAGTGGGCGAGTTCCCCACCTCAGAGACTGTGACCTTGAACTCCCCAGCATTGGGAAATGGGCATAGAGCCCCCTACGGAAGCAGTGGGCAAGTTCCCCACCTCAGAGATTATGACCTTGCACTCCCCAGCATTGGGAAATGGGCATGGAGCCCCATCCAGAACCTGTGGGCAAGTTCCCCAGTTTAGCTGAGATGCCCCCACCCTCTCCCCCCTGAGGTGCCTGCCCACATCCAACATGTTGCCCCGGCACAGTTTGGTCCGGAGAATGTCAGGATCAAGTTGGGGCTTGGACGGTGCCCTGTGCCATGTGGGCCTTTTGTACTTTGGACTGGGCATTGGCCCTTTCTGGACAATTGTTCATGTATAATATTTGTCACTTCGGTACTTATGGTGATTGTTGGCATGGCATGCGAATACATTTTCAATGCTGCCTTACTGGCATCCTTGCATTATTATGAGGTGTGTCTTATGACATTGTTTTTCGTCTGAAGCTGGTTGTGTGTATGGTGTGTGACATTGTGTGTTTTGTGTGTGTTTGTGTCACTCTCCTTTTCCTCCTTCCCTGCCTTGTGTGCTAGGCGGCTGTACTCACCGTCGTCTTCTTCGTCGGCGTTGGTGTTCCAGGTGGAGCATGGCGTAGAAAAGCATCGGGAAGACCTGCAGTTCTGGTTCCATGGCAGTGTTGATCTTCTCTGTGTCTCTGATGGTGAGTCTTTGGTCTTCTGTATTGGGTTTCCGCCAGGCTTTTGATGGAGTTGGTACCGCCCCGGAAATTGTGGTGGTGTGCTGTGTCATAATATGGTGGGTGGTACCTTGTCTTCCGCAGGCTGTTGATGGCTACCGCCATGGTGAGTGGTATTAACGCCCTGGTGGATGGGGTGGTACATTGACTGTCTATGGGAGTCATGACTGCCATGGTCTTAATTTGGCAGTAATTACCGCCAGCCTGTTGGTGTATTGCCCACACTTTAACAGTCACCGCCAATGTCATAATGAGCACCTTATTCTGTTAACCACACCTTTTAACACTGACCTGACAGGTGGAAAATAATGTAACCACAACACTTGTAAAATGACGTTATAGAGGCAATGCCACTACCCTGACTAACTAATATCATGGTACGGATCTCCTCTAAAAGATGCTGCCTTGTTGAAGTCTTCAGTGAAGTGCACACTTCAGAATTAGCATGTGCACTACATTCCAAAACAAATGCCTTGCAAACATTCTATATGCCTGATTGAAAACAACTACGGTGAGACTCTAGAACCCTCGCAGGCAGCCATCTTGAGATTTCTCTGATGCCAACTTGCACTCCTACTAAGCAATGTTGTGGCTTGTTGTTTTGTAAGCCTACAGCAATTCACTGTGCAGACCAAATGGCGTAATTCTCTTGTTCTCTTATTCTGGGTCCTGACAGGGGTATCCCAAGGTTCCTGTCTTAGTGCCACACTATCTTTATCATACCCCTTGCAACATTGGCTCAGCTGCATGGGTTTCAAATCTATTCATATGCAGACAAAACACAAGTCATTGATATTTTCACCATCTCACAAGGCAAAATCAGTTCTTGTATGACAGGTGTAGCCAAATGAATGAATCAAAACTGTATTAAGCTTAAAACCAACAAGACTGGGGATTTGGTATTTGGTAAAAATCTATCCTTTTGGTCGCCCACTTGCTGCAGATCTAGGAAAGGCTCTCAGTGATTCCTATTGCATTCATGTTGATATCACTCCCTCCTTCCTTGCTGTTGTTTTCAGAGATGTAGCCCCTCTATCTTAGTTTTGTCTAATGGGACGCCTGTAATTTATTTAATACTGCCTAAAATGGCAGTAGACGTATCTATTAAGTTTTAAAACAACAAATTTCCCTAACTGTAGCATTTATGAGATTTGTTTGTTCTCCTCTTTATGATGCAGATATACATGTCCTGCATTCTGTATTTGCAGTGACTAATGCTTACTTCCAAATGGATATATAATTAGATGTTTTAGCCCCCTTTAAAATAAGTACCTTTAAACAAATTGGAAGGGGAAGGAGTCTGTTCTCCCCAATCTTTCCCCCCACATCCTCCTACTGTTGTCCTATCCTTTTAAAACATCCCATTGTCAGCTCCCACTACACGTTCTTTGTTTCGCACCCTTCTCCCTCCAGTTGCTTGCCACCGTCAACCCAACCATGCTTTTTAAGACATATTGCACGGCAGCGCGGGCCGTTGTGCGCCATGGATTAAAGTAAACCAAAAAAAAGCATTACGGCACAGTCTGGCTGCACATAGCGCTTTGGTTAATGTTTATTTTAAGCCATGTTGCACAGCAGCCTGGGCTGCTGTGCAACATCTTTAAAAAAATGCATAGACAACGCCGGTAGGTTACGCCCAGGGAAATCCCATTGGCTTTGCCAATGCTTGTTTCCATCTGGCCACAAAACACTAGAATACTTAGCCTCAGAATCTTAGAATGACGGCATCCTATCAGTCCTGTTGAAAAGCTGTGCTTCACTCTCTGATTCCCCTTTTTCTGGCTCTGTAACTAGCTGTCTTCACCAGCATAATTGGGAAGAGGCAAAAAAATATGAGCGTTTTAACAATCTTACAGGAACATGGGTTGATGCTTATGAAATGTAAATTTGGGTCCTTGGAGATAAAATGTTTATGTCATTAGTTAACTGAGAAGGGGTCTGACCAAAACCAAACTAGTTGATGCCATTGATAGACTAAACATTCAAAACATAAAAATAAACTCCTATCTTTCCTGTGAATGGCTGAATGTCATTCAGCATTTATGAGAAACCTTGCAAGTGAAACTTATTCATTGAGATATTTTATAAAGAAAATGTAATATTTCCATGTGTTGATGACTGTGATAAAGCAGTTAAAGAGTTGAAAGTAAAACTGGCTTTGGCTCCTAGTTTACAGCATCAGGATCAGAGGATACATGCAGTATTAAACTTATGCTTGTTGCAAAGGATTACCTATTGTTTACGTGCAAGAGGTCACAGGAGACGAGAACATTTTGAGATTTGCATTAAGGATATTGCAAAATGCAGATGAAACTATTCTGCAACAGAAAATAGGGCTGTGACTGTAATATGGGCTATTAACTTGTTGAAATGTTGTGCATGCATAACCAAATTTACTAATAAGACTGGCCATAACTAACTCAGAGGTTCACTCAGAAAGGCATTGTTGCACTTTCATCTCACATTTGTAGGTGGGTGATCAAAGAATCAGAACACGATTTTGATGTTCTTTATATAATAGGGGTGTGGTGAAAGAATGGCTCATTGTTTATAAAGATCGGTGACAGAAGAACACATTCCAGATAATTCCGATACAAGGCTGATAGAACAGAGGGATTTAGAAATGGATTGTGTTTGCGTTGTAACTCATGATATGATATCACAAGGACACTACCTGGATGAAGCTCAAACATTTGAAGCTTTTACAGAAGCTGAATTGGTTACTGGGGGTAACAAACTGAACACAAATCAAGTGGGCAAAAGACACAGGCCAATTTGTTTAAAGTCTATTTTTAGAAGAACTGAGATCAGTTTTAGAAGAACGTGTAAAACAAAGAGATTGTAGGGAATTTGAGCACAGTAAAAATCAAAGGGTGGTTACCATCAGATTTTTGGATTCATAAGGAAAGACTGGTTCAGAATTGTGCAGAGTGTTGCAGCAGTGAAAAAACATGCACAGCCAAGACGCCACTTACGGTGTGCAGAGAATTACCATCAGGACAATATGAGAAGGTGGCAATTGACATTTGAGGGCCCTATTTTAGGGTTCAGAGGCAAATTACGATATATCTTGATCATGGTAATTTTGTTCTCAAGATTGCCTGAGATTGAGTGTGTAGAAGAAAAAACGATTAAAACGGTAATTAAATTCTTGGAAAGTGTGTTTGATAAGTAAGATTTTCCTGGCTGTATTATAACTTTCATTGTGTGCAGCTAACATGTCTTGAGGTAGGCACATTTCTTGATGAACATGGGGTCACAAAAAAGTAACATCATTGTGAAATCATTGGAATAGTCGAGCCGTTCCACAGTTTGCAAGGGCTTACGTTTTGTCCGAGTCGTGTGAAATGGAATAAGGGTATGTTGAGTGTAAGAACTGATGGTGAGTGAAGAAAGACACAGATGCATACACAGAAAAGGACGAAAAGGTGGTATGATGAAAATAACTCTGCTAAGATTTCTGTTTCTATTGGGGGTCAGGTTAATGATCAAGTTCCTGTGGAAGGAAAGACTGGTCTAAATTTTCTAAATCCTTGAAAGTGTTTAAACTTTTCAAAAATGCAGAGTAAATGGTCACATTTAGAAGCTTAATAGAGTTAACGTGTTGACGAGTGGAGGAGGAATAGAATAAACAGAAAAAACAAATGTTCTACTATGAGTGGTGCATGTGTATTGAGGGTGCCAGATAGTAGTACTGTAGGGAAGACGGAGAGTGAAATTGCAAATTTTATAATCCTGTCATGAGAAAAATATGTGAACAAGCCTAGCTCACAGATTTCACAATGAAGTAAAGTCATTGCAATTGTGTTGCAATTCCTGGATTCGCTTGTTGACTGCTATATGCCAATTTCTATTATTCTTCTGTATTTCTATTCTTACATCATGTTGCAAATGGGTTTTCTTATTTTTCTGGCTGCTGTACACTCTTAATTTATGGTGTACCTGGAACTTTGACACATTTGATTTCTTATAGGCGTAATTACTTTACTAGCAGTTTTGTGTATAATATGCATATATAGGAAATGGGTTCCACCCATTTAACCACCCCGGATGTTTGGGTTTTGGTTTCCTGTTTTTGTACTTTTACTGTGAGTGAGTCTCACTACCTGATTCTTACTCACAGTCGATTCTGGGAGTGAGAGTGCTAACTGTCAGTGTCTGACATTTAAGATAAGGCCCCTACTGCCAGCCAGAATAGGAGGCTCTGGGCTGGTAACACGTGAGCACGAGTGGATGCAGAAGCATGGGCTTTGCACATGAGACTACTGTTTTGTGCAGCCCAACAGATAGTCTGTTGCAAAAAGTACCCTTTTTTAGTATTGGGGCTGACCTAGGGTAGGCTAATAATGTGAGTGGACACTCATAGTGTAGGTCTGTGGAGATTACTGAAAGATTGTTGAATTACAAAATATACGCAAAAACTGCACCAAAGTACTTGTTTGCTCCACTTAGGCATACAGGGCCCAGTGAGAAATCGATCTTAGCGTTAATTTCAGTTTTGGAATATCTACTCTCCTTTAGACTAGAGGTGGGTGTAAATCGCATAATTCATTGTAGCGTATTCACACAGAATTAAATAAAACTCTGCTAAATTACACAAAATTTCGCAAGAAGAGTAATTCTGCATTTAGCCCTATTTTCTTAGCACAAATATGCACCAAATGGATGTGGGGATGCATTTTGCACTAAGAAATAGTTTTAAATGCAAAAGAACATGAATAGCGAGCTTGTGCTTGCTAAATGTGCACTTGGGGTAGGATTTTCCCCAAATTACACCAAGCATTTAGCACTAGTTTCATAGTGCAAAATGGAGGCTCGCATCCATAATGAATGCGAGGATGCATTCTGCGCTAAGAAAATAGCTGTAAATGCAACAAAACATGAACAGCAGGGCAAACAGATGCTCTTGTTTTCTAAAGGTGCTTTTGCTGTAAGATTTAAATTACTCTTAATTATGTAAGCAGGTCTAATTGCATTATCTGTAATTCTGCCCCAAAGAGTAACATGGAACTACTGAAATTACTCGATTACTCTGCTGTAGTTAAATTTCCTCCTGTGCCTACTTTTGACACTTCTAGATTTTTCACATTTCCAAGGTTCAGCCATGACCAAATGCCAGGCCTTTGTCACCCTAGTGGCCTGTTAATTACTGTGCTGGCCAAGAGAAGGATTAAAGTCCTCCTCACACAATACAGCCATTAGCAGTGCTTGACCCAGGTTCCTGGGAAAGGATAGGATGGGGAGAGAACCTGCATTTGTTAATTAACTGTTTACAATGAGCCAGGATGGGGAAGCCCAAGTCCACAGAAACAAAGGAGAAAGACCATACCTTTGGAGCCCACAAAAAGGATTCCCCTTTTAAGTTTTAGTAGGAAGGGTGCAGGCAGCCGTGTCAGTTGGGGGCAGAGCGGAAGCTCCCAGGAAAAGTCTTTTTATACACCACTTCAAGTCACCATCTTTAAATGTCCCAGAATGCTATGCTGGAGGATTGGGATAGGGGTGAAACAATGATATGGCACCTTAGAATTGGACAGAGGTGCACGGATTCTACAACTTTTCACCCCTACTTAAAAATCCCTGCACAAGTGAGTGACTTTTTAGGAGGCTCTGGACCTGGATCTGATGACAGCAAAAGAATGCCAAGCTGAAAGGAGAAGCCACCCGATGCCCCTGCAAGGATGAATTGATGGACTTTAACTAGAGCTGCTCCACAGAACTTGGATGGGTCTCTCTGGGGCCAGTGAGGCTGGCCCCCTTATGCCACCTGAGGAATAGTTGGGGGTATGGACATGCTGGGGGACCCTGGATGGTTATCCTAGGACTTCTGTGAACTGGCCTTTGACTCCACTGACAGACAGGAGCCTTCAAGTAGCCAGGAGTCTGTGGCTCCCTAGGAGTTTGGCAGATAGGGTGTGTTCGGCTTGCTGACCATGGAGGGGCTGTGCAAGATACCTCACAAGCAGGAGAGAACACCATGAGCCCAGGCAGAGGGCAGGTCTCACAAGAGATCAACAACACCAAGAAGCACAGCAACCCATACCCTGAATATTTCACAAAAATAGCTTCACATCACCCAGGGGTCTGAATCCCTGACCCCAGGAGAAGCTCACATCGTTTGTAGAACTCCAGGAAGCAGATGTTTTGCTTATAAGCTCTGGAGTGTTGGGACCTCTGTTAGTCCTGAAGCTGCAGTTGCAGCATAGTAAAGGTCGAAATAAAACTCTGTGACACATGTTTTTCAGTGCACTGCTTTATGAGCAATGCAGAGTTTTAAATTACAATTAATGTTATTGACTGTTGGTACAATCCCATACATATTAATGATAGATTATAACATGTTTTGAATAATGGCAGTGTCTCCATTGTTTTAGGTGGTGTTGCAATGCTGAAGTATAACATTTTGTTTATTTTACTAATGTGGTGACATGCAGACAAATACTTACATGAAAGGGGAGTGACCATGCCTCAATGGGGACTCAAGTCTTCCTGAAGCCCACTTAGACAAACCTTTTTTTTTTTTTTTTTAAGTACTCTCATCCATTTTGGTTTTATCTCACTGGCATGCTTCATTATCAAGTCCTTGTCTTAGATACAATATTTCATCTGAGCAGGCTTAAACTTGTCTGTCCAAGGGAGCTCTTTGTATGGTACTTTTCAGACAGAAGGATCTTGGATGTAAAATTGCCTTACAGTGCCCTACATCAATGGTTGTGCTTTTTATTCCTTGGCACTAGACAAGGTTAAAAACACATTCTTGATGCTATTAGAACATATTATGTACTCTGCATAAAAAGGTTAAGGCTTCATGTTTCAGCCTTGATATGCAGAAACCAGGTCACTGGCTTTCATCAGGGCTAGATGTAAAGATCCCTAGCAGTTCTAACTTTATGAAGTAATAAGGACTATTCTATAGTCCATGCACTCCATTTAGTGCTGTATTACTCTAAGTTAATCACACATCCCAGCATACTACACACTCACAAAACATTCTGCAGGACCTAACCAGTCTGGTTCATGTGGGTAAGAAAAATATGTTATTGTTGTTCACTGTAGTACCCTCTATTGGACTTCACGCATTTTGCTACTTCAAGTGAAAGAAACACTCTAATGCACTGTATATATGGTGAACTGTAGGCTTAAGTGGACACATCATCTATTTTCAGCTTGTTATCTATTTCCTGTTCCCTCACAGTACCAGTAGGTTTACAAAGTGAGCAAAAACATGCATATACGTGCACAAAGTGGACATAAGCATCTTACACACACATATATTTTAACTCCCTGCTAAATTCTTCTTAGGGAGCCAGGGAGAGGTCATTCTTGTAGTCACACACTGTAAAACGTGATGGAACTATCCATGGTAAGATACAGTCTAACATTGGGAAACCTTTCTTTCCTGGTTCTTGCTGTGTCATAGATTGAAAAAAAGCAAGTGTAAGGGGAAAAAAACACTCACGTCATCAAAGGTCCTTTCCTGCATCTGCACCTAGTTCATTGCCTGTTACCTGCATTCTGCAAGGATATTTTTATCCTCATCTTTTTGAGCCGTTAGTGTCTTGTTCCGAGTCACATACCGCAAGCACATGGTCTGTGTCACTACGCTGGCGTGTCACCATGGTAACGAGTCACTGCACTTCATACGTTACTCACTGCACATAATTGTTATCAGCCCAAATTGTTATTCTTATTCACAGCATCCAGCTGCCTAAACCAGTGTTTATGATAGTGCTATTTTTCAGTGCCATAAACTCATAACTTCTTTTTTATGGTAAATGCATTGTTCCTAACATACCACAGAATTGTGGTATGTATAACAGGTGTAGATAAAAGCTGAATATTGTACTTTCAAGATACTCTTATATTTTATTGGGTATTATCCTGCCCTGTCATTTTATAATAATTTTATAATAATTTTATAAGTGGGGATGCAATTCTCAGCAATATTTCAACATTGTTCCTCATTATCATATAAGGGGCTTTTGTTGGATATTAAACTTTCCTCAAGAATGGAAAAAGAAAGTTTGTAATTTTATAATGTTGGTGGGGCAATTCTCTGCAATATTACAGCATAGTTCTCCACTTACATGCAGGGGGCTAACTCCAGTGTGGAATGCGACCATTATTTATTTATCAATATCTGGGGTATATCATTGTTCACCCCTGTAGGTGAGTGCAGAGCTGGAAAATCCAGGGTTGCTGAAAAGAGTATGTTTTCGGAATTCCTTGTACCCTCTTCTAGTTGTTCCAATACCACCCATTTCAGATCTACTGTTGTGTGGCCCTTCCTGATGTAACAATTGGCCATTTTAGTTGTGTTTTTCTTACATCCAACGTTGCTTCTTTGTTCCCCTGTTCTAATTTTCACCTTACTGCAGGTCAATCTTATATACCTCAGGTGGCATGTGACTATGTATAAAACATATGCCAAATTACAATTTTTGTGTTGTAGCACCCAGGGATTATCTAGGCCAAGATCTAGGGACATTGTGTGTGTAGCCAAACTGCAAACACTACATCGGCCGCACAGGTAGTGCCCTACCACCATTGGGAGGCCCTTAAGTGTTGATGTGTTTCTTGTATTGGTTTTCAGTGGTCTTTCTCTTGTGTGTTCAAAAACATCTTTCAGGATTTTACTATGTTTATATGAGATCAGGGGACTAGGAAAGGGCATTGATCCTGTGTTGAGTAGACATCAGTGGTTTTGGATCTCGGGGTGGAAATATGGGATAACTGGATCTCTATTCCTCAAAAACGCCACTTCTCGCTGTCAGATCCAGCCTCTAGTTCTCAAATTACCATTTTCGGTCAACAACCTCAGGATTGGGTCTACCCCAATCTTTTGATAATTCCTTGGATCTTCCAAACGGAATATACACTCTTGTCTGTACTCTGCCTTATTTTTTAGGCAATGTCCCGTGCTTGGTCTACGAGCTTTATCACCACATAAATGTCCTCACACAGTTCTTTAAGTGCTTCTTTTCTTCATGTGACATATTGTGAAATGTTCTTATAGTTTTTGAGTCAATCAGATCAACCTCCTTAAGCACTGCTTGCTAGGAGACGAAGATCTCAACTGGGATAGATGATGTATGGGGGCAGAAAGAAGATTTTTTGTCAGTCCTGTTGCTCCTTTGTCTGAAGTATCATTTTTGTTATTAAAAAAAGAGCAGAGTTGAATCTTCCTAAAGAACTCAACTAGTTTGCAGTGTAACTTGAACATGTCTAACGAGGGAGTGGGTACAAATCCTAATCCCTTGTTTAGAACTCATAAGAGTGGGCCACTCAACTGTTTATTACCAAGCTGATTACTAATTATGTTTGAGCATGTCCTTGGTATTGAGTCTTTGGTCATGTTTCTTGTTTTAACTTTTTTTGTTCTTCCTTCCACTGGACCTGCTTATCTCTTTTTTCCCTCTTTGTGTCACCTGGTGCCTTTTTAAAAAACAGAAACCTATTCACTTGTTGTAAGTGTGGATGAATGTACTGGTCATAGCAATTACCCTATGATGGATGCTGTGGAGGGTAAAAAGGAGGTGGTGACTGATAAAATTGCGGATGGAAATTGGTGCAGTTCCCTCTCTGCTTTCTTTGTAGTTCTAGAATAACAATTTGGGACGCACAGCAATATGAAGCAGCAAATTGTTTGTGAAGCACAGTGACGCATATCATAGTGAAACATCAGTGTAGTGTCGCAGACCATGTGACTGCCGTCACGTGATTTAGAAGAAGTTGCATATGGCTTATAAAGTAATGGAGAAAGATATCCCGGCAGAATGCAGGTAACAAGCAGTGAACTAGGTGCAGAAGCAGGTCAGGACCTTTGATGAGGTGAGTGATTGTTTCCCTTACTTTTGCTTTATTCAATCTACGCCACAGCAAGAACCAGGTAACAAAAGTTCCCCAATGTTAAATTCTATCTTGACATAAATATTTCCATCACTTTTTACAGGGCGTGGCTACAAGACTATTCTCTCCCTGAATAACTATGGAGCAATAAGCAGGGATTTAAAAAGAATGTGTGTATGAATTGTATGCTTACTGTGTGCACGTATATGTATTTATTTGCTCTCTTTGACAAGCTAATGGTACCGCGATGGAACACAAAACAGATATTGCGCTGAAAAGAGGTGATTTTTCCACTTAAGCCTACGCCTCACCATATACAGGGCATAAGAGTTTTTTTCACATAGTTTATTTCACTTGAAATGGCAATATGTGTGAAATCCACAAGAAGATTTTGAACTGAACAAAAATAGTCACTACAATCAAGAGTAACAGCAATATATTTTTTTCCTACTTACAGGAAAAAGACTGGGAAAATCCCTCAAAAGGCTTTGCAAGTGTGTGGCCCGCTGGAATGTGTGCATGACTGAGAGTAATAAGGCACTGAGTGGGGTACATAGATTAGAGGATGGTCTGTATTACTTTATGAAATAATACTGCTAAGGATCTTTACATCTGGTTCTGACGAAAGTCTGTGATCCAGGTTGGGCATATCAAGGCTGAAACATTTAGCCCTAACATTTTGATGCAGAGTACACAATATGCTACAGTAGCATCAAGAATCTGTTTTTAACCTTGGCTGGGAGCCCAGAATTAAAAAGCACAACTAGTGATTTAGGGCACCCTAAGGCAATTTTAAATCCAAGAGCCCCCTATCTGAAACGTACCATACAAAGTGCTCCATTGGACTGACAGTGTTGAGCCTTCCTAGGTACAATCTTGTACCTGCAGCAAGGACTCCATGAAGAAGCATGTCACTGAGGTAAAACCAAAGTTGGTGAGAGTCGTTGTAAAAATCCAACAGGTTTGTTTAAGTTTGCTTCAGGAAGACAAGGGCCCCCACTTCCCTTCAAAATACATGTTAGACACAGTGAAAGCTGAATGTATGCACAAATAAGCTTCTATTTCCCCCTTCCGATAGAGACTGACACCCTGACAAAGCCAGTAGGCCTGCCTTATTGATAATGATATCTAGTATAAGTGGGAAGTATTATGGTTGTGGGATTCATGACTCAGTAGGGAAGGAACAAGTTATGACGATGTCACCAGAGGTACTTCCATCAACCAGATTGTACATATTGATAATTTAAAGTGTAGTATTTAATAGTGTGATAGAAAGTACTTTCCTTTTAATAAGAAAAAGTAATATAAGATTTTTTTGAGTGTTGCTACATACCAGGAAGCTGGGGTTACTAACCCACACCACCTCCACTGGGTAGGCCTTGATGTGCTCTGCTTTGCTACCCTGAGAGAGTCAAGTGCTACAATAGGTACTTGGTTCCCAGTAAAGAGAAGCTTGCTGACTCATTACTTGTCAAGGGCTCATATCTTTTGCAACTAATACTCCAGTTTCTTACAGTATAGATCAATGTTTTATATTTAAAAGGATGTTGAGTTGTGTCTTTTTAATATTATTTGCTTTGATTTTTGAAGAAACGGAAATGGGATATTTTGCTTTAAGAGAAGGACGTTAGATAATAATCCTGATGATATTATCAGGAATGAATTTAGGGAGAATCAGCTGCCTGGTGCATGGTTTAGTTGTGGATGGAGAGGTTGAATTCACCTATAAATACTCAGTTATCTTTATCACATATACAGTGCTCCTTTGACATCCTGCTTCCAGGATAAAGGGGGTCATTACAACATTGCCGGTAAAAGCCGCATACCGCCATGCAGAAGACCGCCAACACACCGCCGCGGCCGCAGAATTCTGACACGGTCATTATGACCCAAAGGCCGGAATCCGCCAAAATCTAGACACCCACACAAGTCCGCCACACCAAAGGTCAGTGATAAACTGGCGATAACAAATCCTCCACCGTCACGCCAACAGGAATACGCCCACACTATCATGACCCACGAATCCACGCAGCGGTCTTTCAACTGCGGTATTCCATTGGCGGTACACACCACTGCGCTCAAAATACACACACATATGCAAAACACATCCACATTGGACAATTCAAAATACACACACCTGATACACATACACGCACCACTCCCACACACCCAATACAATATAAAACACACAGCCACATCACCCACAAACCCTTACGACCAAAATTGCGACTGAAGGCCACAGAGAGACACTGCCATCTACAAACGAGCATCCACAGGCACTCAACACCATCACCCACATAGCATCCACGCACCTCACACAACACACCTCTAAAATCACCCCACACATCACAACACACACCACCCCACACATCACCCACATCACCCCATGGCACGGCAAAGACACCCCAGGTTCTCTGAGGATGAGCTCAGGGTCATGGTGGAGAAAATCATCCGGGTAGAGCCACAGCTATTCGGATCACAGGTGCAGCACACCTCCATAGCTAGGAAGATGGAGCTATGGTGAAGAATCGTGGACAGGGTCAACGCAGTGGGACAGCACCCAAGAAATAGGGATGACATCAGGAAGAGGTGGAACAACCTATGGGAGAAGGTGCGTTCCGTGGTCTCAAGACACCACATCGCGGTACAGAGAACTGGCGGCAGACCCCCACCTCCTCCCCCACAACTAACAACATGGGAGGAGCAGGTCTTGGCTATTCTGCATCCTGAGGGCCTCACAGGAGTAGCTGGAGGAATGGACTCTGGTAAGTCAAATCTTTACTATTACATCCCCCACCCTACCTGCATGCCATCACATACCCCCACCCTCGTCCTCACCCCCATCACTCCTACTCCTCACACATGTCCCAATATCACAAACCACCCATCCCAACACCAAGCCCTGCATGCAACACCAAAGCATGGACACCCATCACCAATGCATGGCCACTGCACATACCCATACACCCCCCTAAACCATGATCATGCAAGGTCCTACACAGCAATGCAAGCTCTGGGGTACACGGTCACCCACACATTGCACACCATGGCACATACAGATGCAATAATCATGCCTTTACACCCCTGCAGGACCCCTACCCAACGTCACCGGACAGGAGGGTCCAGACATGTCCACTCCACCCACAGAAGAGGCCCACAGTGATGACAGCAGCTCTGTCCAACTGGATCTAGATGACCGGCCCGGCCCATCTGGGACCTCGGGACAGTCGGTTCCTCTCACACTGGCACAGGCCACTATAGAGCTTGCCCCCTCTGGAAACACCAGCACAGCACCCACCCAGCGGGCCCATACCTCTATCCCCAGGACACGTCAAGCAGCAGTGTGTCCACCACTACAGGGAACCCAGGATAACCCACCACCCCAACAACACCAGGGGCCTGGGGGCAGTGGTAGTGGGCACATGGTTTAGGGGACAGAGGCCCAGGAACACAGGGGAACTGGGAGGGCTGCTGTGCGACAGGGGGAGGACAGGCCCAGGGAACCCACTCTCCACGAGGCCCTCTCCAACATCATGGGAGCCTACCACCATTCCCAGGAGACGATGGCAACGGTACTGGCCAAGTTTCAGGAGACCCAGCGGCTGCAGGAGGAACAGTATTTGGGGTTCAAGGAGGAACTCAGATCCATCAATTCCACCCTGGGCACCAGTGTAGGGATGCTGAAGGAACTCCTCCACACCAGGAGGGACACTGTGGCACAACAAGGGGCCTCTGACACTAGCCTGGACGAGGAACTGCCCACCACCTCCGCCGGCGCTAGTGGACAGGAGGCACCGCCACAGGACCACAACACCAGCACCCCACCCCCTGCAGATGGAGAGCCACCCCGCAAGCGGTCCCTGAGATCCAGGATAAAGACAGAGAACAATGCCAAGACCCCCGCCAAGAAAGAGACCACCCTGATTGTCATCATTTTGTCCCACCCTGTCCATCCTTAAACTGCCCCAGCTCCACTTCCTATGCCCCTTTGGACAATGCACCTGTGAGACTAATAGACTCGACTCTGCCATGGACATTCCTCCACCATCACCCCTCACCATTTTACAACCCCTCCAATATTGAGCACTTAAATAAACACCCTTAAAGCACAAAACAATCAGGAGTCTGTCTGTGATTTCGAAATAGTGTATTAGCAATTACAGTGACAAAATGCTCTTTCAAATGTAATGTCAACATACCTATGTCACACAGCTCTAGTCCTTGAGGAAACAAAGCAGATGTCACACAGTGGGACCCACATCTGTGAAATCGTAAGGGAAAGTGACAACTCAGTGACCATACACTGGGTGAAAATGACAGACAGTAGAGAGGTAGTGGATTAAAATCAGATGTAGCAGGCAGTGTTGTCTTCTTACCTTTGTCTCACTGGAAGTATTGCATGATCATCGTTTTCCTGTTGTCGATGTCCTCTTCTTCTGCTTCCTCGTCTTCACTGTCCACAGGGTCCACAGCTGCCACAACACCTCCATCTGGACCATCCTCCTGCAGAAAAGGCACCTGCTGTTGCAAAGCCAAGTTGTGAAGCATACAGCAGGCCACGATGATCTGGCACACCTTCTTTGGTGCGTAGAATAGGGAACCACCTGTCATATGGAGGCACCGGAACCTGGCCTTCAGGAGGCTTAAGGTCCGCTTATAATCCTCCTAGTTCACCCATGGGCCTCATTGTAGCGTTCCTCTGCACTTGTCCTGGGATTCCTCACTGGGGTCAGTAGCCATGAGAGGTTGGGGTACCCAGAGTCACCTGCAAATGGCAAGGGACAACTGTTAGACACACACACTGACTCATAGGGACATCCACAGACCCAGACAGCTATTCCCACTGATTTGGATCCAGGTGCTCACCTAATAGCCACACCCGGTGCCTCTGGAGTTGCCCCATCACATAAGGGATGCTGCTTTTACGCAGGATGTAAGCGTCATGCACTGAGCCAAGGAATTTTGCATTAACATGGGAGATGTACTGGTCTGCCAAACACACCATCTGCACATTCATCGAATGGTAACTCTTCCAGTTTCTGTACACCTGTTTACTCCTGCGTGGGGGTACCAAGGTCACATGTGTCCCATCAATGGCACCTATGATGTTGGGGATATGTCCCAGGGCATAGAAATCACCTTTCATTGTAGGCAAATCCTCCACCTGAGGGAAAACGATGTAGCTCCGCATGTGTTTCAGCAGGGCAGACAACACTCTGGACAACACGTTGGAAAACATAGGCTGGGACATCCCTGATGCTATGGCCACTGTTGTTTGAAAAGACCCACTTGCTAGGAAATGGAGTACTGACAGCACCTGCACTTGAGGGGGGATTCCTGTGGGATGGCGGATAGCTGACATCAGGTCTGGCTCCAACTGGGCATACAGTTCCTGGATTGTGGCACAATCAAGCCTGTAGGTGATGATCACATGTCTTTCCTCCATCCGGAGGACAGCTGGGGATGGCCTCCCAACGTGGGAGGGGTGCCCGTCGCACCATGACACCCTGATGTTCAGGATCCTGGTGGTGGCCTATCCGGAGTTGGATGGGCGCTTGAGGGCATCACAGCAGACACAAGGGGGTGAGTACACTCTCATTCTGCTGATTCAGCGCGCATGTTAGGTGTCTGGGTGGGGGGAGGTGGGCTGTGGGTTCCCCTAGGCCAGGGCGAGTTTGGTAGTTAAGTTCCCTACTTCAGACAGGCCCTGTGGGACCCCACCCCACCTGTGTACAGTGCCAACTACACCTAGTCAGGCTCCTGTGACATCCATGTGTGCAGAAATCGGCCATAGCCTTGTAAGCCATGTCCCAGGGATTGAATAGTGGACCCCAAGTGCGCGGTGTAGTGCAGGGGGCTTCTGTGTCTGTCGTGTCTGCCAACGGTAGCGGAATTGCATGCACTGAACATGTCTTTCTTCTGTCTTCCCCCCCTTTTTGTGGTCTCCCTGTACCAGGCGCAGGAGCAGTGGCACCGGAGCAGGAGGGAGCTGCATCCCACATGGCCCTGGAGGGCGAGACAACGGACTCCGAATTCACCAGTGGGACGGAGGGCGAGGGGAGCTCCACGGCGGGGACAGGAGCTGACACCAGCGAGACAGACTCCTCCTCAGATGGGAGCTCCCTTGTGGTGGCGGCCCCATCTGTGCCCCCCGCATCTACAGGTACAGCCGGCACCCCCCCTACCAGCACTCCCCTCCCAGCAGCCCCTCAGCCTTTGCCCCGTGCCCGCTCACCCAGGAGGGTGAGCATTACCTTCACCCCAGGCACCTCAGGCCCTGCTCCTGTCACCCCTGCTGCCCTCAGTGAGGGGGCCATTGACCTCCTCAGGTCCCTCACTGTTTGGCAGTCTACCATTTTGAATGCCATCCAGGGTGTAGAGAGGCAGTTGCAACAAACCAATGCATTCCTGGAGGGCATTCACTCTGGTCAGGCAGCCCTTCAGCAAACTTTTCAGACTCTGGCCTCAGCACTGATGGCAGCCATTGTCCCTGTCTCTAGCCTCCCCCCTCCAACTTCCTCCACCCAGACCCACACCCCTGTACCTCAGCCTATCCCAAGCACACCATCAGACCAGCATGCACACACCTCAACACACAAGGGAAGCTCTGGCAAACATAAGCACCACACATCCCTCAGGCACTCATGCAAGCATCACACACATGCAGACACACCAACATCCACTGCCTCCAATGTGTCCCCCTCCTCCTCGTCTCCCTCCTCCCTCCCAGTCTCGTCTCCACTCACACCTGCATGCACTACATCCTCAGCCACTACGTCCATCACCAGCACACCCACCACCACACCCCGCTCACGTGCACTCACCACCCCCACTACCATTCACACATCCCCTGTGTCCTCTCCCAGTGTGTCTGTGAGACCACCTCCCAAGGTACACAAATGCAGCCACACACCCACCCAACAGCCATCCGCCTCACGACAGCCTCCATCCCATGCACCTTCACCCAAAGTCACCAAACGTACACCGCCTACAACCACTACCTCTTCCTCCACTCCCAAACCCCCTTCAGCTACCCGTCCCAGTGTTCCTAAGAAACTTTTCCTGTCCAGCCTTGACCTCTTTCCCTCACCTCCCCCATCCCGTCAGTCTCCTAGGGCCCAACTCTCCAGGTCCCAACCTAGCACCTCAGCCACAACATCGGCGGGACCAGTGGTGCCAGTAGTCACCGGATTATGGAGTGCACCAGGCAGCAGGGCAGGCAGTGTGGCAAGGAGCCAGAGCACGGACAGTCCACTACTGGACAAGCATAAAAAGTTGGACAGTGCCCGGCGGGAGAGGGGAAAGAAACCAGCCACCAAACCCGCTCCCAGGGGTCCAGTTGGGAGTGTGGAGACAGCTTCGACACCATCCAAGGGGGGAAAGGGGCACAGTAAAAGCGGCAAGTCTGGGAAAATCAGCACGGCGGACAAGACCGCCAGCAGCCCCGATGCCCAGGAAGCGACCGCCAGCAGCAGCCCCGCAGCCACAGACAGGTCCCCCAGCAGCCCCGATGCCCAGGAAGCGACCGCCAGCAGCAGCCCCGCAGCCACAGACAGGACCGCCAGCAGCTGAACCGCTGCCCAGGACACCGCCGCCAGCAGCCCAGCAGGGCAGGACAAGACCGCCAGCAGCTGAACTGCTGCCCAGGACACCGCCGCCACAAGCAGTGCTGCCAAGGACACTGCCGCCACAAGCAGCGCTGCCAAGGACACCGCCACAAGCACCGCTGCCCAGGACACCACCGCCACAAGCAGCGCTGCCAAGGACACCACCACAACCACCGCTGCCCAGGACACCGCCGCCACAAGCAGCACTGCCAAGGACACTGCCACAAGCACCGCTGCCCAGGACACCGCCGCCAGCAGCCCCGCAGGCCAGTCAGCGCAAATGATTCTGATGCTACTGAGTCAACCACGGGCAGGATGAAGCACTCTGGGCACAAGGCCCTCTCCAGAACCAGTGGAGAGATACATCCTCTACCTCTGTCCTTGGCAGGATGAAGCACTCTGGGCACAAGGCCCCCTCCAGAACCAGTGGAGACTGTTATCCACTTGAGTGACTATGGCTTTGCACTCCCCAGGATTGAACAGTGGGCAAACCACCCACTTGTGAGACTTGAGAGACTGTGGCTTTGCACTCCCCAGGATTGAACAGTGGGCAAACCACTCACTATAGAGACTTGAGAGACTGTGGCTTTGCACTCCCCAGGATTGAACAGTGGGCAAACCACCCACTGTAGAGACTTGAGAGGCTGTGGCTTTGCACTCCCCAGGATTGAACAGTGGGCAGACCACCCACTTGTGAGACTTGAGAGACTGTGGCTTTGCACTCCCCAGGATTGAACAGTGGGCAAACCACCCACTGTAGAGACTTGAGAGACTGTGGCTTTGCACTCCCCAGGGTTGAACAGTGGGCAAACCACCCACTGTAGAGACTTTTGAGACTGTGGCTTTGCACTCCCCAGGATACATCAATGGGCATGGAGCCCCCTCGTGGATCTTTCGTTGTGCACTCAACCGGCTGAGGTGCACCCCCCTCCCCTTCCCCCTGAGGTGCCTGTTTTATTTCTATCTGATGCCCCTGCAGTGTTTTCTCCGTTTTGATTGGGTATTGAGTGTGGGCCTCGCCCATGCCTTTTGGGCCCAGTGATCCACGGACTATGATGGTGGAATCCCTTGGACTTGTGTTCTTGGTGTATATAATTGTTCATAGTGTAAATGTGTATATATGTAAATATTTTTGATTACTGTATTTGAATATATTACAATCATTCAAATAATTTCCTTTTGTCCTTGCATTCTTCCAGGAGGGGTTGGGGGGTGTAACTGTGATGTATCAACATGTACTTGTGTGTGTTGTAGTGGGTGAGGGTGGGGGTGGGGGTTTTGCGTGTGTGTGTGTCACTGTTTTTTCCCTCCCCCCTCCCCTGTGTCGTAGGTGGAGTACTCACTGTGGTCTTCGCCGCCGGCGTTCGTGCTCCTGGTAGAGGAGCAGAAAGATAAAGGCTGGAAGAATTTGGACCTCCGGTTCCATGGCGTCCTGGTTCCTCGTGGAGTGTGTAGAGGTGAGCGTTTTCCCTTTGAAGTCCTGTTTCTGCCGTGTTTTTGTTTGTGGTGAATCCGCCCCGGAAAAGGTGGCGGATTGGTGGGTTGTAATTCTCTGGGCGGTACATTGTCCTCCGCCTGTCTGTTGGCGGTTACCGCTGCGGTGTTTGTTTGTACCGCCGTGGCGGTCGGAGTGTTAAAGTGGCTGTCTATGTTGGGTTTTTCCGCCACAGTCGTAATTCCATTTTTTTTACCGCCGGCCTGTTGGTGGTTTTACCGCATCTTTAACACCGACCGCCAGGGCTGTAATGACCACCAAAGTGACTCCGGGGTTGAGTTAGAGTTTGGCAGATAGGATACTCTTTTGCTAAGGTGACAGAGTACACTGCCTGCCAAACTGGTGGTGTGCTCAGATCATTTAGAGACTGGTTGACAATAAGTTTTCTGTCAATGGAGCCCCTGTTGGCTCTGTTGATTATTGCTTAATTCGTAAATGAATGAGTGTGGGTGCCCAAAGCACTGTTTAGAAGCTTACAGCTGGTGCAATTAAACCTTGGCATCCCAAATACCAAGGCTGGTAGTCCTAAATCCACTTCAGGCCTCTTTAATCTAACACACGGCACTCACTGTCCTCTTATTTCACTCTTGCATTATCTGCTTTTTCCCTTTGTGACATTAGGTTCCCCTTTCTCTTCCTCTGTCTTCCCAATTTATGTGTTTTCCCTCTCTTGCTCTTGGTAAATATCTGGTGTAGAAAAATAAGTGCTGGTCTCCAAAAATAAGTGCTGGTGGCCTCCACCAGCAATTACGGGCTCAAACTAAGCACTGCCTTCAATGGAAAGGTAGCTCTGAGAGCCCAACGGAGTAGAGGCTGACAGAGTTAAAGCAACACATTGCCCACTCTATTCAGAGTGGGCGCTCTGATGGTGTTTTATTTCTGTTCGTTACTTCCAGAAAAAATCTGATGGTGAGGGACAGAAAAAGAAAAAAGACCCCCACACCATAGGAGAAACCTCCCAGTGTATCTGGGTCATTCGTTTTTTGTTTTTGTTTCAATAGTAAACTCCCACTTTCGGCGTTTGTATTTGTAACACAAAAATGTTTTACATTTTGGTGGATGACCATGAAAACCGACGGCAGTCATCCACCAAGGTGTTTGTACTTTAGCGAGAACCTATGTAACTGCAGTTCCTTTTAGCGTACAGAGATTACAGCTGGACCAGCGGCCATCTTTTAACAGGACAGACTACCATACGTCAGGGTGGCCAATGTTAAGTCTCCCACCATGCTTTAGGATTATACTCTGTCAGTCCAGTGCTACATCTGCCCATCTGTGTCCTGTCTGATCACCAAGCCAGAAGCTGGCCTGTGTATCTGGGTGGGAATCAGCCAGTAGTCTTAAAACAATGGTAGTAAACGTGCAGTAGAAGCAGCTGTGACAATGTGAGCATTTCTTGTTTCAGACTCATTGTGACACACGTTTTCAGTTGATTCACAAACAGGCAAGTTTGGAGTTTCGGCAGTTCTACCCTATCTATTGTTTTTGTCGTTAGTAAACCAATGTTTGTCATGTTGCACATATGTGAGGAAAGAATTGCTTAATGCTTGCATAGGTTCCTTGCAGCATTAACAGCACTGTCTCCGGATATGAGGAACATCACTGTGAAAAAACTAAGAACAAGCCAGCATGTAATGGTTATATGCCATTTCCAGTGTATTAGTTGCATCCAAGGCTGTATTAACTTGTATAGAACGGTTGGCGGGAGACTGCGTACTGTAGAGCTTGAGGGGCTTTCGTTGTGCGCAGCGTGAATCAAAGAGCTGACGGCGTGCGAAGGCAGCGCTTTCTCTAATTCCAGAGCAAAGGCTACGCATGATAAGGGGCTGAGATGAGTAAGCTCTTGAAATAATGAAGCAGAAGCAATATTGATTGGCCTCGTTTTCGACAGCGCCGGAACTCGCTGTTATCAAAAGTGCCGCGGTGAAAGATCAACTGCCACCCTTCCTGTGACTGGGCTTTTCACTAGGCCAGGCACGGCGTGTCGTGCACAATAGAAGAGGGCCTGTTGTCATTTAAACGCCTCAGTTTCCTGTCGGAGGTTTCACTCATTTATATAAGGAAGGGGTTCTGGCCTATGTCATGGATGACCACACACCAAACAGAGTTCAGCCAGATTACCCCTTCTCCTTCTAACATCACTTCCAAGCGGAGTGGGTAGGGTGAATTCCTCCGCTTGACTGCCTTTTCCACGGCACCCACGAATGGAGAGTTCCAGCTCTCTGCTTGGAGCCTTCATGAAACTTTTCACATTGCAGAGCACCACATGACACTGTAATCACCTCACGCTAACAATTTCCCCCAGGTACTCGCTGTAGTTACAGATGCTGGTGAGAGCACCAGCCTCTGGAAGTAGGGGAGCTGCAGCCCTCCGTCACCCCAAAAAAACCCACAACATGCTGGAGTTCAGAAAGTAAATTAGCAATAATGATGCATTTACATTTTGTGTTTATCTTCTCACATTTGCTGTGCTTCAAAGATGGAGGGATCATATGTAAGGCTATGTCTTTTAACAATTTCAACGCAGATATTGATGTTTATTTTTCATTCTCTTGACTGCAAAGTGAGAGGCTTTTGTAAAGTGAACTAAGTGACAATCTTTCTGGGGTACAATGAGTGTCAGGGGAAAGGCTGTAGGACGTCATTGTTTTTAACAAACAACAACATTTAAATACCTGTAAATTATCTGTACACATATTACAGAATAAATTAGCAGTTAAGAAAGCACCAATAAAACATTTTTTTGCAATTCTGAAAGGTGATGGAAACAGCTTTTAATAGGATCAAAACAAATGAACACACTTTACTTCGTGATGCACAAATAATAAATATTCACTAAAACCCGATTTCCACAGACTATTGTTTGTACTCAGTAAAACGGTATGTCTGTGCCGATTTCGTGGCTACTTCAATGGAAGATGTGCTGTGTCTGTAAATGACAATGCACTACCACATGATGCTTTAGTAGTATAATTGTGACAGTGTACTCCAAAATGACCACCGGCTGTACACTACACCTTCCCCACTCTCCTGCTGAATACATTTACTACGCTTGTTCTTTATGTGATGCTTGGATTTTTCACAGTCCCTATGACTTCAGTCATACATGCCAACCCTCCCGATTCAGGCCGGAGACTAGCGATTACAGGGCTAGTTTCCCACCAACCCAATTCTTGCATACAAAAACTCAATTCCTCTGTGGGCTTCTGCCAACAGGGACTGGTCTTGTGTGACTCGGAGTATGCACTGCCAATAACCTGTTCCTGCAGGACAGTGCACAACATTTTTGTCATGCTCTGTCTGCCATAACACTTTTTTTGTACTCCTGACAGGTAAGGAAAAAAAATGCATATTTGTATTTCTGATATCCAATCCTGCAGCAGCACATCTTCAAGTCCCATACATGACAATAGACCCAATTCAGGTGAACGGGAGAAATATATTCTCCTGATTATTTTTATAAATATCCCACTTTCTTCTTCTAAAATATTGTCATGCATGGTAACACTGATGGCTGCACCCCCACTACGAAAAATGTTCCAGCACCACTGGCTGGGAATCTGCCTGGGATAGGTCGGGTGGCAGACAATCATATTTGCTGCTACTACATAGGTCACGGTGAGGTAGGGAGTTCTTTCCCATCTCACTAGTCTTTATCCAACCACTGCAAACAGTAATACTGTTGCGTGGAGGCTAAAGTTTATGCAGTGGCCGTGTAACATACATTCCACACGTCCTGCACTTCAGCATCACACCTGCAACCCTTCACCACAGCTCAGCCAGGGCTGCAGCAACATGTCTCCAGTAGATAATACTAGGTAGATGGAGGGAGATCACAAACTGTTCTGCCTCATCACAATCCAAGCAGCCTGGTCTAGGAGACTAGAGTCATGGTCACCCTCATGCCCATTGTATCAGGTTGGTAGTGGTGACATGCCTCATACACAAATAAGGGCCAGCCTGGCCATTGGGCATGACCAGGAAGCCAAGGATGCTGACACCTTCCAGTCCTCTGAAGTGTGAGGTAGTATGTAGGGGAGGTGGTGGTCAGCCTATGATAAATGAAAAGCATTTCACATTCAGGACAGCCTAGGGTGGCATGGGGTGTACTTCATTGGCACTGTGGTCAATCCAGTTGAAGAGAGGCATTACATAGCTTTTAGTTTTTCTATTCTCATGTCTGTAATTAGCTCAGAAATCAGAAGGTAAAGAGTTAAGTAGGGCAAAATGTAGTAGATCTGGCCACAGGATTGAAGCAAGAACCTCTTTGGAAGCCCAAGTCAGGTGGAAATGTGCACATCTATTAGACCTGACAACCTTATGATGGTCTTCCCCCAAACCTTTTGCCCGCCTACTTCACATTTTTTTCTGAATTCTTTTTGTTCAACTTAGGATTCTGAGCACTTTATCACTGCTGTCTAGTGCTAAAGGACATGTACCCTCTCCCTAAAGCATGGTTTAATTGGTATATATCTAATTGGCACACCTAATTTACTTATATGTCCCTAGTAAATTGCACTACATTTGCCCAGGGCCTGTTAATTATATGGTAGTAGTGGGCCTGTGCCACTGCTTGTGCCACCAAATAAAGTAGCCCTTTAAAACATGTCCCAGGTCTGTCATTGCAGCCTGAATGCAGTGTCCCACTTCCATGTCGACCTGGCATTTGAATCCCTTTGCCAAGCCTTAAACTCCCCTTCTATTACACATAAGTCACCCCTAAGGTAGGCCCTATGTAGCCCATAGGGCAGGGTGTTATGTAGTTAAAAGGCAGGACATATACTTTTGCGTTTTACCTGTACTGGTAGTGAAAAACTCTCAAACTAGTGTTTCACTGCTGAGAGGCCTACCTCTCTGATAGGATAACAATGGGGATTCCTTATTACATTTAATAAGTTGTAATTCCTGATTGAGAAGGAGTGGACCTGTCATGTTTAGTACCTATGGAATTGTAATGAAAAATCCTCTTTAATGGTAAAGTCAGATTTATGATTACAATTTTGAAAATGCCACTTTTAGAAAGTTGTCATTTTATCGCTTAGTCCTGTATGTCTACAGCCTGTCTCTAAATCATGTCTGGGGTGGGGTGCGACTGGGCTTGTGAATTCCCTCTAGTCAGCCACAAACAAAGGGAGCTTAGCTGTGACTGATGGGCCATCAACATCCTGATGGGCCATCCTGGGCAGGATGGGACGGAGGCGCTGACGCATACCTGAAAAGGCAGAGTTCTGTCCCCACACAAAGGGTTGCATATCCCCCCACCGTTGTGAGTCTGGAGCTAGGGCAGGAAGAGAGGACCTCTATGCACTTCAAAGCCCTTCTTAGAAGCCTCCCTCACTTTAAAGGCACCATTGGGTATAAGAAATGGGCTTCTGACACTACCAGCTCAGTACACTTGTGGACCTGTGGATGCTCTGCCAGGGTGAAGGACTGCTGTGCTGCTACCAGGGCTACTGTACTGCTGGACTGCAGCTCTGGAAGAACTGCTCTCTTGCTGTGCTGACCTGCTGCCTGGCTCGCCTGAGAGAGAAGGGCTGGACCCACAACACCCAGAACCTGAGTGACTCCAAGAGCTTGCTGGCTTGCCTCCTGTTCTTCTGAAGTCTCGGGGACACAAAAGACTTCCAGCTCATAACCACCAGCACCTGGACGTTGCTTGCTGCAAGTCTTGCCCTGACAAGTGGTGCCAATCCAGCCCTGGGCCCTTGGAAATGGGTATAAAGTGCTGCTCCAGTCCAAAATCCATACATGGACGCCATTGTGCCACTCAGAACCAGCAAAGTGACACCAACGCATTGCTGCTACTGCGAGGATAATGGGCACCACATTGCTGTTGACGCTGGCGCACTGCTGCTGCTGCAAGGATCGGGAACACCATATTGCCAACTGCGTGATGCATCACCTTCATTCCTGAAGCAGCTCTGACTTTGCGTGGCTTAGAGCTGACGCACAGCCTACATCTAAGTTATTGTCGCCAGTGCACTGCCTCTTTTGCTCCTCAAATCTTGATCTCAATATTGATGCATCTCCAAATCAAGATACTATTTCAGTGGGCCATGGGTGGTCCCTGAATCTGACCCACGCTTCATCGCGATTGGCATGACTTTTCAATTTTGACCCAGTCTAGCGCAACCCGATAGCCCTAGTTGGAGCTTTATGCTTTTAAGCACTACAATTAAGTTTATTCTTTAAAAATTCATATCTTGAGGTATATAATCGGATTTTCATCATTTTGTTATTGTTTTGTTCATTAAATTAAAATCTATTTTTCTAACCTAGTGTGGTATCTTTTTGTGTTGTGTTTTCAATGTTTTAATGTTTGAAGTGTTGCACAAATAGTTTACATTTTGCCTCTGAAGTTAAGTCTGACTGCTCTGTCCCATGGGACCCCTTCCCCTTTGTGAATGGCAGCGAAAATATTTTTTCAGAGCAGGTAGTGGTCCCACGAACCACTGCCTGCTCTGAAAAAATGAAAATAAAACTTTTCGTTTTTGATTTTGAAATGCATCTCGTTTTCCTTTAAGGAAAACAGGCTGCATTAAAAAAAAAACGTTATTTAAAAGCAGTCACAGACATGGTGTTGTGCTGTCTCCAGCAGGCCACTATCCCTGTGACAGTGGCCATTCCCAACGGGGTCGCAAATTGTGACCTACCTCCTGAATATTCATGGGGTAGGTCATTTGCAACCCCATTGGGAATCACAAACAGTGTAAAGTACACTGTTGTACATCCGTTTTTGCGACTCGCAGTTTGCAAGGTGGAATACCGGATCTTGGTACTTGTGGCCCATAGTTGTTTCCCTTTTCAACACGCTTTGCACGGGCTACTGGGCATATGGCAGCTATGCTTGGTGTCAACACTTGAAGGAAAGTGCAAAACAACTAAAAGCCTGAGCAAGAAAGAGAGGCTCCCATCTGAACAAAAGAGACTGCTGTGCCCCGCACTATTCTGTGGCCAAACCCCCACAGGCAAGTTCTCTATCCCTTCCTTAGACCTATCGGTGTTCTGTTTTAACAATTGATGCACGTCAGTAGTCTTTCTTTTCTTCGTCTTTTGAAAGAAGGTAGCCGAACCTGTCTTGATGGAACTTGAATTCTTACAAAGCCATGTCTTTGCGTGCACGGTGATGTTAAATTATTTAATGGCTTATGGTTTTATTTGCTGATATCTTCTCATTTACTAAAAACAATAGAGCATATATTTTAATCCAGATGATATGTGGATCGATGTTGTTTATGTGGAAAAGAAATACGATTTTCAAAAAGTAATGCAACAGAACCAACGGATACAAGTGAATAATTTAAATCCCTCCTTTGAGACAGAAGAGGTAACAACATTCCCTCAGTCTTTCAAAAGAACTAATCTATAACCAATGATGGGCCACCGATACATTTCTTAAGCAATTAACAAAGGCACCATTCTCAAGGAAGCCTCTTCTATTAAACCAAGATCCTCTTGAGTTCTTCAACCACCACCCCACTGACTGCCAATTGTATGATTTTTTGCATTGTGTATGTTTAGCACAACATCTTTACAATAAATCTGATAGTCAAATCCATTTTTCTTATGACTCTACTACATTTAAGGTACAATTCCACTGAATTCTCGGATTTAGCACTACACTGAAATTAAATGACCAACAGCTATTTTACATTATTATAGTCTAATACAATACCCACCTTTCCTTGATCCCTATAGACTACACATGATGCCATATTTGGCAATAAATGTAACTTCTCGTACTCTCCCCTTGCCTTAAATGTGATCTTAAACATTCAGCAACAGAGAATATTAACTGAATGCCCTTCACCCAGGCCAGCGTATGAGTACATAGTTTTTTTCCTACTTTTTATCATTACTTTACCCCCAAATTCCTCCATTCATAATTTTTTAGTACAGAAAATTGTAAATTCGAGCATATCAATCCATCTCATTCTACAATATTTTCTGTGCAAATCTGGTATATTTCTCCACTGCCTTCCCGTACTTTTATGTGTAACACCATGTTACTTTCATCACTTTCATGCTAATGACAAAGATTCCTCAATTCACTTAGAGGCTTCCCACTCTTTAGTTTTGGCGCTGTGTATAATGATCTCAGTTTTTTATTGCCGGACACAAATATACAGATTAATATGTGGTGGGCCAGTAAATAGCCTTATGTGCCTTCTTCACAGCTGCAACTTAATGTATGAATTGTAAAGTCCGGCAGGAGCAGCTCGAAACATATTCGCATCCTGTTTCTATTCTTTAGGACTGCCTTTAGAGAACAGCTGTTTTCAGACCTTATATGACCAACTGAAAAACAGCTTTAAGAAGTTCCACTGAGAGAGGGATATGGCTCCACCTAAACGTTTATTGGATTGAGTACATATTTTGATTGGGCAGAGGTTGTATACTTTCCCAGAAAGACGAATATTTGTGTTGCACTTTTGCCCTGCAGAAAAGCGTATGTGTAACACACCAGAATTGACCTGGTTATGCCAAACAGCCATCAATCAATGCAGCAGGCCTCATCTGTTTAGTATGAAACATTACAGGAAAGGCAACAATTTTGACTTATTTATGGTGAAAAGCATATGTTAACGATAATATGCTTTTAAGGGTGGGCTGTCACTGCACTGTGGCGAAGCTTCTAGGTAGGTATTTTGTTACAGGAAATCACATAAATTACCATATCAGGCATGGGGTTGGAGTTGCTTACTCCCTGTGACAAACCCACAGTTTAGAAGATTTGCACTTTGAGAATCCTTGTTATGTCATTTTAGGAAGGACTGTATATTTTTTGCCAACTAAACTTTTGTATATATTTGTAATTTTTTAACTGCACACTGATAGTCTTGTGGTAAGGAATGCAAAATACAGTAGGTCTGATTTTGTTGTGGGGATAAGCCAGTGATAAATGTTACAAGCTGAACTGGTTCATTGGAAAAAGTTACACCAGAGGCAAGAATGAGTCAGTGGATGGTAGAATGGATGTATGAGTGACACTGCAAGTATGTTGACTTGAGTGCTAAATTCGTGTATGACTTGAGAAGCATTTTCATTTAAAAGCCAGGCATATTGGCATTGCCAGTGCTTGTTAGCATTATTACTGATTTATCAAACAAATTGCAAATATTGCCATTGGTGCCATATATGACATGTCCACAGCTTAATTCCTTCAACCAATGACTTATTCCATGCTGTATTTACACACAGTCTCCGAATAATTAATTTTCTCACCTCGACATGGAAATTTGAATTGCCACTTCCAGTTCTTGCATACCATGCCTCAACAAAACATAGTTGTGTACATCATTTCATTTTCACTGATCTACTGGCTTCATTGCTTACTGTTGGCCTTCTCTTCAGGGTCACCCCAAACTTTTTGCTTTCACTCCTTTTATTTTGCTGGATTTGTTTTTGTTGGCCTTAAGATTCTGTGCATTTTACCACTGTTAACCAGGGATAAAGTGCTTGTGTTCACTCTCTAAAACTTGGTTAAATGGCATTCACGTGACCTGCATATTTAACTTACTATAAGTCCCTAGTAACATGGTATTCCATATGCCCTGGTCTGGTAAAATACATGTTGCTAATGGGCCTGCAGCACTTATTGTGCCACACACTTTAATAGTTCCTTAAAACACGTCTCAAGACTGCCAAAGCATCCTTTTGGCAGTTTTAAACTGCCAGTTCGTCTTGGCAAAATAATCCCATTGCCAGGCCTAAACTCCCTTTTTAATACATATAAGTCACTTCTTTTAGGTAGGCACTAGACAGCCCATAGGGCAAAGTGCATTTTAGTTTAATAGTCAGACATGTACTTTTTAGTTTTATATGTCTTAGTAGTAAAAAACTCACATTTTCATTTCTCAATACTGTGCGGACTAACTCTCTCATAGGATATCATTGAGTTACCTTATTACAGTTAATAAGTGTTACATTTTGATTGGGAACAATTAGAAAAGTCATGTTTGGTGTCTGAAGAATTGTAATTTAAAATCTTCTTTAATGCTAAAGTCATATTTCAAGTCACAATCCTGAAAGTGCCACTTTTAGAAAGTTGGCATTTTCTTGTCCTAACCATTTGGTACCTGCGGCCTGTTCCTGGGTCACATGACGAGGTGTAGTTGGCAGTTTGCCTTTGTGTATTCCTCCCAGAGAGCCACACAATAGAGGAACTAGGTGTTGCTTGGAAGGCCCATCTCAGACAGGATAGGGGAGACTGTGCATCAGCTCTGACACAAAGAACTTCACAATAGCCTATTGTGCCTGCAGACTGACTGGGACTGGGGCAGGAAGGCAGCAAATTCTAGACTTGTCTGTGGTGAGAAGCCTCCAGACATTTCTCCCACTTCAACGGGGGCACCAGATATAAAAATAGGACCCTCAGACCCACTCTTCCATTAATTCCTGTACCTGCAGAAGGACTCTCAGAGGACTGACTGCAGCCCGTGCATTTTAGAGAACTGCCTTGCTGCACCAAGGACTGCCCTGCTACCTGAAGCCTGCTCTGGGCCTTAGAAGACTGCCCTGCTGCTTTAACCCTGCTTTCCTTTTTGATCCCAGGACTTCCAGATTGACTCCAAGGGTGAATGGTCTGGTGTCCTGAGCAGAGGCTCAGGTATGGAAAAGGCTCCAACCATCTTGAACCCACATCTGGACCCAGCTTGAGTGGGTTATGACCCTCTAATTGGTACCCCTCCAGGGCCAGGATAGCCCAAATCCAAACCTTGGGGCAGAACTTTATGTAGCAAAAAGTGCCCTGAGAACTAAGAGGAGACCAAGACCTATCTGCTTGCCAGTCTGCCCAAGGTACATTGCTGGTTGGCCTGACTTTGCAGCAGCTCCTATTACATTTTTCTCCACAGCAGCAAATCCTTTTCACCTGCTCCTCGCAGAAGGGGTATCCAACCTTTTGGATCCCTCATCAGCTACAACCTGCAGTGTCATCCTGTAGGAGGCTGGCCTGGCTTGTAGTGGGTACCAGAGGTACTTACACCTGGGACACACTGGAGGAGCTCTGGGCACCTCCCCTGGGAGGTGCAGGTTAGGGGAGTGGTCACTCCCCTTTCCTTTGTCCAGTTTTGCGCCAGAGCAGGGCTGGGGGATCCCTGAACTGGTGTAGACTGGCTTATGCAGAGATGAGCACCATCTGTGCCCATCAAAGCATTTCCAGAGGCTGGGGGAGGCTACTCCTCCCTAGCCTTCACACCTATTTCCAAAGGGAGAGGGTGTTACACCCTCTCTCAGAGGAAGTTCTTTGTTCTGCCTTCCTGGGCCAGGGCTGCCTGGACCCCAGGAGGGCAGAAACCTGTCTGAGGGGTTGGCAGCAGCAGCTGCAGTGGAGACCCCGGAAAGGCAGTTTGGCAGTACCCGGGTTCTGTGCTAGAGACCTGGGGGATCATGGAATTGTCCCCCCAATGCCAGAATGGCATTGGGGTGACAATTCCATGATCTTAGACATGTTACATGGCCATGTTCGGAGTTACCATTGTGACGCTGTACATAGGTAGTGACCTATGTACAGTGCACGCGTGTAATGGTGTCCCCGCATTCACAAAGTCCGGGGAATTTGCGCTGAACGATGTGGGGGCACCTTGGCTAGTGCCAGGGTGCCCACACACTAAGTAGCTTTGCACCCAACCTTCACCAGGTGAAGGTTAGACATATAGGTGACTTACAAGTTACTTAAGTGCAGTGGTAAATGGCTGTGAAATAACGTGGACGTTATTTCACTTAGGCTGCACTGGCAGGCCTGTGTAAGAATTGTCAGAGCTCCCTATGGGTGGCAAAAGAAATGCCGCAGCCCATAGGGATCTCCTGGAACCCCAATACCCTGGGTACCTCAGTACCATATACTAGGGAATTATATGGGTGTACCAGTATGCCAATGTGAATTGGTAACTTTAGTCACTAGCCTGTTAGTGACAAATTTGGAAAGCAGAGAGAGCATAACCACGGAGGTTCTGGTTAGCAGAGCCTCAGTGAGACAGTTAGGCATCACACAGGGAACACATACAGGGCACATACTTATGAGCACTGGGGCCCTGCCTGGCAGGGTCCCAGTGACACATAGACTAAAACAACATATATACAGTGAAATATGGGGGTAATATGCCAGGCAAGATGGTACTTTCCTACACATCCCAATGGGGCTTTTCGACTTCTAAAAAAGAGACTAAGGTGGTCATTACAACCTCGGCGGTGTTTTAACAAGACCGCCGAGGGACCGCCATGTGGAAGACCGACAGTAGTGGCGGTTTGCCGCTCGGCATATTATGACCGTTGGCTACCCTCCGTTGTTTTTCCGACGGAGAGCCGCCAACAGCAATACTTGCGGGCGGTGGGGAAGTGGAGGTTGCTTCACCTCCACCGCCACGCCAACAGAACACTGCCCAGCTAATCACGTCCTGTGATTCTGCGTGGCGGTGTTCTGTTGGCGGTGTGGTGTCGGCGGAGCTGCCCCCATGGCTCCCGTCCCCTCCCGGCGGATCGATGGAACAGGTAAGTCGATTGCCCGTTAGGGGAGGGGGGTGGGGGGTGTTGTGTGTTGTGTGGGTGCATGGGGGTGTGCGTCTGTGTATGTAGGGGGGGTGCGAGTGCGTGTATGCTTGCGGGGGTGTTGCGTGTTTTGGGAATGAGTGCATGTATGTCTGTAGGTATGTCTGTGTGGATGTGTGCGTGAATGTGTGAATGTGGGTGTACGTGTCTGACTGTGTGTGTGGATGTTGGCATGTGTGTCTGTGTGTGTGCGTGTATGTGTGTTGGTGGTGCCTGCGTGCGTGTCGGGTGTGTGTGTGTAAGGTAATGTCGGGGTCGGGTGGGGGGGGGTCCTGCCACCTTTGGGGGGTGGCAGGGGTGGTGGGGGTGTAGGGGAGGGAGTTGGGGTGGGGGAGACCCCTATCAGTGCCAGGGAAGGACTTCCCTGGCACTGATAGTGCTTCCCGCAATGGATTTCATGGCGGTTCCTACCGCTGGAAATCCACGGCGGTAAGCCGGGTCAAAATACCGGCGGCGGTATTGTCACGGCCGCCGGGCTGGAGACCCAGGTCTCCAGCCCAGCGGTCATCTCTGCCCTGGCGGGCGGAACGGAGAAGCGGCGGATGACCATGGCGGTAACCGCCATGGTCATAATTCCAAAAATAAGACCGCCAGCCTGTTGGCGGTCTTTCCGCCGCTTTAACACCGTCCGCCAGGGGTGTAATGACCCCCTAAATTTGAACGTAGAAATCTTGACTACAACATTGTCCAGCTGCTCCCTGATTGCCACACCTCTTTCTACTCGGGCACTGCCGGCTGCCTTGCCCTGCTGAGCTCTTACCTTTCCAGACATTTTCCATCAAAATAAACAGAGACCGGGCCCAATCCACTTTGTATATCTGACCCACGCTCCATTGTGGTCGGCCATAACTTTTGATTTTGCCTCGGTCTCACTTGACTACATGTTGACGGTTGGTACTTTAATCTTTTAGGTGCTGTTTTACACTTTAAACTTTTAAAATTCATAACTCTGGTTCTATTGATTGGAATTTTTTTGTGTCAAATATATTTGTTATAATTGGCTCTAATTTTCTAAACTAAACTCCATACATTTTTGTCCACTTAAGCTAACCAGGTCAAATGTGCATCCTTTAATAACATACTGAGGATTCTAAAGGTTCCCAGGGTTTGTGGATTCCTCTGGAGGGGACCGAGAAATTAGCTAAAATATAGCTAAATTTTATTTTTGGGGGGACAAATAGGAAAAAAGTGCTGCAGAAGAAAGTGCCTGTTTTTTTGCCACAAATGCAATCAACGAAAGGTTTACTGTGCTACAATCAACATCTTATGACCTAGCAGTAACAGGCAGCCTTTTTTACCATCGTTTTGGCATTTTACTGGGAGATAGCCCATCTTACCTATTTCTTGTGCTTTCAACCTCCTTCCAGTTTGTGGTAGAAATGGGCATGAAACGCATGGTGGATCCAGAAAAGCTATACATTTCTGAAAACTAGACAAAATTCTCAATTCAGCAAGGGGATATTCAAGGTGTTCCCAAAGAAAATAAGTGTTGAAATAAACAAAATATTGAAAATTAGTAGTGACAAACGGCCATTGTTGACAATATTTTGATATGTAACTTTTCATCACAATGGGCAATTTACAAAATCAATACACCATTTATTACATCTGCTAGTCCCTTGAACTTGAATAGGTATGTAGGGTTTGTGGGTCTTCCAAGACCTCGAGGTACCCAGAGCCAATAACAGAGCTGCACTTTGCAATGTTTTTATATTGTGCACCGGGTATACAGCAAATCATATGAAAAGATATAAATAGGGAAAAATAGGTATCAAGGAAATCTATGTGTTTCTGAATTGGTCACAAACTATGGAGTTTAGAAGCAGTGGTTATTTGCACATCTATGAATTTGTGGGTTACCATACTAATGTGAATTAAAGGGCATTTCTCTAAATGATTTCTTTCTTACACGTTATCTTACATTCGGAAGGCGAAAATGCATAGAAATCCTTTTGGTGATAACGCTTCTTCTACTATTCTGTAGTTCCATGAATCACCTGATAAAAATAGTACCGCACATCAGGAAATGAACCAGAACGCAGCATGGATACATCACATTTATCCTACTGAAAACTGACCTTTGTTTCGCAATGTGCCTAGCTATGGATTTTGGGCCCTAGCTCAGCCACCATTAGGAAAAGCTAATGAGTCCAGCTGCCTTGTTTTGTCCCTCTTCTTGCTGGTTTACCAAAGAACAGCGGGTGCCTTGGCACAGGAGCACCAACGACAAAAACCTGCTGCACTTGAGCTCAATGGCCCAGGCCTATGACATCTGATGGTGTCCCCTTGCTCCAAGAATGCCCACGAACTGAGCCCCCATTGGGAGCTCCAAGTCTTGTCCTCATGTACCCCCTTGCAGTATCTTTCTAGGTGGCCCCCCTCACCACCATCCATGCAGTTCGCAGGACAACCGACTCAACTGCACCACTGCACCTTGATGCTCCAGGGCAGGTAAAACTGTATCGCTGTTCTTTCCTGTGCTACAGACCACAGGGGATCCTCGGTAACTGTTTGCAAGGACCCCTTGGCAGTAAAGGTACTTTGAAACCTTTACCGTGTAAAAGCGCATTTGAATAAAAGTGTTACTTGCTAAATCGATACAACTGTAACAGTACTTATCTTCTTTGAAGTTTTCTGGTGTTGAAACATTATATAAAAAAAGTATCTATTTTTCTAAACACTGGTCTTGAGTTCCTTCTTGAGTGTGTGTCTCATTTATTGACTCTGTGTGTTCAACAAATGCTTATCACTACCCTCTATTAAGCCTAACTGCTCCCCCACCCTACCACAAAAGAGAGCTTTGAGATTATTACTTTTACCCCTGTAAACCAATAAGGTTTGCTTGTACTATCTGCATAGTGTACCCCTACATTTGTATACTTCATAGGTAGCTGGCGTCCTACAGAGGGCACAACACTACATCCTGAAGTGAGAAAGCAGCATCCTGGCTGCAGGTCAATAGGAAAAGTGACTGTAGGCACTGCAGAGCATCAGACAGGGGACAAGCAGTTTGGAAAGCATTGATGACAAATATTTCTGGTAGGGAGCAGGTAGGACTTGCTTGCCCCAGAATGTATGGAGAACACTTACAAGCAGAACCTAATGTGTAAAAAAAGACAGGCAGATGCGCAAAGGTTTTATTAGGAGCCCACTGCTGCCACTGCCAAACACCAAAGCTGTTTCTAACTCTCAGGATTCACATACAACTCAAACATAAGATTACTCACATGGTTGGAAAGTTATGGAGATTATGGAGTGCATGGAAGTAGGGATTGATACTAGACCACACATCAGAGTTTCAACACACATTCCAGGCTAGCTGAGCACTTCCATTCAGGGCATAAGCAGCAGAGCGACTCCTTAAGATGAAGCTGATGCCAGGCAATGTGTCATTTAGTCATTGTAGCTCTTCACTTCGTATTATTTCACAGTCGATCATACTTCCCCGACTTTAGGTTATTTTTTCCCTCTTCGGTCACTTTGCTTAGGGTATCCTTTGTTACATATTTCATGTATTCCTTATTAACCTGCCTTGTACATTAGTATTCTCTTTTCTAGCTTGCCTCCCTTGCTTCTGACCTGCTGGTCTGCTGGCATCCTGGGGTTCCTGTTTGGCATCCTGGTATATAGTACATCTTTGGGCCATCTGTTATTATGACAGGTGACCTTGGGTACATCTGTCAGGCACCAGTTTTTACTCACCTCTAATCAGAGTCAACGGAAGTGAACAATACCCTGTACTTTCCCTTTCTGATAAATCCCCCACACCAAAGTGTTGAACGTGCGGATGTCAGTCATTAGGGGAAAAGGGAGAAGGTAGTGGGGAGGAAATGGAGGATACAAGGAAATGCAAGGGGCGTCACTGTAACCTGCCAGGTAAATGCTTCCTGGAATACAGGAGGGATGTTCCCTGCCGTAAATAGAAGAAGAGATAGAAAGAACACCATCCCCAGTCTCTAAGACTCACCAGCCATGTCCATCCATTGAGCTGAGAGACAGCAGTCGCAAAGAGTGTAAAAACAGAGACTATCAGTAGTCGGGAGAAATAGCAACTCTAGGGACCCCAATCACCAGGATACCCAGGGGATGCTACAGGCATAAATCTTTAAGGACACAGGGTGTGTATCAGGGCATAACACGGTCATGTAATTTGGCACCCATGCATTAATATCGGTTATCCAAGTGGTCTAGACAGTTCACTGCAGGCACACGCCTATTATTGTCATAGGCAACATTAAAGCCCAAAGCCTATTCCCACCATGGGCAACGTAGAAGCCTATCACCTATTCTCATCACAGGCAGTATCAACAAGTATGCCTAAAGGTATAAATATAAAAAAATTATGCTTGTACACTGCACTGATTGTAGAAAATACCCAGGAGCTATGCACTACAAAAAGCACACTCAAGGCAAAAAGGAATACCCTGATACTGTGGCAGAGGGCTTCAGAGGTGTAGCAGCGCCATAGGAGCTGGGGATGCCACAGAGACAGAAATCAGGCAAAGGGCGAAGAGATGCAGAACAGACAGGGAGCAGGAACACAGAAATGAAGGTCTCCTAATGGAGAACATTGTTGCCAAGTGGTGCGGTGCTCAGAGGACACACTTTAAATAATGCACGTCCCCATGAGACCTCCATAGACGCCCAGTGGGTGCGTATTTCCTGGCGGGTGCTGCAGAGGCGCCTGAGTGTCCTGGGCTGGTAAGCACCTTGCAAGAAGTGCGGGGGGAGGGCTCACGTGTACGAGTATATGTGATGCAAATGCATGCTCACTCGTTGTACGGGCTCTATGGGTCTCTTTTCGAGTGCCCCTTTATTTGGGTATGTTATAGCACACAGAGTGGGTAGTGGTACAACAGGGTACTTGATCTCCTAATTCTGGGTTCTGTATCTTGAAATTGAGAAGTAATACTACCAGTGGTTGAAGTGCATTAAAAAAGTATGGGAACTGTGATGCTACGCACAATGGGGGTGGGTGAATGAGTGTGGGGGCGTGGTCAGCGGCATAGCTAAAAAAACAAAATATTCTGTAACGTTTTTCAGTCTTTCACCTTCAGGTAACAATTTATAAAATAATCCACAACTTAAGTGAAATGTAATGCAAGTTATGTTAATCAGTGTGAATTGCACTAAATTAATGCACTGCCCCAGAGAGACAGAGAATTGAATCCTGGTTGGTGCAGTGTGAGGTGTGGCCCCTCCATTAGAGTGGAGGAGCCCTGCCCCCTGCTGCCAAGTGAAAAATAAAATGGTAATAAAACAAATATATTACCATTTTAGTTTTTCATTTTCCCAACACAGCTGTTTTGGAGATGGGGCCACTACTGCTGAATGGCAGCAGGGGAGTGGTGCTCACTCCACCAGTTTAGAGTGTGCATGTCATTTTGGCAGGCTGTCATGTGACTGCCAGCCTGACATGCACACTTTAGGCCTCCCCGTCCAGCTGTCTTAGACAGCTGAGTCAAGAGAAGTCTTGGGCCCCCAGTGCTTGCAGGAGAGTTGAACAGCCCGCTACAGCCAATCCTGGTGCTACTGTCATGCTGCTTAACATTATCAGCAGCATGAGAGCAGCACCTGGATTGGTGTGGAGACTTCAGTTGCTGCAGAGACCACCAAAGCTGAGGGACTGAAGCACAAGAAGGACCAGAGGAGGTGAGTCAGCGGGTAAGTGCATTTTATTTTTTTATTTCTTTCCCTCTGACAAGCACAGCCTTCAGCCTCAATGCTAGTTTATAACACTGTTTATAACAACCATGACTGACAGCTTTGGCGCTGACTTCATGCTGATCAGTGGTTGGTTGGTTGCCCCCCAGATAATTAGGGTATCAGCCGTCACTGGCAGTGGAGTAAGGGAGTTGTGTATGTTTAGTGCAGTCCCAGTATGTAACAGAAAGTACTGTGAACATGTATGTTAATATCAGCGGTGGCTGCCACTCTACTGGGGTGGTGGGGCAGGACAGGGGAGGTGGGGGATTTTTTTAAAGCTTACCTTTGGGGAAGACCTGTTTGTCTCCCCTCTGTCCTTGTGCTCTTCCTGGCTCACACAGGCACCTAGCCAATCACGAAGCTGCTGTCACCAGCGGCCTGCTTCGCCACTCAGACTGGAAGTAGGAGCCTGGGCATGTTCTCCACTCTGCTGTGCAATACAGCGGGATAGAGAACAAGCAAAGTACGCACGTCTGTTTGGCCAGCCCAACATGGCCAGCCAAACAAACATGCACACTTTGTGCAGCAAAAGCCCTCCTCTGGCCCCTCCCTCCAGCCCAGTCCTGACCCTTATTCCCAGGAAAAATAGAATGATAATAACATTGCTTTATTATCATTTTATTTTTCCCTTCCTCACAATCCAGTAAGGCAGAGCCGCTACTGATTATTACTTTGCATTACACACAGTATTAGACAGGCTGCTACAAAATGTGCAAAAAGGTGTAAGATAAAAAGTGCTTTCAAAATATAGATATTAGTAATACCCATACTATACTGTACATAGAGCTGTTTTTATAACTTTCCTTTAAAAGCACACACTTCATAACAAAGGTCGTCACTCACTTGCAATACCACTCAAAAAGAATAAATCTGTCTGATCAGGGAACTTCAAAAGATTCCATCAATTAAAGCCAATACCGTCTTCAAAGAATCATTAAGATTTACAGGTTAATTAGTTGTGCTCAGTTACCTTTCTTTCAGACAGCTGACACCTGCAACTCCTTTGGTTTCATAGTACAGGAGACTCCCTGCTTTACACTTCAGCAGAAGCCTCTCAACTCTAGGAATTAACTGTCCCGGGAAGGATACCTTTTCACTAAAAGTAGAGCAACTGTTTTTCTATAATTAAAAAAAGTATGGGCCAGTGGGGCCTCTCAGACACCGTCTCCCCCACACATACACGTCAGCCACTGAAGACTACACTCCGAAAATAACATTACCTCAGAGTATTTCCCAGGTGTGGGCAACAACGTCTCGTTTTGAGTTACGCACCACGCAGTAGATGACGTGGCAATCTTGTATGTTTTCCTGTGTTCTGAGCTCCAAAGCTCAAATGAGGTTTTGTACACAAATCCGAAATTTGTGCAGGAAAAAGTGTATTATTATTGCCCAAAATGTAATCCCAATTCGAGTTCAAACTCGTGTTGGCGTCCAGTTCAAAATTACTTCGGCCTATCGGAATGAAGTCCTATATGTTTACTCCGTTGAAAATATCTACATGGAGTTGTATTTTTCAACTGTTCAACAGAATCATAAACCGCCATTGTGCTATTAAGCACAGTTGTAGTATGGGCATTTGTATAGTACACTTCTGCCATTTGTATTGTTTCTTTGTAATTACGGAAGCAGGGCGTCCGTTCTGGAAGGGTCTGAGTTTGGGCGGTATTTTAACTTGTATATATTCAAAGATTATTCGTGGCCTATAAATGTAAATCATATTGAGTTCTAGCGTAGGAAGTTAATTTGGAAAGCTAAGAAAAAAGTAATATCGTTTATAAATGCAGCATTGATTAGGGGAATATCAGAAGCTTTATATTCATTGTCTAGTGGCTTATGTCCAGAAGGTGGCAGCAGAGTACTTAGAATGTACATGTCATAATAATCAATTCAAGTTTTCATGGAAAAAGACAAAACCTTATGTGCCAATCAATGGAAAAATCGCTTAAAGGAGCATTTTCTTTGCAAGTGAGGCATACATTTTATAAAAAGTAATAAAAAATATGAATGGCTTGTGATGAAAAATTAGATTAAATGGCACAAAACGACGCGTCCCGAGCCTGCCCCTCAATGCACCTGCTGCTGGATGAGCCAGCAGCTGAAAAATAAAACGATAGGAAACTATCGTTTTATTTTTCAGCTGCTGGCTTAGCCAGGAGGGTGACGCTCCTTCGTGATTGCATAGGAGCCGGCCCCGTTTGAAATGTATCTGATGACCAGCCAGACGACTTCTAAAGGGGCAGTACAATCTCTTTTATGAGTGCAGTATTTTTCAGGGAATATATACTGTATATAGACGCTTCAGATGATATGCAGTGTTTAAAATAACTAAGAATCTTCTCATGAGCGTCAATTCACCAAAATGCCTGGGGTAGCGGAAGTGACATCACACGCCATTTGACCTTTACTTGGACTCACACACACTCACATCTTTACACATACAAGCACATTCACAATCTGACACATAAAAACACTCACCAGCAAGCATGGAACATACATTTAAATGCATTTTACTTCCCTTAGCTGGCAGATAGTGTGATATTCCAGCTCACTATACTCCATTTTTATTACACTAATAGTGAATAATAATATTTACTATTTGTTTACTTAAAAATCAACAGAATACCAGGAAAGTGGAGCCTCAACTGTGTCCATTAAGACGAGCTGCCCCTGTGTTTCAGGCACTGATTCAGTCACCTTTGAAGCCAGGGGTCGCAAAGGCAGCGCCAGGGGTCACAAAGGGCAAGCGGGACCAAAGCTGCAAGCCCTAGTGAACCCTAAATGACGTCCATGAATCTTTTTACAAGAGGGGAAGCGTGGCCTATGATGTGGCCTAAACCATGAGAACTAGAATCTTGTTCTTGACACACACAGTGCGACCTGACAAGTATTTGAGCGCCTCTTGATGTGGTTTTCGACAGTTCATCCAAACATATCAAACAACATATGGCTAGCACAACAAAGAATGCATACATTCAAAACAAGTCAGACCTACTGGCTTTTCCAGAACGTGTCAGCATTGATTTTTTTTTCAATATGAGGGAAATTTGTGCTACGAATGATATTGCTATATATAACTGAATGTATTTTTCCAATTTAGAAAATATGAGATTATTCTTTAAATACAAACTTGGAAATTAAACATTGCAAAGGGATGCTGAAGTGGGTCTGTTCTGCGGGTGATTCCCTCCTGCCTCCCTACCCCCCAAAACTTTCCACTGTGTTAGTCACTTATGAAGTCCCCCATCTGCATGTCTTACACTTCATCCCCATCCTCCTCGTTACACTTTTCACCCTCTCCTGCGAGTACTTCATTTCTTGGCGCTCCACACACATGCACACAAGCACGTACTCACATATTTACACATATACCCTACCCACCTTAAACACTGCAGTATTTCGACAGCTGTGTAACTCCTTCATACAAGTACCCATCAACTCCAGTGCCTAATTTGTGCTTGTTGTTTCCGGTGCAGAGCACCGACACTTATTTTTGAGGGCCGGGGCTTATTCTTCTGCCTCAAGCATTTCCTGCGAGCAAAAGACACATATGGGAAAGACGGAGGAAGAGAAAAACGAAAAAGCGCCACAAAGGGAGAAAGTAGAAAGCTGCAAGAGTGAGCTGAAGGGGCAGGGAGTGACTTTAAATGGATTGAAGAGGCTGAGATGGCTTCAGGGTTAGGCCGCCTCTGTATTCCGTGTTCCCACATTTAATTGCAGCAGCCGTGGGTTTAAGAGGAGGGCTTTGGGCACCGGCACCTTTTTATTTACAAATTAAGCACTGATCAAATCATAATGATAATTGACAAATAGGTGGCCATGGTTGTGTGCGGTCTGTAGAGAGGCCGTGGATTGCATGGAGTCTTATCACCTTTATGACCCAGTAGCAGGCACCGTGAGAAACATACCACTTCCTTCAGCCTTAACCCTAGAGCTCTCAGTTGTACACCGTCATGAACACCCATCCACTTCCTGGACTCACTCAGACACCTAGAGGCACTCAGCTTGCAGTCTGCACTGCACGAGATTCAGACTGCATCAAAATCAAAACTAGAGACACGCGTTCTCTGGGGAAATTGAATCCTTTGAGGGAATAGGGCTACATACAAATGGAACAAGAAAATAATGTGTCAAATGTAAATGAGGACTGTGTCGTTGACTTGGAATACCTAAAGGTTCTCACACTCGTCGAAAAATAGATTAGTGCGTGAGATATGTCCTAAATCCTTCCATGCAGTGTTTTATTGCAGTTGTGTCCATTTTGAAAGCTTGAAACATCTCAAGTACCTCAATGTATTCAGTAAACCCACTATCCCCTCCCTGGCTGTCTCTCCGATTTTTTCAGTTCGGCGACCTTCTATGTTTTTGTTTGTTTGCAAAGTTAAGGATATGAGTATAGAACCTGGAAGGGACTTATTTAATTCACTTTCGTTTATTAACTCCGGTATTAACTCCGGTGCTGGACACTGGTAGGCCCCGTCCCACTGAAAGCCCTGGCCACCACGGATATGTGCTGACATTTTTTAAGAGCCGGCGATTCTAACATTTGCGCTTCATTTATTCACCAGCCTGCACTTGATTCTCTCTGAAAGCATGCTGCGGGTTTGTTGAAATCACATTTGCTGTTGGCTTCATGCTGGTTGAGCGAGACCTCAGCTTATGGGGGTCATACTTGTCCGCTTATTCTTTTGCTGTCGCTGTTTCTTCCTTTCTCTCGCTATCACGTTCTTTGTCAATCCCCGAAAGTTACTCGAATCTGCCTTATGCTTCTATTTCCTGGTTAGTCAGCCTTTCTCTCTGGCCACACTCTTCACCGTTGTCACAATTACTGTCACTGTCTCCTTCTTTCTGTTACAACAGCTATGCCTCCTACTCCCTTACACTCCATCTTGGTGTCACATGCTATACCCCCTCTGCCAGTGTAAAGGTGGTCTGCCATTGTTCTTTATTCTGTCATTAAACTTGCTTCAATGCTTTATGAGAACAGAAATGGTGCCTGTGCAAACCTAGCTGCCAAGTGACATCTTTTTCATGTGCTGAGGACACATGGACCACGGGATGCCAGCTGGGCACCACTTCCTGTGTGGGATTGGCATAAAATGGGAAGTGAGATGAACAAAGGACGTTGCTGGAGAGGATAGAGATGAAACTGCATGGGTGGAGGGTGTTCCCCAAGAAGTACTGGGTAAATGTACGGCAGAGGGTAAGTAGTCAATAAAGTATAACAGTGACCTACTTGTGTCAGTTTGGTTCCTGTAGCCTACTCCCAGCACGACACCCTTGTGGCGTGTGACACCATAAGCCACTCTTGGCTTTTTAGCCAACAGCATTTTGCATTATGGAAGTTGTAGTTACACGTTCCCTTTTATGAGAACGAATGTACAAATTGTAATTGGTTTTGAATGTATAAATATGCAGAACGTTCACTGAGATCAACTGGGGTATGTTTCATATCAGAAGTAGGCTTGATGCAGGCTGGAGAGGCTGTCGTCCTTTTTTTGCTGTTTAAAGTGCACGATGGATAGTAACGACTGAAGTGGTTTGTATAAGGTCCACGTCCAGGCATTCTCTGTTGTTTGAAATAAGTGACAATGCAGTATTGTTGTCTCTGCATAGCCAGACCTTCTTTTCGCTGAATTGTCAGAAGGAACTCCAAGATAAGAACATATCCTTCTTTCCCAAAATATTAAAATGTAAAACCTTGTCTTACCACCTTCAGATAGTACAGTTTGGTCTCCAGCAAAAGTGTATTGTGATCTGAATGTCCCTCGTGAAGAAGGGACTACTACTTTGAGACAATTTTCATTTTGAGTCCCCCCAAAAAGATAGTTATTAGAAGACCTGGGGGCGGCATTGCCTCTTTGTATTTAGGTTCATCCATTCTCCTAATTTTCTTGGTTGGAAAATTGCAGTTGTTTCTCCTTTGAATGTTTAATATTTGTTTTAATTGTGTTTTTTTTTTTTTAAAACCACCAGGGCGATGCTCTGCAATGACCTGGCACCCCTGTCTATACATAATCAGTCATAATAAGTGTTTTGTTAATGGATATATCTAGATGAGAAATGCAATGTCCCTTGAGGTGAGTAGCATGAAAGGGTCCATATATCTTACAACAAAAGCAGCTTCTTGATTAAGGGTGGGGATCGGCCAGTATTCCCTTAGTGATGGGTGGTTCATAGTGCGGATGATGAGGTAATAGAGATCAAGAGTGTATGGTTTGTGTTGCAGAAGGTTGGGGTCTAGCTGTCAGAAGATAGACTTTAGCTGGTCCCCTGATCTTGCGATTTCAATCCTTACACAAAGTCTAGAGTATTTTCAGGTTCTGATATTGGGCACTTTGTGGGTCCTGGTCAAAAGAAGTAGGGGTGTTCTTCAGCAAATATCACAATTCAATCTTTCAAAACACCTAATGCGCGCTGCAGGGGGCTTTCATATGCAATGCTGGATTTCACTGGAACATATGGAAGAATGTAACACCAGGCTTGCAGTAGTAGAGTAACTTCCGATTGTAGGCATCTTGGATTTCTTAATTTGATCCCACAGTAGACTTCCTGGTGTGACCAGGTATCTATGAGGTAATCCTGGAGGGCATTAATCTATCTGCTGAAGCCAGGATCCAGACAACTGCCATCAGCGATTCCTTTCAAGGCGCAATGGGACATTGCAAAACATGGTATAGATATTGCTATCATTTTTTGCGGGAAAGAAGGTTAGGTCTAAACGAATTACAACCATTAGGCTAACTTTGTGCCTTAGGTCCACTCTACCCCCAGATATGGGGACCACCTGTCTCAAAGATCTCCATAATGGCACCATTAAGGCAGAGGAAACTCTCCCTTATTCACTTGTAAATGGGGTGCGGCTAGTTTACATTGTTGTCTAGACTTCCTATGTAATTTCCTGGTCACTTCTGATTTTTGGGTGGTGATTGATTTATTAAGTTTTGTACGGTGCTCTGTTACCCACCTAGCAGCCTCATTTAAACTTGATTCCAAACACAGTTACGTTTTTGCCAAATGTCCGCTCATGTGAAGTTAGCGATTTTGTACGAGCGGGACAAAGGTTGTATACCAGATTTAGAGGAGCCTGTATCTTTTTTCAGGGATACGGTTTTCTGATGGATTTATGTCCCTCACATAGGGGCAGTAAGATCGCGGATATGTTCTGCACCAGCACTGTGTGCAAGTATGCATGCAGGTCTGCATGCATTAGTTTTATTTATTATCAGTGTGTGAGTGATTCTTATGAACATGTTTTGAGTGTTTCTTCATTTGCTAGTGCTGCTTTGTTTATGTTTAATCTATGTGTATGGTTGCTTATGTGTAAAACCCCCTGAATAGAGAGTCTAGACCAAGCCACCTCTGCTCATCTCACGATAATATATGGCTGAGTGTGTGCCCAATAGAAAGGGCCAGGCTGTAAATGGCTGGTGGTCAGTACCACCTGTCCGGCAGCCGCGGCGAACAGAAAAATACATTTCAAAATGCCACCATCTCCAAAACCGCCTTCTCCACCCAGGCTGTATTTTAGTAACTTTCCCCGTCATCCTGTCAGCGCCTCAGTCAAGTATAATGAGAGGTAAAAGGGAAAAGTGTGATAAAAAGTGGAATATAAAACTAAAGTTTTACCACACTGTTTTTTTAGGCAAAGTTCAACACCCTTCCTCCACTAGGGCAGAAGTGGTTTAAATACAAGCAAAACGTGCAAAGCCTGAACGCACTTTTTTCCCTCGCATTTTCCTTGTTTTTCTTCACTTTAGCAGAACATGTGGGTGTCCTGGCGCTGTAGGCGCACAAAGCACAGTACTCGAAAGGTGGCAACCTAGAGGTTGAAGAGCTAGGTTTCTAGACGTTTCCTATTCCTGTACCTTACTTGGACTCCAGGAAACATCTATTAGTTTGATCTGCAGGTGATGTCCCCCTACCAGAGCCTGTGAGTGCAGAGAGATAATGAATAGCAAGAGTGAGGAGAATCATCACTATGATATGCCTCATAAGTATTTGAAAGGCTAAATCCTAGTTATTTCACTTCAATTGAAGAGTGAAACTTGTATCATATCAGAGACAATCCCTGAGATCTATCATCTTGCAGATTGGTTCAGAAAAATGAAAAGAGCTGCCAGTGGCTCTTCAATCAGGCCATGAAGAGCTCTTTTCTAATCTTTGCTTTTTGCAATTTCACTCTTCTTATTGGGTGAAATCATGCTTGGCAGCCATGAAGCCAGTTCTGGTACTTCAAATGCTTGTGAAGTTACTCTGAAACTTCTGTCTCACAGATTTCTTAAGGTAAAGAGATTTGCCTATTATTTGCTGGAACCTGTGGTTGCATGTTTAGTTCTTCTGGAGCTAGCTGATGACTGCCTGGCTCTGGAGCCCTGAGTCTACACGAGTCCCATCAGCTCCGTGTCCTTTAAGACCAACAAGCTGATGACAAGGTGTAATAATTTACGTGAAACACAGCCGGCTTGGTTATTTGAAACTTCCTTGGAATGGACAAGGCCTATTCCTTAATGGTCTTATGGTCAACCAGTCCCCCAAACAGTGAGGTGGACTTTCGTTTTTTAACAAAGGGGAGTATGGTGGTTGTGCAAAAATCCAGAGCAGAGTATTTCAATGAAGTCATTCAGTCATTCTGAGAGCAAAGTCTCTGCACAGTTTCATATTGAGAGAGCGCAGCTTATATCCTTAGAAATTAATATGAAATGTTTATGAGCTAATGTATAATAATGCCTCATACAAAATGTATTAATGTATTTTGCTAAACGTGCGCTTGAAATGTGCCCACGGGGAGTGGCCGCCAATATATACAATGACTAATTAAACTGATTAATAATGATGAAATGTTATGTTAAAGTATGATTTTGCACTAATACAAAAGGTTATATGTTAAAGTTCTGCTAATAAATCATTAGGCCTTAGCATGAGTCGAGGCCTAGCTGCCCGGTTTCATATTAAATGTGTTTTTCTAAAGTACAGTGTGCTGACTTGCTGAAGGACATGAACTCATATTTTTCCAAAGATGAACGTAACTGTAGTGGATCCGTTCTCATGAAATTCGACTTGCTTAGTGAAACATTCTTGCTGAATGCAACAGTGTAGACTAGTCGCAGGTACAAGGTCGCCTGAACCGGTACAGACAATGGAACCACTGACTGAAGATGCAAAGAGGACCACGAGAGTATGAAATCATACCGGACATTCTTCCCGCTGGAGACGTCAATCATAAGGACCAATAAACTACGTAAGAACTGTTATGGGGTGACAATTTTAATTAAGTAATCGAAATCCTATTGGAGGGAGATAGTGGGGTGCCAACCCCAACCAATTAAAATTTAGGGGACTATACAACAGAAAAGGGATAAAAACCCTTGACACAAGGAAATTAGTTAGTTAGGGAGATGCTATAGCGATTTGCTATTACCCAGACACTTTGTTACTCTGCATAGAGACTTTGCTGTTTGGGTCTTCAAACCATCCATGCCCTTATATTGCCAGTTTACACTTTACCTCCTTATGAGGGAAGTGTCCCTTTTACCCGACTTGCTGAATTCCTGGCTGATGGCGAATCAACTGATGTCCTGAGGACGAAGACCGAACCTGTATGCTGACCCAATACGGAGGGTAACTATATGACAATGAAGTTGTAATTGTCTGTTTGCTTTTCCTTTCTAGGTACCAACTGCTTCTTTTGACAGAGACCATAGTTAGATGTTTTCTAAATTGGTGTTGCTAAATTGTTTGGCATGAAGCCCAACATGCCAATGCTAATTCAAGGTTAGATTAGGGGTACACTAAACTGACGTAAATAGACAAATGACTGAATCTATGCTTTGTTGAATAATGTGATAATGACACTCTGCTAAGGATAACCTATGTTGACGTCGTGCTATATTCTAATATTCGTGATTCTTGCTTTGATGAAATCTTATCAGAGTTGCCATATTGTGACTATGCTAATGTGTTTCTTGGTTTTGAGATTAATAAATTTACTAGTAGAATTGTAATCAATAGGGAATACATTTCATATAATAGTACTAAACTGGTGTGGTTATTCATGACTGCAAGGTCATGGTGGTTTCTGAGTTTTATTAATGTCTTTGACTAATCTGAATTGTCTTATTATGGTAAACATTGATGACGTTATTGACATATTGATTGACATGTTGATTAGTTATCTCGTCCTAAGGTGTCTTCAATCAGGGTCAAAAGATTCATTGGCCTAAAACGAGTCCCAGAGTGAGTAAATTAGTCATAATGGGACGCATTATCAGTTCTGGTAGCAGAGTGACGGTTTAGGCCCTTTGGAGCCCTAGGACGAAGGACCATTTTTTAAAAGTGTTTTTCGAAATAATGCAAATTGGAGGTATGATGTGTTTCTAAAATTCCCCATGACTTTTCCCAGAATCTCGGAGCTTGCTTAAGTGAGTTGGGTATGTTCTTGGCGTTCTAGCATGTGTGGTGTAGAATTTGCGCTTGCTCGGCTTAGGCATATTGCAGGTGATTTTTGAAGTTTGTGTGGATTTAGGTCAGGTAATGATGTTTTAGTAGGAGTGGGCGTACTCCACAGTATGAGAGAAGGGAAGTCGGCGAACTTCATGTGAGTGTGGCGCTTTGTGCTAAAAAATTATCCACATGGTTGTTGGTGATGTACGGACCCGTAATGGTCTAAGACTCCGGAGTATATTGACAAGTGTAGGAGACACTTGGGTTTATGTTGTAACTTGTGCGGTTTAATAGGTCAATCGGGCGTGGTTGACAAGTCGAGTTTGAGTCAAATTGTGTGAGTGAAACCTTCAATAGAGATTTGGCAAGTTCTAAAGTGCACTAGAACAAACCATTGACAAGTCGAGAGTAGGATTTGCGGGTCGAATTCTGCTTGCGAGTGCGGGAGCTGAGAAGGAGAGAGTAGCGGCCGAGGCTTCAAGTGAAATCTCTGTAAAGTTCTGAAGCGATTGTGTTACCCTTCCTGTAGTAAACCGGCAAATTTCGTTTTTTGTTGTTAAAGGTGCTCGCAATATTTTGCATTAGTTTGTGTGAGGAAGACAAGCCACAAGACTTTGTCAGCTGCAGTGTGTGTGAGTGTGACGTCATTTGAGACACGCTGGGATAGGTCAGTTGCTGAAAGGGGTCGCACACGGATTGGCAGCCGTCTGTGAGAGGCAATTGGTTGAGAAAGGTGGGTGAAGAGTGTTCTGGGAATTAAAGTCACTTCCTGATTAGATTCTAAAACAAAATAAAAGACGCAAAAATGAAGTTTTTCAAGGCTCTGAAGAGTGCTTTGAGGGGAGATACATACATTACAGCGAGTGTATGGGAGCCTACACCGCCTGAGGGTACTCCAGCTTATATTGTAATGGAGGAGGAGGGAGTCGCGCCATGTCTTTGGTTAAAACAGTGGTACAAATTGACAGAGAAGGAGGGATGTTTGGTGTTTCCGGAACACGGAACGTTTAATGTAAGAATTTTGGAAAATTTGCGAATGATGTTAAGTGTGCAAAAACCCCCTCTGAGGCCAGCTCAGTATGAGGCATTATCAATCTGGGATTTGATGGCCATACGACAGAGACATCAGAAATTTGAAAGGAGAATGAAAAGAGCAGAAAAGACTTGAGCTGAGGCTAGATGGGATAATGAGACCAAGATGTGGAGAAGGGGAATAGTTGACAGACTTAAAATGTTTCCGGCAATAACACAAGAAGATGAGACACAGGGAAAGAAAGCCACTTGTAAGACAGACAAGGGCTGTAGTAAGCCAAAGGAGACTCAGAGGTCCTGGGTAGACGCAGATGATTCAGACAATGAAGAGTTTCTAAATCAGTTGTTACATGGTTGCCCACCACCATATGCCATAAATGATAACGTACAGAGCACTAGTGTAAGTTCTGAAGACCCGGCACAAAATAAGGGAATGTCAAATACAGTGCAGACAAGTGATACAATTTTGAGACAGAATGGTGTCAGTGTACCCACTGCGCCAAAGACACAGATACAGTTGCAGCCACCACAGATTCAGAGGCTTTATCCTGATGTTCCCATATTAGAAACAACTACAAGTCTGATGGTGCCGCCTGATCCGGTATACACGAGATCAAAGTTAGTGCAGATTGAGCCAACTCCGCAATTGCTGCCCCAGGCGCAGCAACAGGTGGTTCCGAGTTACACTGCAGTTGCAGGACCACAGCCAGTAGCTACAGCACCAATGATGAATCAAGCTATGGGAGTTAATGCTCCACAGGGTTTGGGACTTGGTCAGACACCATCTGCTACATCATTACCAATTACTGTTGGGCCACCAGTACTGCTGTATGTGCAAGGTAAGCCTGGCATATGTGATCAGGGAGTAATGACCCAAGAGGCAATAAGAGGAGGGTCCACAGGACACTTGCAGGGAGAACAGACAGTTGAAAGGCCTAGATCCTTGTTAGACTTTAGCCCGATTGGGGTTCCTTTTGAGACAATTAGGCAAGCAGGGTTGGGAACACTAACCCCACAGGTAACGAGTACAAATACGACACAGACACCAATGGTGCAGTCTGAAAATATTTAGTTGCAAGGCTTAACAGCGCAACAATTGAACGAGTGGTTAGATAAACTCAACACTCCGCAGACTACTACAGTGACCGCAGAGAGGTCAGAAAGAGAAGACTACCTGAATTGTGTGAGACTGGGTGTAGAAGCCATGGAACTAGTGGAAGGAACAATGGGGGTGAACAGACTAGAGTCATACACGGAAGCAGAATTGAGGCATCTGTGCCCCAAAATAACTTAAGAAGTGAGCAAGGTGCATCAGAGGTTGGCAAGCCTGGCAGATACATACGGCATAGACATTGAGAGTACTAAACATTTTAAAAGAAGCTACAGACTAGACTTTGAGCCTAAAGATTTTGAGCACATGAGATCTACCGGAGTGAAAGCACATCTTAAAGAAATACTGCTGAGTGCTCAAATTTGTGGAGCCTTAGAGAAATGGGAAGGCAGATGGGCAAAGAAGAGAGATAAAGAGAAAGGTGATGGTATGGAACCAAAGCAGGCAAAAGCCGCACTGGACACGGGGACAAAAAAAATGTTACCAATGAGAGAGACAGCCGGAGGGGTTCTAGTCCATGTACCGTGGTCTAGGGGTAACATCCTGTCATTCACAAATGATTATCCCAGGTTGAGAGAGAAGCCAATAGAATGGTACCAGCAGACGGACAGATTTGTGAAGCTTGCGAAATGTCTCTGGGAGGACTTGAATACCCTGTTTGAAATTATAGTTCCACCTGACTTATGGCTTGAGTGCAAGAGGGGCGTAGATTGGCCGACAGAGGAGCAGGCAAGGGATAAGGTTACTGGAGCACAGTCTGCAGAAGTGATGAGGTATTATCATAAAGTGATTGAGTTTTTGAAGCAGAAAGTGTCGCTGAAAGTAACTGATTGGCAGAAAATAGATCGACCGTCACAGGAGGCCAAAGAGTCGATTCATGCTTACTATGAGAGATTGTTGAAAGCATTCAAACACTACAGTGGCACTGAGGTAATTGAGCTGAAAGGTATGAATCATCTTGTGTTCAGGTTTGTTGATGGGCTGAGACCAGAAATTAGCCAGATGATTAAGAATCATTTGATCTGTTGGCAAGCGAAGCCGATTGATGAGGTGTTGCAATATGCAAAATACTGTAGTGACAAGATTGAATTAAAGCAGAGAAAGTTGAAAGAGAAGGTGATGGTGATGCAGATTAAGGCAGCGCAAGCAGGGATGCAGGGAAATTGAATACAGCAGATGGTACAGCAGCAACCGCAGGGGAATGGAATGTTTCAGGCACAACCAAGAAGTCGAGGACAAGGAGGTTTTGTGAACCGTGGTCCATATATGAATACTGTCGTGGTTCAAAAGGATGTGCAGGGGACGAAAAAGGTGTCACCATGTCACGCTTGCGGGGGCGTGGGGCATTGGAAGTGGGAATGCCCAATGGTGGTGCAGGATGGTGTTGTTCAACAAAGCAATGATGTCGGTACATTTCAAAATGTGAGGGGTCCAAAAATGAGGGCTCAAAATCAAAATTTTCAGAATAACATGGTGCAGATGCAGGGTCTCCAACCTGTGCAACAGATGCAAATGCCACATGTACAACCAACACAAATGCAGCAGGCACAACAGCAGATTCCCATGGTACCTAGACAGCAAATGCAGATACCATTAGCTCCAATGTGACAGCAACAGGTGATGCTTCCTCAACAGGTCACAGGTCAAACTATGAGTCAAAATAACACAGTACAACAGTTCCCATTGCGTGGTGAGGATGGAATAAACGATGAATGGTCGGATGATTGTTCAGACAGTGAGGAGTGCAGGCTTGCAGCGTCCCTAGATGTAGACCAGAGGGGATCCTATGTAGAGGGAAAAGTGATGGGTCATAAGGTTTAGTTCCTCGTTGATACAGGAGCTACACGCTCTACAGTCAAAAGTGCAGAGGTTCCGAAATTACCACTTTCGGGGCATACCATAAGGGTGGTAGGAGTAGTAAATCAATTCCTGACAAATCCGATTACAGATCCAGTTCAAGTTGAGATTGGTAACTTCCAGGTATTACACAAATTAGTAGTTTGTGACTTGAGTCCCGTATCCTTACTTGGAAGAGACTTACTGTGCAAAACAAGGTGTTCGATTCCCTGTTCCAATGAAGGGATTGAGGTGCAGACAAACAGTGATGATGAAGGGGACGATGGTCAGTTTCCAGAGTTAGAGGCGGAGACCGCAAATGTGGAATACCCTTTGATAACCCTATTTCCGATGCTTACAGTTACTGACTTACCACCTGAGTTGCAGGGAACAGTGACAGAGAAGGTGAAGGACCTGACAGGAAAACAAATAGGACTAATAGAGGGAGTAGAACCAGTCAAGGTGGAGGTAAAGCCAAATGCAGTGTTTCCCCAGGTACCGCAGTACCACATGGCACAAGACGTCCTCATTCAAGTAGCGCAGATAATCGCGGACTTTGTGAAGCAAGGGGTTCTGAAAGAAGTGCTGAGTAGTTCATGTAATTCACCAATAATGGGTCTGAAAAAGCCTTGTGGGAAGGTTCGAATTGTGCAAGATTTGAGGAAAATAAACGTGATTGTAGTAAAATGTTGCCCCATAGTGCCAATTCCAACTGTGATTATGTTTCAAGTTCTGTGTGATGCAGAGTGGTTCACAGTTGTGGACTTGTCTCAAGCATTCTTTTCGGTGCCTCTTCATGAGGATAGCCAATTTCTCTTCAGTTTCAAATTCTTGGATAAGGTTTACAGTTGGTGCAGAATTCATCAAGGGTTTTCTGAGTTGCCTTCCATCTTTAATCAGATACTGAAGAAGGATTTGGAGTCATTAGAACTGCCTTTCAGTTCAACTCTAGTACAGTACATTGATGACTTGTTAATTGCGTCCAGAAAAAAGATGACTGTAGGTATGACACAATTGTCTTATTAAACCATTTGGGAAAGAATGGACATAAAGGGCCTGATTCTAACTTTGGAGGACGGTGTTAAACCGTCCCAAAAGTGGCGGATATACCACCTACCGTATTACGAGTCCATTATATCCTATGGAACTCGTAATACGGTAGGTGGTATATCCTCCACTTTTGGGACGGTTTAACACCGTCCTCCAAAGTTAGAATCAGGCCCAAAGTGTCCCCAAAGAAGCTGCAATACTGTCAGAGAGAGGTGAAATACTTGGGTCACCAGATTGAGAAAGGGTCAAGAAAAATATCCAAAGAAAGAGTGACAGCCATATTACAGATGAATCTCCAGACAACAAAAAGAGACGTTAGGATGTTTTTGGGAATGGTGGGCTGCTGTCGTCAGTGGATCCCCAACTTTTCGATTATCTCTAAACCATTGGTGAGACTGACTGTCAAAGAAGTTCAGGATGTCCCGGGTGCCATAACCATGTCCGAGAAAGAGATGAAGGCATTCATGGAATTGAGGGAAAGTATGTGCAGGGCACCAGATTTAGGTATGCCTGATTACGCAAAGCCTTTTGTACTGTTTTGTCATGAACGTGATGCTTGTTCTTTGTCTGTCCTGACACAGGTCCATGGAGGTGCAAACCGCCCAGTAGCATATTTTTCAGCTACTTTGGACCCAGTCGCAGCAGTCTTACCGGGTTGTTTGCGTGCAGTTGCAGCAGTTGGTCAAAGCCTCACCCAGTGTGAAGGAATAGTGATGGGGTATCCTTTAACAGTAATGGTCCCCCATTCAGTTGAAATCTTGTTAACCCGAAACAAGACGCAGCACATGACAAATGCGGGATTGACAAAATACGAAACAATTATACTGGGGTCACCTAATGATGTACTGTATTGAACCCGGCAACTTTACTTCCTATTGAAAATGCAGACATTGATGATGCCGAGGAGGTAGAACATGATTGTCTTGAGGTAACAGATCTGTGCACCAAACCAAGACCTGATATTAAAGATACCCAACTGGAAGAAAATGATTACATTATTTTTGTTGATGGTTCATGCCTGAGGGACGCAGTAGGAGTACTGAGAGCTGGATATGCCGTGTGTACAATCACTGGTATCTTAGAAGCTTCCTGCCTCGAAAGAGTGTATTCTGCTCAAGTGGCTGAATTAATTGCTCTTACTAGGGCATGCCACGCAGCTGAAAACCTAAAAGTCACTATCTATACTGACAGCAGATACGGATTTGGAATTGTACATGATTTTAGCCAGTTATGGTCACAGAGGGGTTTCATGACCTCTTCCAGTTCTCCAGTGAAAAATGGCGAAATGATTAAGGATTTGTTGCACGCGATTCAGTTACCTCTTGAAATTGCCGGGGTGAAATGCAATGCTCATGTTAAGTCACAAGATTTTGTGTCAATGGGAAACGGATATGCAGATCAAGTCGCAAGGTTTTGTGCATTGAACTGCATATCGTTTCGAGATCAGTGGGAATTGTTACCTGAAATTGAAAATGAAACATGCACAGGGTATGCATTAAGGGTGGTTGACACATCAGATGAGTTAAAATCCTTGCAGGGATGTGCCAGCAAAGAGGCAAAACGTTCCTGGCAGAGAATGCAGTGCGTACAGAGATCTGATGACTTATGGGTTTCAGAGGAGGGGAAAATGGTTTTGCCAAACAGTCTTTTGTCACAGTTTGCAAGGTTTTACCATGGTCAAGCACATGTTGGGAGAGACGCAATGATCAGCTTGTTCAAAATCGATTGGTTCAATCCGAAATTCAGACAAGCTGCAGAGGTTATCTGTCACAGGTGCATCATCTGTCAGCAGTTGAATGCAGGAAAAGGGACTGTGGTGAATTTGAGCCATATTGGGAGAGCAGGAGGTCCATTTAGCAGAATGCAGATGGATTTTATTGAAATGCCTGTGTGTGGAGGATTGAGGTACGTGTTGGTAATTGTGTGCATTTTCAGCCACTGGATTGAAGCTTACCCTACACATAGGAATGACAGTCTCACAGTAGCAAAACTGCTGCTTAGGGAGTAAATACCACGTTTCGGGTTTCCGATCTCTTTAGAATCAGAAAGGGGCAGACACTTCCACAATGAGGTGATTAAGCTCTTGTGTGCTGCATTAAACATTGAGCAGAAGTTGCATTGTAGCTATCACCCTGAAGCATCAGGACTAGTGGAGCAGATGAATGGTACCTTGAAGTTGAAAATGGCAAAAATGTGCGCAGCTACCAATTTGAAGTGGCCAGATGCATTGCCATTAGTGCTGATGTCAATGAGAAACACACCTGACAAGAAAACAGGACTGTCTCCTCATGAAATTCTCATGGGCGAGCTATGCGATTGCCCGCAGTGCCTGCAAATGCTCTTGTGAATATCACGGATGATATGGTGTTGGACTACTGCAAGGGTCTGGCTGACGTGGTCCGCTCTTTCTCTCACCAGGTAGAGGCTACCACATTGCCACCGATAAGTGATCCAGGTAACACCCTGAAAGCCGGTGACTGGGTTGTTGTCAAGAAACACGTGAGGAAGTCATGTTTGGAGCCACGTTGGAAGGGGCTGTATCAAGTAATACTGACAACTACTACTGCTGTGAAATGTGCAGGTCTTCCCAATTGGATACATGCCAGTCACACAAAGAAGGTGACGTGTCCAACTGATGAGGAACTTGAAGTGTCCAAAACAGCAGCGTCAGAGAAGGAAGTCTTAGGGCCGGAGAGTATTCAAAGGGGAACTGAGACTGAAGGAGAGCCTGCTGAGGACGGCTTAATCACTCAAACCGTAAACAAGTTCCAGAGGAGTGCCAGTAAGCCTATCTCAGCTGGGGCAACAGGGGACTGACACAAAGAGAGGTTCTCCCAGAAGCAGACGGATACAGGTTTGAAGTTGAGCCCATAACTGACCCTGAAGGCGAAGGGAGTGAGGCAGAAGGAAGTCGAGGTGTTCTGACTCCTCCTGAGCCGCTTGCAGAGCCATCAAGAGAAAACACCATAGTACAAGAGGAGGGCGCTGTTCACCATCCTGAAAGGCCAAGCAGAAAGAAAACACTTAAAGGAGATAATTGGCCGGAGCCACAAGCTGCAGGAGAGAAAGTGATCCCTAATGAAACAATAGAGGAAGAAGTTGATACAACTAGGAAAGAAGATCTTAGTGAAGGAGAGTTGTAGGGTGATCACAAACTGAAAAGAAAGAGAGTTGCAAACAGAAGGTACGCAGGTCCTGAATGGGCGTATGCAACATCAGCTGAATGGCAACAAGAATTCCTGGCGTTCTGTTTTGATCGAGAGGTTCCAGGTCAATACTACGGCACCTGAATTAAACTTTAGAAAGAGACTGTGTTAAATAGAAATTGAAAGTGAAAGCTGAAAAGCTGAGAAAAGAGACTGATAAATTACCGGATGTGACACTGTTGACCTGAATTGACTCTGAAAAAACGCTTATGACAAGCTGCTAACCTGATTTGACAAAGGGGTCCCGGAGTAAGTGAAACGCTGTAAATACTTGCAGAGAAAAAAGAGGGACTTTGCACAGAGAAAAAAAAAAAAAAAACTTTTATATTGTCCTCAAGTTGATTGTTTGCTTTATATTATTCTGCTTTCTGATTCTTTACAGATCATGAGTTACACTACAGATAATAGTAATAGAGGTAGGACACATGCATGTTTGGTTGTTGGTGTGGGAATTCTGTGTGCGGTAGTGATAATAGCTGTGATTGTGGGAATGCAATTGGTGGATAAGAAAGTGACTAACAATGCTTCAAATCCTGAGACTGCTACACTAACACCATGGGAGAAGTTTGAGCACGATACAAAATACTTGCATGAGGGAACTAATTCAAAAGGGGAACTATCTACTAATGTTTTCTATTGCTTGCTGAATGAGTAAGTTGACACCATGGATGCGAAGAATTGCTATGTGTGCACAAAGATTCCTTCGTCAGTACAAGAAGGGGTTACTTATCATAGTCTGCCACTTACCAGCGGGATAAGCTGTAGTTTACTGTTAACAAGTTTCTATGATCAAGAACATGTTCAATACTTGTATTCTAACTTAGATGTAGTGTTTTCCTTTGTGCCTGTGATTAAGTTTCTAAATAAATTAGCTAAAGAACATAGCATAAAATTAGTTAGGGGTTTCTTTGAGCCGACACTGACATTTGGGACAGCTTATGCACACCGCAATAATCTAACCTGCTTACTAACACTTGTAGAAAAGAGCTTCTTAGATCATACTGATGACAGACGGAAAGCATTAAAGGAAAGGCTAGAAAAGGGATTAGAAAAACACACACTTGCAAATGATTATGCTTATACTGCAATAAAGACACAGGGCAAATTAGCTATAGATGCATTACACGTAGGAAGGCTTTGTTTATATAGGACGAAATCTGAGCAAGACACTTTATTTGTGGGAACGAGTGAATGCAGGCATGTGTTTTTGTTTTAGAGTAAATGGGCATTCATGTTAAATGGACAGGATCCAGCGTTCCCTGGGATCTATTATATATGTGGACTTAATGCTTATTACCGTCTTCCAAAGGGATGGTATGGGACATGTTATTTGGGAATAGTTTTTCCCAAGATCTACCAGATTGATAACTTAAAGCAAATTCCTAAAATGTCTGAATTACAGCATACTAGACAAAAGAGAGAGACAGCGGCTGCTGTCGTTGGTGACATATTTGGAGCCATAATTCCTTCAGTAGGGGTTATCTCAAACTCCATAAAGATTCAAAAGTTGTCTACTATTGTGGATAACATGTTGACAAACTTCACAGGGGCTATACTCCTGATGGATACTGAACTTGCTGCGGAAAGTGCTATGACTCTTCAAAACCGGCTTGCTTTAGACATTCTTTTAGCAAAGAGTGGCAGAGTCTGTAAGATGCTTAATGAGCGCCATTGTTGTGCATTCATTCCTGATAATAGTAAAAAGATTAGAGGTATGCTTACTAACCTAACAAGAGATAGTGCAGATTTGAGGGAGCTGAAGGAACCTGGAGTTTGGGAAAAAGTTGGGAAAGGAATTGCTAAAGTAGGGGAATTGGTTTAGTAGTATTTTGAATGGGGTTCTTGCAAAAATAATAGGGGGTATATTGATTGTCCTGACTTGTTTATTCGGACTATGGTTATCTTGCAAAATTAGTAAAAGAATTAAAAGAGATTTGGCAAAACGCAATAAAAGAAAAGAAGAAAAGGAGAAAATGTTCCAAGAAATTTGGGAAATATCACACAGGGGGAAGAGGTTGAAATACGTGTATTAAGAAAAATGAAAGGTTGTGAAGGGAAAGGTTTTGTGTGATGACAAGTGTCATCAGAGGAGGGACTGAGAGAGCGCAGCTTATATACTTAAAAACTAATATGAAATGTTTATGAACTAATGTATAATAATTCCGCATACAAAATGTAGTAATGTATTTTGCTAAACGTGCACTTGAAATGTGCCCACGGGGAGTGGCCGCCAATATATACAATGACTAATAAAACTGATTAATAATGATGAAATGTTATGTTAAAGTATGATTTTGCACTAATACAAAAGGTTATATGTAAAGGTTATATGTTAAAGTTCTGCTAATAAATCATTAGGCCTTAGTTAGCATGAGTCGAGGTCTAGCTGCCCGGTTTCATATTAAATGTGTTTTTCTAACGTACAGTGTGCTGACTTGCTGAAGGACATGAACTCGTATTTTTCCAAAGCTGGAAGATAAATGTAACTGTAGTGGATCCGTTCTCATGAAATTTGACTTGCTTAGTGAAACATTCTTGCTGAATGCAACAGTGTAGACTAGTCACAGGTACAAGGTAGCCTGAACCGGTACAGACAATGGAACCACTGACTGAAGATGCAAAGAGGACCACGAGAGTATGAAATCATACCGGACAGTCTACCCGCTGGAGACATCAATCATAAGGACCAATAAACTAGGTGAGAACTGTTATGGGGTGACAATTTTAATGAAGTCATCGAAACCCTATTGGAGGGAGATAGTGGGGTGCCAACTCCAACCAATTAAAATGTAGGAGAGTATACAACAGAAAAGGGATAAAAACCCTTGACACAAGGAAATTAGTTAGTTAGGGAGATGCTATTGTGATTTGCTATGACCCAGACACTTTGTTACTCTGCATAGAGACTTTGCTATTTGGTTCTGCAAACCATCCTTGCCCTTATATTGCCCGTTTACACTTTACCTCCTTATGAGGGAAGTGTCCCTTTTCCCCGACTTGCTGAATTCCTGGCTGATGGCGAATCAACTGATGTCCTGAGGACGAAGACCGAACCTGTATGCTGACCCAATACGGAGGGTAACTACATGACAATGAAGTTGTAATTGTCTGTTTGCTTTTCCTTTCTAGGTACTAACTGCTTCTTTTGACAGAGACCATAGTTAGATGTTTTCTAAATTGGTGTTGCTAAATTGTTTTGCATGAAGCCCAACATGCCAATGCTAATTCAAGGTTAGATGAGGGGTACACTAAATTGACGTAAATAGACAAATGACTGAATCTATGCATTGTTGAATAATGTGATAATGACACTCTGCTAGGGATAACCTATGTTGACGTCGTGCTACATTCTAATATTCGTGATTCTTGCTTTGATGAAATCTTATCAGAGTTGCCATATTGTGACTATGCTAATGTGTTTCTTGGTTTTGAGATTAATAAACTTACTAGTAGAATTATAATCAATAGAGAATAAACTTCATATAATAGTACTAAACTGGTGTGGTTATTCATGACTGCAAGGTCATGGTGGTTTCAGAGTTTTATTAATGTCTTTGACTAATCTGAATTGTCTTATTATGGTAAACATTGCTGACGTTATTGACATATTGATTGACACGTTGATTAGTTATCTCGTCCTAAGGTGTCTTCAATCAGGGTCAAAAGATTCATTGGCCTAAAACGAGTCCCAGAGTGAGTAAATTAGTCATAAAGGGACGCTTTATCAATATCAATCACTTTCAAACAGGACCTCACACTTAAAGACTTTTCTACGAAAGCCCTATACCTAAGAATACCTAGCAACATCAAACATTTCTGAAAATTAGACAACCTTGGACATCTAGGCTGTTACTCATAGCGGCCCTGAAAGTTCGTTATAGAAACAATACAATATGATATGTTGAGCAGAAAGGCCCAGTGCATCAGTTTGACCAACTATAGTCAGCAAAAAACCCGATAGAAATGCCAACAAAACATGCTAAGGCTGCCTTTATTTACCAAAATCTGATGATGAAAAAGGTACCGGGAATGCAAGGGTTTACTTACTGTGCTGCGTGTGACCTGCTATGAAAGAATGATGCATGTTACTGGTTGAAGAGGAAATCTGGTCCTTCTGGAAACAAATGTCTCTCATGCATGTCAAGGGGAATTTCATTTGTAAACACCAGATAGTGTGAAAAATTCAGGGACAAATCATTCGTTCTGCTTCTTCGATCACTTCTTGCAACACAGATAACACAAGTCAGAGCCCCGAATGAGCCTCAAGGCTACTGCCGTAAGCAATCCCTACATGAGAAAAATGTCTCCATTCTTTCAATTCATCAGAGCGTCAAATTTTCAGAAATGTTTAGAATTGTGTTCACCATCAACATCGTGCCCTACAGTCTAGAAGAGAATGATTTTGTATGTGAGTGGGGGTGGGGTGTTTTTGAGAAACTATGTGTATTTTATATGCCTGTTCGTGTCTATGATTGTATGTTTGTGACTTTTTAGCCTAAGCGGGTGACATTGTGTGCCGTTCAGGGGCTTTTGTTCAGTCACACCAAACCCTGCACCTTTAGACACAAAAGTCATTCCACAGATCGCTGCTGGGTTTTAAAGAAGGTATTTCCACATACAGCCGCTGGAGGGAACCTCTCAAAGGATTGCTGGCATTGAAGGCACCAGATCCCGGCAGTGTCTTCATACTAGACATATTCCAAACATTTAGTGCTGTCAAAGTACAATTCAAATAATCACTCTGTAGCAGGATATGCATGTTATCGTCAAACATGGGCATATATACCCTTCTTCAGCAATGGAATTTTACCAAACAGTTCAGTTCATCAGACAGAACCGTAGGCATTCACAATACAATCTTGAATTTTATGTGCCAGCCTAAGACTTCTTGTGCCTTCCTCCCGGCGATTCTCACAGCACGAAGAGTCAAGCTCTGCAAAGTACCATCTACAATCTCTACTTGCTAAGTTTAAAGCATGTGTAGGTGGTGTGGCGATGCAATCACGTGGTCTATGCGAGATGTAGTCATGTTTCATCATTTTAGCCGAGGAGCTCGCAACTCCCTCCTCTTGGTACTGAGCTTCACCCTTCAATTTTATTTGGACGTCTAGCCTCTTTTTGGAACTCATACTCCTTTATTTCTGTCCACTGCATGTATCCTTTCGATTACGTTCAGCTTTTTCCCTCATCAATTTGAGTATAGTTAGGTCCTATAGATAATAGTAACAATAAAAGAAGCAACATTTTCAACTACTCTCCCTAGAAGCCCCAAATCCATGATCCTCAATTACCACGCGTATTCCCCTGTTTCTCATTTTGTGTTCTTCTTGTGAAATCTTCGAAATGTCAAATATGGGATCCTGCACATTCTAGGATTATCAGAACAAAAAATTTGCAACACTGAGTATTACTTTATACACCCCATGTTCCTTGTCTCTCACCAGCACATAGTTATCCTCCTATCTTGGCCATAATGCACTTGGTAAGTAGAGGTTAACAGTTCATAACTAACCCTGGCCTCAGAATCTCTAGCCATCAGCTGAGCACCAAATACAGTTCTGAAGAATGACCAAGAAGGTTGTTTCATCAAACCTGATGAGGGCATACTTGGCTTATTGCACCTTTGGCAGTTTCACACTCCATTATGGAATGCTGGGGTTCAAGCACCCAGACCTGACACTTAGCTGCCTTGGGGATCAAAATTTCCTGATTTGTCCCCTGACAGGCCGGAGCAGACGAAAATGGGAAAGAATGTTGTACCCGATGAAAAATACAGCGCACCACCTCCGACTCTTTCACAGTACTTCAACCTGAATGCTCATACAAAGGGGAGCATGCTCCATCATTACCACAGTCTATTTCCTACCTTACTCGGTTGATCTACAAGATGGAGTTAATTCGGTTTCACAATGTTGGTCTAGGCGCTCACAGTGGTGAATGTAAACCAGTGGATGGCATTTTCTGACTGTGTTTATTTATAGGTCAGCGATCAAGATGCCTGAACTAGAATACCATATTTGTCGTACTGATTTCGAGTATGTACTGCATATTTGTGTTACAGTCCTTTTTGTGAAGATCGTGGCAGTCTACCTTAAAATAAGCTACTAATACATTTAAAACAGTAATCAGTGCACCGAGTTTAACGTGCAGCTATTTGTGTATGTGTGCTTGAAAACAAGAATGCAAGAAATAATGGGTGAATGAATGAATACTCATTCATGTATACATCAACAGGTTAAGCACAATCACATCTAGCGCTTACCTGTTGAAGAAGTGCAAGGGATACTCTTAATTTAGCGAAACTTAACTCTGCAAAAATTCAATCATTTTTTAAATCATGGAAACTCGTTAAGCTATATTTTTAGCCTTTATTTCTTCTGTTGAATGTAGAATAAAAAAAAAAAATCTCTGCTTTCACAGGCAGGTGCCTGCAGTCTGTGTGATGTTGGCAGTGGCATTTCTTTTTATCTCATTAAATATTAAACACAAAGTAGATGTGACATCTGTCTGGGATTCATTCAGTCCATTAGCTGCTTTTGAAATGAAATCTAAATGACACGTGCAGGCCGGCTGGGTCATCTGTTTGGGTTCTGTTGGGGGCCCATTAATAAATAACGGAGGTAAAGTTCATAATCTGTAACAGCACTGATATCCCAGGCCTATTAGCTGAAATGTTAATGCCTCTGGCTCTGACAGTGCTCTTTCTTCACTGCGGGCAGCGGGGAACATTTTGAAAATGGAGCAATGAGAAAATATGTGCCGAACAATCGTACAGTTATTCTGAGGCCAGCAGGCTGCCAGACCATTATTAAAAATAAGAAATAGAAATGCTTGTCCCACGGCAGAGAACTGGGCCAGGGATGCCGGTTCCTGCCAGTGGCTGCTGGATTAGGAATCCAATGGGGCCAGATGCCTGACAGATGTAGCCTCGACGAGGATGGGGGTTATCTGTAAGGACTTGTTCGCCACCTGCTGGTCTTTCGTCAGGACTGACGTGTTCTAATGCGGAAGAACGGGAAATTGTTATTTGATTTATGTACCTAAAAATGCGTTTTTTTGGACGGGGCATGGGGTGGTGGTGTTCGACTCTAGGAGCAATCGGCTTGATTTCAATCGCATGTCCTGGGGGATAGTTTTAGCAAACTGAAATCCCTACTGGATATGGAACATATTTAATAACTGTTTGCTCCCAGCAAAATGTACATGAGTATAAAAGGGCCAAAACATTAATAGTTCCAGATTAAGTCAGTGAACAAAAGGGAACACTCCTTTGCTCAAATTCGGTCGATCGGTCCGATATAAATGTAATAAACATACCATGTAGTAACTAATAACGAAACCAACAAGTCCTACATGATATATATGAATACCAACAAATTCACCCATCAACCAGTACTGGTTTGCTTTAAATATATTCCAGAAACGTAAATTCCAAGACAGCCACCTCAGTGCCAAATATTTTTAATTGGTGACCTATTACCACGGCCAGCTTTAGGCTGGTGCAACCAGTGCAGTCGCACCTGGCACTGATCTCAGGGGACACTGTGCTTAGAAATAACTTATGGGTTTAAAAGCAATCGTTGTAGGGTTCCTTGTGGATCGAGCAATAATAAAAATGTCAAGATAACTCTGGTGATTAATGTTCCTGCTGGGCAGTGATGGAGTTTTGTCTAATGGCAGTTTTGACTCATCATGAAGTAGTGTGGAGGGTGAATATGCCTGCCCCAAAGAACGTGTAACATGCAGATCACAGAACTGTATTTTATTTGGATAGCTTAGTGGGTTGCTGATTTTGCTACAGAGATCCCTTAGTTACTTGCAGTTCATAAGTTACAATCCTGATATAACACAATGAGCTACAAACTGTTATGAAAGAGCTGAATGCAAACTGCATGGTACATGCTAGAACGTTATGTTTTCCTCCGTCTTTCATTATCCTAATGTGGCTAAAAAAAATAATGGTTCCTTTGGGTAGCAATACATTCTTATTAGCAAAGCCAACACCATCCACTGTGGCACATTTTGAATCCTGAGTTTGGACTTGGCTAAGCCAAACACAAAGTATACTGCCTACTAGCAGGGCACAAATCCAAAAATAACAAGTAGGGAACTAACTAAAGTAGACAGTATGCAAGTGGCAAAAGGACGTGTGACACCACTGTGGGTGCCTCCAAATGTAGTTTTTCTTAAACACTAGTTAAGTGATAAGCTGTGTGTCTTTGTTTCCCCTCCACTGCTCTTGGGCCTAGCTGTGAGGCTGCAGATAGCTCCCAGACAAAACTGTGCTCCACAAAAGGTGAGGTGATAGACTCTAAATGAGCAGTTTGTCTTGGGCCCAGCAGGAGAGAAAAATAAATAAAAAAGTCCCCTCACTGCCTAGCCTGCAAGTTGTTGCTCAGTGGACATAGGGGGTCATTCTGTCCCTGGCGGTCCAAGACCGCCAGGGCCACGGATGACTGAAGCACCGCCAACAGGCTGGCGGTGCTTCATTGCCCATTCCGACCGCGGCTCCCCAGGCTGGGCGAATCCTCCATGGCGGCGCTGCTTGCAGCGCCGCCATCGGGATTCTGACCCCCTTCCCGCCAGCCTGTTTCTGGCGGTTTTTACCACCAGGAACAGGCTGGCGGGAACGGGTGTCCTGGGGCCCCTGGGGGCCCCTGCACTGCCCATGCCACTGGCATGGGCAGTGCAGTGGCCCCCTAACAGGGCCCCAGCCTGCTTTTCACTGTCTCCCTAGCAGACAGTGAAAAGGGCGACAGGTGCAACTGCACCCGTCGCACAACTGCAACACCGCCGGCTCCATTCGGAGCCGGCTTCTGTGTTGCAGGCCCCTTTCCCGCCGGCCCAGCGGGAAAGTTAGAATGGCCCCAGCGGTCTTTTGACCGCGGGCGGCCGAATGGCGGTTCCCTCCAGGCGGGCGGCGACCGCCGCCCGCCGGGGTCAGAATGACCCCCATAGTCAACAGTGCAGTCACTATTGAATGTGTCTGGGGGAAAAGTTCAGTCTACTTCACTCGGGCACCACTTCTTACCAGGGGTGACTGCGTCCACCTTGTAAAAATACTGGGTAGATGTAATCTACCTGAATGCTGCGTGTACCCCCAACTTGTGCCCTACTAGTATGGATAACATGATTCCTACACCTTGTAATCCTTTATGTAACATTTCCTATAGAGTGATTTACCCACACATGATTCATTATCTTTGTATAAAATGTGTGTGATTTAAAGTTCTCTGTCACCCTACATTTGTATGATTAGTGCTATAAAGCAAATGAAATGCATTAGAGAAAGGGGCTATGGAGAGATGGGGGCATCTTGGAGGGTGGTAGTGAGAGAGTCGCTGGAGAAGGAGGTCACTTGGGGGGGGGGCGTCAAGAAAGATTGCCACACTGGGTGCCACCAGCACTAAAGCTAGCCCTACCATTACAGTATGATGTTCAAACAAGAGCAGCACCAGAGGGAGATGCATTTTAGTCCTGTAAATCTTTTGAACCTTCAGGCATTTAGCCATCTGCCACAGAATGTGTGAAAATCTGAATGTAACGAATGTTGTTTTGTTTTTTATGACCTGTCAGCTAGGAAACGAACACATTTCCTGACAGAATGCTCCATACAATGGATTACACACAACCATAATGTTTATAAAACATTACTATTCTGTCCCCAAATGCTGGGTAACCTCATCTTTGTTCCTGCATTAACTCTCTGAGTGACTGTGAGAAAGGCATCCTTTTGCCCTGCTCACCCCCCACTATTTGACTGATATTGCTATTTACTGACTCTCACTTTGCCCTGAGCTCTGCTAACCAGACCCAGGGCGAGTGCTCTGTTAAAAAGGATATGCAAATGAGGCCTAATTATAATGGGCTATGACATCCTACTTATAAATCCCTAGTATATAATAGGGTATGGAGGATTATAGGCCCAGTGGAGTTATAGTACTTTTGGGTGCATTGCTGTGGTGCCTGCTGTCATTTTAATGGTAGTCCTGCTTTAAAGGTAAATTATATGCAAATTCAACTTTAGGATTAAAGGTACTTCCAAAGTCTCAAACTACTTTATTTTTACTTATGTCACCTATGTATGTATCCCCTAGGAGCCCCTGGACCTTGTTACTATAAGCAGGGGCAGTATAAAAGATGTAGTATATGCCCTGGTGTAGGAAAACTGCCCATTTCGTGTTTCCCCATTGTAGAACAGTAGATCCATAGGCTAACATTGGGACCTTTATTAAAGCATCACTTTCACTAGAAATTGGCTACAATTTCCATTTGTGGACTCAAAATGATAGTTAAAATAAATCCAACAATTTGCCACTGCTAGATTTATTATAACTACACCAGAAAAGAAGTTATAGAACTTGCTTTTCTGTTAAGCCAAAATCCAGCTCTCCAGCTCCTCTTCTCTGATTGGCCAGCCTCTGCCAGGCTGAGCCAAGTTGCCTTAATGAGGTGTGAAGTGGCCTGCATTGAGGCAGTAGGACATCTGGAGAAGGGGGATCTGCAAGCTGCAGAGCAAAGGGCAGGAAGAAGGCAGGGTAGCCAAACTGGTCTTCAAAGAGAACATGACACTTAGGAGAAGACACAGGCTCACCCCCTTTTCCTGCCACCCCAGCCAGTTGGGAGCGCCAGGGATTAGGTAGGCAGAGGGGTTGGTGAGGAGTGTTAAGGGAAATAAGCAACACAAGTGGGACGGCTTAGCCAGATCCTAACTCCAAGGCGGAATTTCCCCCATCTTGGAGTTTGGAAGAATGGTGCTTCCTGGGATTGATTTTTGCCACACTTCACAGGTACTGGTCACCAAAGAGGGTGGCATCCTGCACCCCATTGGTCAGGAGTGCCCCCTACTTGCCAGCCGAGGAACACTGGATAAATATGACAGAGTTGCCCAGCAACTCAGAACGCTGCCTGAGCTACAAGAAGAAAAATGCTACTCTGCTGAAACCCTAGTCTGCACCCCCAAGGACTGCACTCTGCATGACTACACCTGCTGCACACTAAGGGGCTACAGCTCTAAGGAATTTGCCTTTTTTCAAGAGAATGAAAGAGTGGACTCCCTAAAAGCAACAGGTTAAAAGAGCTTCACCTGCAACATCCCCATCAAGAAGGACCCAGCTGACCACCTTCGGCTGGATTTTTGAGAATTTGCCAGATGCATCCTGGGAAACATAGTCCCAACATCTCTAAGGCCATCTCAGAGTTTCTAGACCTTTGGATTGGTGTTGTGGACCAATGAAGACCCGAAGGAGGACTCCTGGAAGGATATCCAGGATTTTGGAGAAGATTGTAGAACTTTTGGGAAAAATCTCCATGAGGTGACCGACCCGTCGACAAGAGTCAAGCCGCCGATGTCAAACTGTGACCCGGCCTGAAATTCAGGTTCATCCTGCTGAAGTTCCAGAGCTTTTCCCTTTTAAAAAGACTTCCGGGAGTCCACGATGTTGCATCGATTCCTGGCCTGACGAGGAGCTTCACCTGACAATGAGAGAAAAAGCTCCAGAAAAATGATTACGTTTGAAGGTAAAACTTTGACCGAAGCTGCCTGCTCAGTGTATTCGGCCAGGGCTTCATCACAGTCAGCCTCATGACTTGGTTCTGGTCGAGCACGACCAAATGTCCCTGGTTGGCGCTTTTGATTTTTAAGAACTAGAGAGCACATTTCTTGATTTCTTTAAAAATTCATATCTCCAGTTCCCTACATTGGATGTGATTTGTTTTTGTGTAATTTTACCCATAAAAATATTTCCTAATTTTATAAAGTGCTGTTGGAGTTTTATTGTGCGTTGCATCTTACTTATTTGATGAGTTGTGTTTTAAAATGCTTTACATACCTGTCTCCTAACTTAGGGCCAGATGTAGGAAACACTTTGGGAGTCGCAAACGGCAAAATCTGCCGTTTGCGACTCGCAAATGCGTGTTTCCTATGCAGAAATGCATTTTGCGAGTCGTTACCGACTCGCAAAATGCATTTCCGAATCGCAAATAGGAAGGGGTGTTCCCTTCCTATTTGCGAGTCGCAGTGGTATGCAACTCCATTTGCGACCGCGTACGCGGTCGCAAATGGAGTCGCAGTTACCATCCACTTCAAGTGGATGGTAACCCACTCGCAAATTGGAAGGGGTCCCCATGGGACCCCTTCCAGTTTGAGACTGGACCCCAAAATATTTTTTCAGGGCAGGGAGTGGTCCAAGGGATTCGGATTTTTTTGAAATGCAGCTCGTTTTCCCTTAGGGAAAACGGGCTACATTTCAAAAAAAAAAAAAAAGCTTTATTGAAAAGCAGGTCGCTAACATGGAGGCCTGCTGACGTCAGTAGGCCTCCATGTTAGCGAGTGCCTATACTCGCAATGGGGCCGCAATTTGCGACCCACCTCATGAATATTCATGAGGTGGGTCATTGCGACCCCATTGCGAGTTGCAGACGGTGTCTGAGACACCGTACTGCATAGCAATTTGCGACTTGCAAATTGCGAGTCGCAGGGACTCGCAATTTGCAAGTCGCAAATTGCTCTCTTCCTACATCTGGCCCTTAATACTGCCTGCTCATTGCCAGCTACCAGGGGTTGAGAAAGGGATTCATTTATTGATACCCTGACTGAACCTTTTATTGGGTTTGTGGCCTTATTACTAATGGTAGATCCCTACTTCTCACTACTAATAATCTACTTCCCAACAGTGACAAAACACTGAAAGGTTGACTGCCCATTACTTTCCCCTGACTTGGTTCAATATTTTTAAAAGACACCTTACCAAGAACTCTTGCTGAAAAGAATATCCCTGTGTTTGACACACATAACCAAACACCACTCACCAAATGCAGGAAAAGTGAACATCTTTCATCAGAGAGCTGAACAACAGCTTTAGACCTAAACTCTGTGCAGCATGGATAATCCCATACTATTGTTGCCTCAGAGTGGGGAGGCCTCTGATAAATACTGGACTCTGGCGGCCCGTGTGGAGCAGCACCTGCAGCATATGCTGCACTTCTTCAAGGCAGGCCCTGTTATAGGTGCTCCACCTAAATCACACCAATCTCTAGGCCGAGGTTATGTTCAGGAAGAGGGGTGCCAGCACATTGCTTTTTCCTTTCTTGGTGCTCTTCAGACAGGCCGAGCTGCCATTGCTTAAAGTGTAACATCTTTTTTTTTGCACTGCTTTGTTTTTCCAAAAAGTATTAATGTTCACCCATTGCCTTCTTGGCAACTTCTTTGTCCCAGTCTTCACCAGCTGAGGAATCTGTTCCCTTCTGCCTAAGCAACTACTTTATTCAATCAAATTTGCTTCCCTTTGCTTACTTCCCCAGATATAATCCAGGTAATCCAGATTTGTTTTCTTCCCATTTTTCGGTCTAGTGTCTCCACAATGAGTGCCTGCATGGATTTTAGTGAGTAAAAATCTCTTTTGGAAAGGCTGCTTTTGCTACTTGTTTTCAGTGGTTGGCCTGCTTTAGCAGCCAGAGGCTGAATGTGTCAGTCCTCCCTTGAGCTCATAGAATTAATGTGTCTGCAAGCTTAGCAGTCACAGACTTGCAGTGCCATAGATTTAATGTATCAGCCTGTGCTAGTGGCTATGAAGAAGACTATTACTTTAGAGGAATAGCCAATCAGAACACCGCACATGAGAACCTGCTTCAGCAGCTTCAAGTGGCATCTCAAGAGGAGTTTTTGGGCAGTGCGTCTGTGTTACAAGTCATTTTTTATTTTTTTAACTACCACAAAATCCATGATAGCAATGAGATTTTGTTGCTGTAGAAATGGGACGCTGTGCTCCCGTACATCAGTATGAAGCTCACAGATAGAGCATGAGCATGAAGGTGAGAAAATGACCTGCCAAACGGAGGAGTATGGAAGGGACCAATGACGACTTGCCTGACCAAAGCAATGATCAGACTATGACATGGAAATCGGGCACACTATGATTAATAAAGCAGTCAGTGCGGCTTTAAAAGAAACTGAGGAAGCTGCACCTGAGCAAGCAAACAACAACCTGTTTTGGGCCCTCAGAACACAAGTTATGGACTCAGGAAGGATTGGCCTGTGACCCCAACTACCAGCGACTGGTAGTCTAGAGGTGACTGGACTTTGACCTGACCTGAGAGGACATCGTGGGACGTCGACCCTGCAACCAGGACCCCCTATCTTCGTGGACCAAGCAGTACCTGCAGGAAGTCCTCTGTCAACTGTGTTGCATCCACAGCATCCTTGGAGCATCTTCCGCATCCTTCATCCCTTGTATCAGGACCACTGCTTAGGAATCAATTGAAACACAGATAAAGTGCATAGAACTGCCTGAAGACTGCATCTTCTGTGAAAGCAACTGTTCTTGAGAAACGTGCTGGTGCCCATCACTAGCTCCCTGCCAGAGTTGGTCGCCCCAAGTTCTTTATACATGGCCTCATTGACACGTACCCAAGTTTTCTTTGAAAAGGTTGCTGTGTTCAATTTGTTGAATTTGCAAAGGCTTGTTCATTATTGAGGGAAAATGCTGTGATTTAATATTTATTGTAAAAATCCATATCTTCAGAACCATCTGGTGGATCTTATTCATTCTAGTATCTAAATTCTTATGAAACTACTGGCTATTTCCATAAATTGGTGTTGGATTTCTTGAGCGGAGTGTTGATTATTTCTTCAATTGTTTGGTACTGTTTAAATGCTTTACACTTGTTCCTCCGTGTAAGACTTGCTGCTAGGTGGCACAGCTACCCAGGATTAAGCTGAGGGTTCAATAGACAAAACCTAAGGGTCCTAAAAGGGGTTGATAAGTGTATTACATGGTGAGGTTTAACAATCAGACCACATAATACACCCCATTTCCTTATACCGTCAATTAGTACTTGGCTTTTTGGAAGTTGATTGTTCTACGTCCAGCTTTGAGGCTGTGAAGGTGGTGATTTCTGTGTCTGGATTTGCCACTGTAAAACATTAATAAATCAAGTGAGGAAGCAAGCCTTTGTAAATATGTACCTATATTATCAGAATAGCTTCACTTCTTTAGACCCCCCTGCAAGGTTTAGGGCATCTTTGCTTACATGCCACAGTGGTATAGAGGCACTATTCCCTAATACCACTGTGCCTGCCTCTTTGGGAGCCGAGGATGTGGGTGTGCAGCAGAATGTTGGGGAGCCATGTCCTTGGTCAATCCAGTGGTAGCGTTTAAAGCACGCCTTGCTGGATATTGCTGTGGCATTCTGGTTTAGACTAGGCATTGGATTGACCTCAACTTTGTTGAGTTCACATTGTTCAGGTAGCCATAAAGTGGTGGCGGCTGTAGCATCAGCAGCAGAAAGTGGGCTAGGAGGATGTAAGTGTCTCAATTAGCATAAAGTGCTAACTATATGGTGGTGATCTGCCAAACTACTGATTTTGTTGGCATCTCTTGGCCGGACCTGAATGCTCAAGTGAATTAAGGAATAATAAGGAAATAGTTGGTCAAGAAATGCAAGTACAAAGAAAAAGGCTTGATAAGCTGTATGTGGCTCTCAGAGAAGGGTGATCAAGAGTCAGTGTTAAAGTGGCAGTCAGTATATCTAAAAAGGCCCATAGAGACAAGAGTATACAGAGCTCCTGTAGCAACGGCAGTATGACTGTTCACTTAGACGACGTGCCTCCTACTCAACCCCAGTGGTATCTGCTGTTAGGGCAAAGTGGTGGGGTGGATGGCGGGCAAAATAAAAGGACAACAAAAATAGGAATTACATTTTTTTTAAAAAAATTCCTCATGTCTGCCACTGCCATTGTGCCGCATTGCCGCTCTGCTGCACTCACTGCAGGCTCCCAAGCACAGACTCTCAGCCTGCCCTTCAGCCAATCCTAATGCTGGCAGCGTGACAGCAGCGTTAGAATTGGCCTGAGCGCTCTGGCTTTGCGCTCCCAGACAGACTGGGAGCTTGTGCCTGCTGTCTCCAACCCTGCAACATAGCTCATTTTGGAGAGAACTCAGTGCGCATGTGTGTTTGGCTGTCCTGAGACGGACAGCCAAACGCACATGTGCACTGAGGGGAGTGCACACCATTCCCCTCCCTGCCTATCATCCCCCAATGCCCGCCCCCTAGCAAACAAACAAGATAATAAACATAACATAAACATATGCTGGCAGAGGGGTGATGGGGGAGGCAATGCTCCCCGCGCTGCTCAAACCCCTCAAATGTGCACTTATGTTAGTCACTGACTCTTTCTGCGCTACAGACAGTAAATGTGATTGTCTTCTCAGCCAATCCCACATCAAAATGACCATTTGGAACAGGAGGGGCTGGAAGTTTCAAGCAAAGTATTACGGAGTTCCGCATAAATGTTTTTTTGGAAAACGAACAAGTCCCGTTCAACTAGAGAGTGAGAGCGCGTTTGCCCTTGGGGTTGAGGTGAGGGCAACCTCCCAGAGTGACTCCCTCCTCAAACTAACTTGTAATTTAATTAAAGCTTCACGAAGGAGATACTGGATTAAGAGAGGGGAGTCCTCAAAAATTATTCAACAAAAAGTAAATCTCTCGAGTTCTAACCTGGAATCTTCAACAACTGGTCCTTCACCGATGCTGGACGCTCTTCTGCTAGTGCAAAAAAAAAAAGGTAGGTCACAAACTAATTAATTTATGTATGCCAGCCTTAGTAAGACCGATATTGACTGCAGAAGGCAGAGTCTCTGACGAGAAAAATATTAAAAAGAGGGAGGGTGAGGCCTTCAGTATTATGGCCCTCATTCTGACCCTGGCGGTCGGCGGAGAGACGGCGGTCGGACCGCGAACAGACCGGCGGTATTAAAAATGGCATTCTGACCGCGGCGGTCCCCGCCGCGACCGACCGCTACTTCTCCACTCCGACCGCCACGGCGGTCATGACCGCGGGGCTGGAGTTTGCGCACTCCGGCCCGGCGGTCGTCCCAAGACCGCCAAGGGTATTATGACCCTGCCTCCCGCCGCGGTTTCTTGCGGGCGGGAACCGCCGTGCGAACCATGGCGGTAAGCACTATCGGGGCCAGGGAATTCCTTCCCTGGCACTGATAGGGGTCTCCCCCACCCCCCACTACCCACCCGAGTCCTCCCCCCACACCCTCCACCCCCCTGCCACCCCCCAGAGGTGGTACGAACCCCCTCCCCACCCCCACCCCGACATGCACATACATGTACCCCGACATGCACACACCCCCAACATGCACATATACACACCCCCTACACACACATACACAACGGGGACACATACCCGCACACATACATGCCGACATGCGCACCTGCCGAACAGCACACATTACCCATAGACACAGCAGCACCCCCCGCCCGCATACACGCACTCACACACTCCCTCTACACACTCACACGCACACCCCCATGCACGCCCACATCACACAACACCCCCCCACCCCCTCCCCTCACGGACGATCAACTTACCTTGTGCGTTGGTCCTCCGGGAGGCGACGGGAGCCATAGGGACGTGACCGCCAACAGAAGACCGCCAACAGAAGACCGCCACACAGAAATGTGGGTCGTAATTCTGTGGGCGGTGTTCTGCTGGCGTGGCGGTGGAGGTTGACCAGTCTCCACTTTCCCGCCGACCGCCAGTGTGGCTGCTGGCGGTTTTCCGGCGGAACGCTCCCAGCGGTCAGAATGCGCACAGCGGCACACCGCCGCGGTCGGCGGTCTTCACCGCGGCGGTAACTCAGCGGTCTTGCGAAAAGACCGCCAAGGTCAGAATGAGGGCCTATGTCTCTAGGTGGCGAATGTTGATAAAAACAAGTTATAATTTATATGTTGGTAAATGGCATATGTCTGCTGCAGGCAGAGAAAGCACTTAAAGAGGGGGAAAGTGTGAAAGTTTTTTTAACAGAAATCGGAGAAAATAGTGAAAACCAGTGGGTATACTGAGGGAACAATGGAAGGAATCAATTGCCAGGGGAGAAAGTGTCATTCTCTGTGAAGGGTCGGGCGTAAGTTGGAACAACCTAGAGGGAATGTAATAAAAGAGTTATCGGGTGCTACTATACAGTTTCTACAAATTCAGTAAAACTGTAGACTAGGTAAACAAAACAGAATAATATAGGGACTTAGGGCCAGATGCATGTCCACTTCTATTTATGAGTCTCTAACTGCGACTATTTACGAGTCGCAATTAGAGACACTCAAATAGAAATGTACAAATGTGCTTCAGACACAAGCGATTTCCAATGGGGTCACAAATGACCCACCTCATTAATATTCATGAGGGAGGTCGCAATTTACGATCCCATTGGGAATGGCTAAACATCACAGGGAGGGTGGCCTGCTGGGGGCAGCAGACCACCATGTCTTTGGTTGCTTTTAAATAAAGCAATCTTTTGTTTTTTAAACGCAGCTTGTTTTCCTTAAAGGAAAACGGGATACGTTTAAAAAAGAAAAATGCAAAGTTTCTTTTCATTTTTTGAGAGTAGGCAGTGGTCAGTGGGAACACTGCCTGCTCTTAAAAAATGTTCGCGCTACCATTCACAAAGGGTGAATGGTCCCCTGCGAATGGCTTACCAACAACTTGAAGTTGGTGGTAACTGAGAATGTTTTGCGACCTCATTCACAGTCCCAAAGCATTCAGACATGGCCATGCAGGTCGCTATTAGGAAGGGCTCCCTTGGCTCGCCCCTTCCTAATAGTGACTCAGAATCCCTGTTTTGCAAGTCGCAAAACAGGGATGGTACAGGGCCAGAAGCATTTTACTGGTCACAAACTGAAAATGCTTCATACATCTGGCCCCTAGTCTTCTTATATAGTAAGTAAGTAAATGTTGGTTCAGCTAGCTCATAGTACCACACATAAACCTCCTACCTTCCACAGTTATAGACGCTGTCAGCAAACTCAAACATGACCATTTTGATTCCCAAAGAATTTGTGGAAAGAGATCTAGCCCTTTCATCTTCCATCTGTTGCTTTTGCATGCTCAAAGTTTCATAAAGAATGGAACAATAGTACTCTTTCAAAGGTTTAATGTAAACATCTATACTTGTAATAAAAACATGAACTGCAATTGTTGTGCAGATGGGAAACATTCCTGTAACACGCATTATTAGAATGGTGAAAAACACAAATAATCCATCCATATTGTTTTGCACCTGTTACTCCTACCTAGAGCTACGAGTCCTATAATAGTGAGAGCATTCTGACAGACAATTGGAATCCTCTAACCCCATACTTTGGTGTAATGTCCCAGGAAGCGAGCCTCAGTGAATTAACAAATGCACTCCTTCTTGGTAGGAAAATAGGGTCTGCAATAACCCCCAGCAGCAACATTTTAAAAAAAGTATGTTTATTATAGTTTCTCAATGCTATCCAATCACAGAGTACAGTAATATATCATTATAACATGTCCATCACACCCTTGGGGTGAGTGGCACATCATAATTTTGACATTAGAGCTCCACAGCATTAATATGCAAGTTAGCAAGTATAATCCCCACTGTATTCCTGCATGTTCTCTCCATTCCTCTGAGAGTTCAAAGTATTGCTATTCATTACTGTCGGAGGCTGGCCCTCTGTAGAGTGCAAAGCAAGGAGCACTGTGCAGGGGTTCCAGGTAACCGCATGCTGGTATACAGGGGTAAAAACTAGAACACCCAAGGCTCTAATTTTGAAGGTAGCTTGGTCGAGCAGTTAGGCTAATCTTGGAGAAGTGCAAAGCATTTGTTGTACTCACAGTATCAATCATGCAACTCTGACATTCGAAGGAATAACTCAAGACCAATTTATAAAAATACTTCAGATTTTTATGTCATTTTAAGACCAAGATGACCAAAATTGTTTAAATACTTTTTGAGATATGAATTTTTGAAGTTCAATAAAAAAAATAGTCTTTTTGTGCGTAAGTTCTTCTTTTGCAGGTTGTTCGAGGTTGTAGGTGGGCATACTGTGCCAGCTGGAGAAGTTTGGGCAGCTTCCAGTTCCAGCAGGAGCAGTGGGGAAAGGTCTCTGGAGCTTGTGCAGTGCCACTGCAGGGGACCACTTGGAAAAGGTCTGTGCAGGTAAGTTTAGAGGTGGTTACTTGGGGTCTCCTTGGAGTGTCAAGGTCACAAGGGGTGGGGGACCCTTAGGGCACAGTAGGTTATTCATTGCGGGACACATGGCAGCCGGGTGCAGAGCGAATCAGTGAGCCAGGAGCTGTGTGCAAGGATGCCCTTAGGAGCTGGAGGTAAGTCTTTTCAAGGGTCATTTGCAGGACAACAGGGGCACTCTGGCGGGAGGTCCCGGGTGTTCCTGAAGTCCCTCAACTGAAGCTTCCTCCTGGTATTTTTTCAGCCCCAGGTGGGCTGGTTTTCCTGGTGCCGGACGTCAGCTGACCAATAATCAGGATATCCATACGGTTTGATCACTGGAGGGCACAGTACCACCAAAATTGGCACACTTGGAGTGTTTGCCCTCATGATCGTCGGTGTGTCATTGGGTCCAGCTGAGACTTTGTTTCAGGAATTAGCAGCTGGTCAGTGAAGTGATCTTCACTGGTTTTCCGGTTTCTTGTTGCAGAGTGATACGTTCAGTCTGGAGGGAGTTCTTGGGTGATTTTCGAAGCCTGGAGGGCCTCTGGGGTTCTTTAGAGTTTTTCCAGTGTCCAGCAGCTCCTCTGCAGCGATTGTCCGGTCCTGGGTGTAGCTGCCAGGGTTTGGCACCTCTTTCTTTGTGCAGCAGGTACACAATTCTCATGCCTTGGATCTTCTTTGTGCTGGTCTTCTTTTGTCCATCAGATCTGATTACCTGGTCTAGGGATACCCACTAAATACTGAATATAGTGGGCATTTTAGGGGGAACTCGGTAGTGTCTAATGGGACACAACTTTGGGTGGCTACGCCCACTATAGTGACCACTTCCTGTGGAAGGGTCACTTCCCTATCCCTGATTGGCTATTTTCCTTCCATCTAAGATGGAGGAAAATACAAAGGAGTGTCCACCTCACAGGCAACACCTTAGGAGTGGTGCATGCCAGGTGGGGTCACTCCACCTACCTTTGTGTAGTTTCACACCTTTGCTCCCGCCAAAAGTAGGGTTTGGCAAAGGGGTTGACCATCTGCTGCTAGCAGCAAGCTGGGGGTCGTGTTTCAAAGGCGGTAAGCCCTTTGAAGATCGCCTCCAGGGCAGTGCACATTCCTGAGGGAGGGGGTGTTAGCACCTCCACCCATGAAAGGCATTGTTCCACAAACCAGAGAGACAGATGTCTCCCCCAAAATTTTGGCGATTGGGTGTTTCGAAGTGGCAGGCTGGATGGAACCGGTCAGCAACCATGCCAGGGTAGTTAGCTTTTGCAGGGGGGCCCTCTAATGTGACCACTGGGTACATTTTATAATAAATCCAGTACTGGTACCAGTTTGGATTTATCATTGATACCAAACAACCCAGGGTTCAGAGTAGCCATTGTGCAGCTGGGAAACTCGGGTTGACTAGTGTCTAGCATATATGTTAAAATGGCTGCTCTGTTCGCTCACTATGTCCCAGGTTTTGCAAGGACACAGTGGGGGCATATTGCTCATGCAGCTATGCCCTCACATATAATATGGTGCATCCTGTCTTAGGGCTGGAAGGCCTGCCAGAGGGGTGTCTTATCCATAGTATATGCAGTGTATGGTGGACAGGGCACACAGGCAGTGTGCTATGTTGAATTTGTGCTTTAGGCTTGCACCAGGACACCCAGACTGCAATGGCAGTGCTGAGTGCATCTGGATGCTTGGCCCTAGAGGGTGGCATAATCAGTGCAGCTGCCCTCAGGGGCCTACCCTCAGTACCCCATGCCCTGGGTACCTAAGTACCTTTTACTAGGGACTTATAGAGGTAGCTAAAGGTGGTTCCAATTACCTTTACAATGTTTTAGGGATAGAACACTGGCACTGGGGACCTGTCCAAGGTGCATCTAGAAGCCAAGCAAAAGATGTGTGGGGAGCTACAGCAACAAAGTGCCAGTTTCCCACAATTACACAGTTTTGTAATAGGTGAAATGAAATACTGGAAGCAGAAACAATAACCAAACAGTTCAAATGATGGGTTCTAGGTGGTCTAGTATCCGGCACATCTATAAGGTGTGGGTTCCAGATGACAAGGGCCGAGGAAGCTCTCTATGTCAGGTGCAGATATGCAAAATAGGTCTCACTCACAACAGTGACTCTAGGCTTCAGCAAGACTAAGGCACACACCATTACAACTTAAGGCAGCCAACTCCAACAGTACTCCCACCTCAGAGCAACTGCTGCACCACCAAGCCTGCCCCTAGCAGCCAGCCCAACCTCTTCCCTGGACACCGAGCCTCCAGAGGGAGAATGAATCAGACCCCTAAGGTTCTCAAATGTATCCAGTACCTCTGCCCAGAGGGGCGCTATGGGATTCTCCACAACCCCCGGGCCACCTCCCTGCAAAGTGTTTGGTCCTCTGCCCTAGCCCATTCCTTAACAGTGGCCTCACACCCTGACACCACTGGGCCAAACGCTGATTTTGACGTCAATGCAATCTGCCTCTTAGCCAGGATAAGTGCTAAATCTAGAAAATGATTTGCCAAGTTCCTTGAGTTTTGGATGGGGGAAGGTCCCCAAAAGGCACACCTCCAAGGTGCTGCTAAGCGTCCCATTCAGGTTCTGCACCACCAATGACCAAAATTCCTGCGTATGAGCGCATGACCGGGTCATATGGCACAAATCCCCTCCACCAGCACACACCGGGGCAGCGACTGGCCTCCCCCTGTATATCATAGTGAGCTTCTTTGGGGTGAGGTGGGTCTGATGAGTATAACTAAGAAGTATAACTTTGAAACAAGTATTTCAGGAGATCCTTTGTGGGTAAACCAGTATCCTCGCCTAGTCCTGGTCTGAAATATCCCTTCCCAATACTTCCTCCCACTACAATTGAGACCGTCTGAAGGCTTCTTTACCATCCCATTGAGGTGCCATAAAACCACTTGTCTAGGTGTCTACCTGTTCCCAGAGGCAATAATAAAAGCAAGACATTATGGCCCTCATTATGGCATTGGCTGTCAGGTGACCACCACGCCTATGGCAGTAGTACCAGTGCCAGGCTGGCGGTAATGACTGCCAAATTATGACCATGGCGGTAATCCCTCCCATAGACAGCCAGTGTACCACCACGACCGCCAGTGTGTTACAACCACTGACCACAGTGGTAGCCACCTGCAGTCTGGCAGAAGACAAGGATACACCCACCATATTATGACATAGCAGACCGCCAGGATTTCCAGGGAGTTAGCAATTCCACCAAAAGCCTGGCGGAAACACATCATAAAAAAGGAGTCACTCTCCTCCAGGGACACAGAGGAGTCCGCAGCCGCCATGGAACCAGAACTGGAAGTCTTCCCGATGCTGTACCACACAATGGCAGTCCAGGAGCACCAACACCAATGAAGATGACGACGGTGAGTACGGTCGCCTAGCACACAAGGGAGGGAGGGGAGAGTGAGACACAAATGCACAACACACACCATACACACACACACCACACACCCATAACTAACTGCACAGCAAATCAACAGCAACAGAACCCAGGAGCAAAGAAAGCTTGGACACATATCTCTGGTCCAACTGCTGTAATCATGTTGGAGAATGAGCATTAAGTTAAATAAATAATTGAGAACATATATACAGGCAGGGCCATTGGCCAGTCCAAACTACGCAAGTGGCCACAGGGCAACGTCCAAGGCCCAACTTGACTCCTGACAACATTGGCACTCCACTGGGCAGGGGCATCATCGAAATGGTAGGCAGGCACCTCAGGAGGTGGGGGGTTGAGGTGGGGTGGGGGGTTTTCTTCTTGGGATGGGGATCCTTAGGCTTGGGTTTGGAAGGGGGTGGGACCTTGCCCTTCTGCTTTGGGGGCAGAGGAGTGGTCTTGGAACGGGGCGGAGTCCCACTCTTTTGCACCTTAGTGGCAGGCGTACATTTAGGGGGAGGAACAGGAGTCGATTTGGAGCTGGAGGTACTGGGCTGGGGAGGTGGGACTTTTCTCCTACGGGCAGGATGGGGGGTGGGGTAGGGAAGAGGCCAAGGCAGGAAAGAAAAAGCTTCTTAAGACCAATGGGGTGGGGTGTGTGAGGAGGAATGGGAGTGGAGGTAGAGGGAGTGGTTGTTGGAGGAGGAGGTGTGCTGGACTTGGGTGCAAGTGCGTGTGTGAGGTGAATGGCTGTTGGGTGTCAGAGTGGGAGCGTTTATGTGTCTTTGGACGGGGGCAGACAGGTTGGGGGAGGACAAACAGGATGTGTGGATGTATGTTGAGGTGGTGTCTGCAAGTGAGGTGGGTGTGCTGCATGAGGTGGTGATCGCTTATGTGGTGTGGGGGGTGCATGTCTGCGGGTCTGCTGTTGTGGTGACTGTGGGTAAGGCTGTAAAGGTGGCAGGATCTGGGACTGTTGATGCAGTGCATGCAGGTGTGTGTACTGACTGTGAGGAAGGAGGAGGATGGGAGACAGTGAAGGCAGTGGCTGTTGTGTGTGCATCTGTGTGTTGGCTGTGTGTGTGCTTGTGGACTGAAATGTGCTGCCTGTGTTTGTCTGTGTGAGTCCTTTCGTTTTGGGAGCATGCTTTTCAGAATGTGTGCGTTGGATGGGTTGGGGAGAGGATACAAGGACTGGGAAGAGGTAGTTGGAGAGGGTACAGAAGAAACAGGGACACTGGCTGCCATCAGGGAGGAGGCCAGAGCCAGAAACGATCTCTGTAGGGCCGCCAACCCACAGTGAATGCCCTCCAGGTGGGCATTGCATTGCTGCATCTGGGATTCCCGCCCCTGAATGGCATTTAATATGGTTGACTGCCCTTCAGAGATGGATCTCAGGAGGTCAATAGCCTCCTTACTGAGGGCAGCAGGGCTGACTGGGGCAGGGCCTGAGGTGCCTAGGGCATTTGAGATGCCTACCCTCCTGGGTGAGCGGGCACAGGCAACTGGGTGGGGACTACCAGGAGGACGGTGCTGGTATGAGGGGTGGTGAAAGATCTTGTAGCTGAGGTGGTAGCACAGGGGTCTGCCACCACTAAGGAGCTTCCATCGGAGGAGGAATCAGAGTCAGTTGTATCAGCTCCAGTCTCCCCTGTGGTGCTCTCCTCACCCTCTGTCCCACTGGTCCCCTCGGCGTCGGTGGACTCTGCCTCCTGGGTCCCATGGGCTGGAGCTCCCTCACTCGCTGGTGCCCCTGCTCCTTCACCAGATGATGCTAATGCACACATGGACAGGATGACAAAAGGAGAGGGGGGGAGAAAGAAAGGGAACACAGGGTCAATCGCAGCGCCATCAGCACAGATGGCATACACATCACAATCACTCCCTGGGACTCACAGTACGCAGGATGGACCACAGTGACAAACCATTGCTTAGGTACTACAGCAGGAAGGAACCCAAACACTACCATCTGCACACTTGCTGTGACCAACTAAGCCCTGTCTGACATGGCATGCTAGCTACCTAGCAATACCTAAAATGCACACCACCGTACATAGCTAAGCAGGACCAAGCAGGAATGGCCAAACTGGCATATTGGGGCATCCACTGACCAGAAACTTGCACCCAAATCCCACGGCAGGTAAGAAAAAAGTGAATAGCACACACACTGTACTCACCCCCTTGTGGCTGCTGTACTGCCATCAAGCACCCATCCAATTCAGGATTGGCCACAGCCAGAATGCGAGCCACTGGGGGGGTCAGGCTCCGACGGGCACCTCTCTCTCATTGGGAGGCCATTCCCAGCTGGGCCTCCGTGGTGTTCCGGGCCCAGCATCTCAGATCCTCTCACCGTTTCCTGCAGTGGGTGTTCTGCCGGCTATGGACCACCAGGGTCCGCACGTCCTTGGTGATGGTATGCCACAACCCCTTCTTCTGATGGGTGCTGACCTGCAGAGGAAACACACAGAGGGACACCTTGACCCAGACAATCCAGCCTGTCAAACAAATGGCTCACATACTGCATTTGCCCCTAATCAAGCACACACATGACCCGTACCTCTGCATTCACATTGCCTGCAGCCATACCCTCCCAAATGGCAAACTGCTAGCACACACATACATCTACATACAGCCATGTTGCATGCAACGTACCCATGATGTACTCACCTGTTGGTCTGGAAGCTCATACAACTGCCCATACAGGGGTAGGACCCCATCCACGAGCCTCTCCAACTCCTCCGACATGAAGGCTGGGGCCCTTTCCCCTGTAGCACGGGCCATGGCAGGTTCCATACAGAGGTCACAGCAACACAAGCAGTGGAGATGTCGTCCAGTGGAAAGTCAGGAATCAAATGAAGTGGCAAAAAGAAAATGGCAGTCACATCCGCAGCGGTGATCATCATTGGTTCCTGTACTCCATAAAGCCCCATGTTATCCAATGAGGATTAGCACGGCAGTGCAGACAGTCATCCGCCATGACGCCTAACGCCGGCAGAGTGAGGTCACTTCCACCTGCATACAGGACAGGCAGTTGCCATTTCCTACTGCTACTACTCATGTTTGGAATTCATATGTGCGTCATTGGTGTACACCCCTAGACATTTCTACTGTCCTACATACATACCTGCTCTGTGTACTATGATGTTGTGTGTCCATAGGTCGTGGAGTCATACCCATTTTACTGCAGAGTAATAGGAGGAGGAGGCAAGCACCCATGTGCAGACCACTTGTGGACTTGGCTACACTGGAGAACCGGCACATCATACTCTCCTATCATCTGGACAGGGCCACAATCACAGAGCTGTGTGCACAATTGGAGCCCGATCTGATACTTGCTATCCATTGCACCACAGTAATTCCCCCTCTTGTGCAGGTACTGTCAGTGCTCCTTTTCCTTGCAACTGGTTCTTTCCAGGTGATTGTGGGCTTGGCTTAGGAATGTCACAGCCAATGTTCTCGATTGTGCTTGGAAGGGTTTTGGCTGCGATGCTCAAACACATGTGCAGCTACATCTCATTCCCCCAGAGTGAAGATTTGCCCACTGTAAAGGCTATATTCTATGCAATGGGACACATACCACATGTGATTTGGGCCATTGACGGGACCCATAATAACTTAGTCCCTCCCAGGGCAAATTAACAGGTGTACAGGAATAGGAAGAGTTTCCACTCTCTCAATGTCCAGATGGTCTGCCTTGCTGACCAGTACATCTCCCACGTCACTGCCAAGTATCCTGGATCTGTTCATGGTGCTTATGTCTTGAGGAATAGCAGCGTCCCACAGGTGAGGGCATGGCTGCAGAGGCACAGAGTGTGGCTCATACTTGACCTTGAGTCCCCACCCAATGTATGTCAGTGTACTGGAGTCATACTCCATGCCATTGTGCATGGCTACAGTGTGCCCCTCACTTCTTCCAGGTGACTACAGCTATCCAAACCTGTCCAGGCTCTTGACCCCTGTTAGGAATCCAAGAACAGGGGCTGAAATTCGGTACAATGATGCTCATGGGCCTACCAGGAGGATTGTGGAATGCACTTTTGGTGTCCGGAAAGCCAGGTTCAGGTGCCTCCATTTGACAGGTGGTTCCCTATGCTACTTCCCTGAGAAAGTCTATAAGATTGTGGTGGTCTTCTGCATGCTCCACAATTTGGCCCTCAGACGCCATGTGCCTTATCTGCAGGAGGAGGGGGGTGACAATGCACCTGGGAAAGCAATGGACACTGAGGACAGTGAGTAAAAGAGGAGGAGGATGTGGACAACAGGACACATATCATTCAGCAGTACTTCCAATGACACTCAGGTAAGACTGTTGATCTATACGTCTCCATGTTAGTAATGTGCTGGGTGGTTGTTGTGTTGTGCCAGTCACTACCTTTGTATCACAATTGACTGTCACCTATGCCTTCCCCTTATAGCAGATGTTGGTGTGGTTCCAACAGTGTAGTGATGTCATGACTACAGACTGCTGAGACACATTTGTTGGATGGATTCACACATGAAAGAACATTTGCACAGGAGAATGCAGTTCAATACAGTTCAATACATTGCACATTTCTACCTGATAAAGCAATATTACTCAAGTTGTGTTCAAGAAGGTTTATTCGACTTTTACAAAAACAATGGGAAGTGCAATTGAGTAGGGTGATGGTTGGGAACAGTCCAGTGTAGTGGGCCAGTCTGTTTGTAGCACAGGTCCAGTGTCCAAGGGGCCATAGGAAGAGGAGCAATGGCAGTCCAAAGTGACTCAGTGGAACACAAGGGGGACATTCTTGAGGGGCTCATTTCCTGGTGGTGGTCTTTGTCTTGGCAACTGTTTCTGGTGTCTGTCTGGGTTGGAGGGAACGTTTGCGGGGTGGTTCACCTTCTGCAGGGGGAGGGGTTCTGGTGGCGTGTGGGTCCTGTGGCAGGGACTCCTGTCCACTAGCTGCAGCAAATGTGGAGGGCTGGTCAATACCCTGGCTAGTGGTAGGGGCCCACTGGTGTGGTGTGTCCTCCCGCGTGATGTTCCCCATGTCACTCAGCACCCCTGCAATGGAGGCCATGGTGGTATTCAAGGACTGCAATTGTTGCATGACCTACTGGTGGTGTTCCACCTGCAGCGGCTGGTTCTCCTGCATGGTGTTTAATACCTGAGCCATCCTGTCCTGGGATTGTTGGTATACCCCCAGGACATTTGTGAGTGCCTCCTGGGCAGTTGGTTCGCTGGGCCTGTCCTCCCCCTGGCGCGCAGCTGTCCTCCGACTGTCCCTGGTCCCCTGTACCTGTGTCCCCTGAACAATGTGCCCACTCCCACTGACACCAGGACCTTCATCGTGTTGCCTGTGTTGTGTCGACTTGCGTCCCTGTACAGGTGGGCTCACTACTGATTGACGTGTCCTGGGGACAGAGGTTTCGTGGCATTGGCTGGTTGCTGTGGTGTTTGTATCTGAAGGGCGGGCCATGTGGTGGACTGGCTGTGGGATGTGGTAGTCGACTGACCAGTGGTCCCAGAAGGGCCAGGGAGTTCATCCAGATCAAGACCTCCAGAGTTGCTGTCACCACTGAGGCGATCTTTTGTTGGGGGACTGGGTTGCCGTGGCACCTCCTTGCCGTTGACATTGGCTGGGGCACCTGTGAGGATGTGAGTGATTTGTTAGGGTAATTGCCTGTCTCATATTGCGCATTTCTACCTTTCCCAATGATATTGGTGTTTGTTCTCCCACCTTTTGTAGTGTATGGTGTTGCATTGTGGGATTGGTAGCTCTCCATGCTGCCCATGCATTGCTGGTGGGTGTGCATGCTGAGCTGCGAGGGATGTGCTTGCAGTGGGTATGGCATAAGGGGTAGACATGTAGGTGTGGCAATTGGGGTGGTGCACTGTGTGGGATGGAGTGTGGTGAAGGGAGTCAGGGTGAGGGGGTGAGATGGCATGCATGTATGGGGTGGTGATAGGTTGGTAATGGTGACTCACCAGTGTCCAGTCCTCTGGCTACTCCAGTGAGGCTCTTAGGATGCAGTATTGCCAAGATTTGCTCCTCCCATGCTGTCAGTTGCGAGGGAGGAGGTGGGGGTCCACCGCTAGTCCTCATGATACATATAAGAAAAAAGGTGGCTGTGTAAAAGAGAGAGCGCACTTTCCAAATATAAGCTATTGTTTGTTTACAAAGTCCATGATGACGTGGAACGATGGGGGGAGTGCTCGAAGTGGTATGCACCCAGCCACAGAGTGCGGAAACTGTTGCCCCAAGAGAGGGTTGCAGTTATGATATGCAAAGAAGAAAAACCACGGCACATCCCAAGCGGTTATAATGTTCCAGTTTATTCCTCGAGATGTCTTTAGATGAAACAATAATCTGTGGCCCAAGGTAACATCTTGGAGCCAGAGTCAAGAGATGACAACAGAAATCCTTTTCAAATGAACATCCGCCCAAATAGACAACAGCCGACACGTGTTTCGTCTGGGTAGACTTTATCAAGGCCACTTTGTTACCTTGGGCCACAGATTATTGTTTCATCTAAAGACATCACGAGGAATAAACTGGAACATTATAACCGCTTGGGATGTGCCGTGGTTTTTCTTCTTTGCTAGTCCTCATGATGGCGAGCTGGTGCCTTGCTGCAATGGAACGCACCTTCCTCCGTAGGTCATTCCACCTCTTCCGAATGTCGTCCCTTGTGCGTGGATGTTGTCCCACGGCGTTCACCCTGTCCACGATCGTCCGCCATAGCTCCATCTTCCTGGCAATGGAGATCTGCTGTACCTGTGCTCCAAACAGCTGTGGCTCTACCCTGACTATTTTCTCCAACATCACCCGCAACTCCTCGTCAGTGAAACAGGGGTGCCTTTGTGGGGACATGGGTGTTGTGTGGTGTGTGTGTTGTGCAGAGGGTGTTGAGTAATGTGGTGGGGTGTGAGGTGTGTGGTGCGTGACGGATGTATGGGTAGTTGTGGAGTGTGTGTGCAGTTGTCTCTGGGATTGGCGTGGCCAGGTTTAGCAGTCTTCTCATGTTTTGAAAGGTTTGTGGGTATGTGTTTTATGGTGCATTTGGTGTGTGTGGGGTGTGTGTATTTGTGTCAGGTATGTGTTTTTTTGTTCTGGCCAATGTTGTCTTGTTTTGTTATTGGGGGGCCATTTAATCTGCGGCGGTGTGCACCGCCAATGATTTACTGCCGTTGAATGTCCACTGTGGTGATTCGTGGGTTATTATTTGGAGGGCGTTGTTTTGGTGGTGGTGCTAGTTCCTACAGTTCTTCACATATGGGATGGCGGATTTGTGGTTGTGGCAGGTTTCTGTCGGTTTGGTGCGTGTGTGTCATAATCTGGGGGACGGATGTTCGCCTCCGTGGTGGTGTGTTGGCGGCCATCACTGTGGCGGTATTCGGAATTTGCCGCCAATCTCATAATGATCACCAAAGTGTTGGGTTTCATCCATCAGAGCTCTGTGAATGTCTGAGCTAATGCCTCATATGTGAGGAACTGTTGGGGAGGTAAGCCATGCACATCGAAAAGCAGGTCCAAGGGCAGTAACATGGAGGCCTCGAAACAGTCAGCCACTGTCACCAGCTCCACTGCCGTCCAAGCAGTCATCTCTGTTGCAGATAAAAATGTGGGGGGGGGGGCACTGTACGGGAGCTCCACCAGTGGGAGGGCTGGGGTGTACAATGGACACTCCAACATTTGTCAGACACAATGCCTCCACCAGCAAGGGCCGTGGCCAGGAGCCAGCCATCAGTCCCCCTTACATATACCCTCCACAGAAGCCAAGCCAACAGCACTCCCTATTTAGGTGCGGCCCCCAGGGCTCCCAGTTTGACCACGTTTGTGCCATCCAGCCTTTGTGCGATCCACAGCAGCTGGGCAGCCAGAAAATATGATTCAAAACCAAGCACCCCAAGCTCCTCCTTCAAGTATGGGTTGCCATAGTGTATCCAGGGACACTCTGTGTCGCCACCATCCTATATGATCTCCCGGTGCAACAAGTCTAGTTGATGAAACCATGCGACCAGCACCCAGGAGGGTGATTGGTGAAATAATAAAGCAACCTGGGCAAAATAATCATCTTGGTTAGCGCAATCCTCGTCATGTTAGGGAGCCTCAATGATCACCAAAAGTCCACACACCCCCAGAAGTAGCGTAACACCACCTCCAGATTGCCCTAACACAAATCCTCCAGCTTGTGAGAAATTTGTATCCCCAGGTAGTGAAAGATGGAGGATGTCCAGAGAACCCTATTACCAGAGCACCCAGCCTGCTCAAGCCCGACAGCAAGAGAAACACACATGTCTTTACCAGGTTCACTCTAAGCCCAGACACCTCCCCAAGCACATGCAGCAACCGCAATGGGAAGGGGAATATTGCTTCCATATCAGTCACAACAATATCAAGTGTTCAGTTCTGGCCACCCTAGTTCCCCTGCCTTGTCCCTGTGTTCTGCACAACTCTGCCAATGGCTCAATAGCAAGAGCAAACAAGAATGGTGACAGCAGACACCTCTATCTAGTACCCGATGGATGTTGTATGGGCTGGACACAATCCAACCTGTCCGGATCCTATCAGTGAGATTACTACAAAGCAAGCTCACCTATGTCACCCATGCAGCCCCCAGCCTCATTTCGACCATAACCGCTTCCAAGTAAGCCCAACTAACTGTGACAAATGCCTTTTCCAGGTCAACAGACACTATCCCCATGTTATCCAACTTCCTGCAGAGAAGCAAGAAGCACTGTATACAAGCAGTGCAGGTTAAGGGAGGAATCGTGCTGTGGAATTAAACCACATTGGTCGGGGTGCACTAAAGCTTTCATATGCAGAAACAGGCGTATGGCAAGAATTTTGCTTAAGATCTTAAAATCCATGTTTAGTATGGACAATGGCCGATAGGCCATGGTAGGTGTCCCCTGTGTGTTGGTCTTAGGAGGGAGGGATAACCAGTGCATCCCTGGTGGTAGCGGGAGTTCCTGTTTCTCCATTGCACATATCCCCTCCAATGAGTCGGCCTAACTGTGCCAACAACTGAGCAAGGAATGATACCTAGTCCTAGTTAGGAGCATAAATACACCCAGTCGTAAATTGTTTACCATCTAACCTTCCTTCCACCAAGACATATCTGTCATCTCTGTCAATCTTAAACTGTGTAAACTCAAAAAGGACACCACTCTTAACCAGATCAGGGTGCCCCTAGCAAAAGTAGAATATTCTGTAGCATACACCTGCCCCCTTCACCACCTCTGGAGACTCTGTACTTCAACAAAAGTAAGATGTGTCTCTTGCAAATAAAGCAAACTCCCCAGCCCTATGTTTCAGAAACATGTGTACCTTGTGTCGCCCGGCTGCTGACCCTATACATGTGATATTGAAAGTCAACAGTTTATACTCTGTGTAGGCCATGGCCATGGCAATGAAATGTAACCTATGTCCAAGCTCCCCACCCTGTCCCCCCACCTTGTGTGTGTCATCTCGCACTAGGCAGATGTATCATCCCTAGAACATGAACAACATATAAACTTACTCCATCTCCCAAACCCCAGAGCAGCATACTAACGGCTAGCTTCCCAAACCTAGGCATGATAAACAAAGTTGATATATATCATGTAATTGTTATCCACTAGTTACGTGGATAGTGGTGCATGTAGGGGCATGGTGAACCTCACAGGCAGCATGTATAGGTATCGTGCTTTGATCCAACAACTCCCCCCACCGGCCATCCGCATCCCAATATATGACAAAGGTAGGGTGAGAAGTGTTCAGCCGTCTAACAATACCCAGGACTTAGCAAGGAACAAGAGGGAGTACATAAGTCCAGCCTCCCACAATTCCCACTTGACTACCAAGAGAGATGTTTTTTTAGCCAGCAGAGCTGCAGTGAAGTCCTGGACAGTGGTCACCACCACATTTTCAATGTGAAAGGGGCCCCACCTGTACGTGCCTTCTGAGGCAGGGTATCACGGTAATGCAGCAATCTGGCTACCAGTGGTCTAGGTAGTCTCACGAGGGTTGGAGGCTTTGCAGGGACTTTGTGGCCATGCTCGAAGGCAAAGAAAAAAGATAGTTCAGGAGGGGCCACCTAGGGTTTTCATCCAGTTTTCCAAATAGGCAACCATGTCCCTGCTCTCTATACTCTCAGGCAGCTCTACAATCTGTATGTTGTTGTGCCGAACGCGACCTTCGGCGTCCACCGCTCTGCCGTATGAGTTCCCCAATAAGTACATCTATTTCCTTGAACTTGTCCACTAATTTGTGGTAGTCCGCCCTAAGAAGGCCCATCTCTGTTTTCACATTCAGAGCCTATCTGTTTCTGCAAAGAATCTTTGGAGTCAGCAATGGTCTTCAACATCCTATCATTTGCAGTGCAGACAAAACATGCTCTGAACCATCCCCAGGCAGTGGGCCCTCTAAAAGGGACGCTCCCTTCATTGGCATGGATGGGCCAGAGTCATTTAGTTTAGGGTTGCCCACTGTCCCACATACAGCTGGTCATCCACCAGCTAGTACATTCCACAGAAGACCAGAGCATCATTAACTCATAGCCAGCCAGGCACCAAGCTGTCCACACCACCCCCAAAAGTGGCAATGACAAAGTGCCTCGTGACGGCCCTGCTGGGCAGCCAGCATCCCCTTCTCATTATCGGGCACCCCGATTTCCCCTCGACACCCTCTCAAAGCGCCATTTCAGTCTCTCAGAGGAATGGGGCAACCATAGTCACAGGGGCCCATCCGGCATGGCAAGGCGCTAGCCCTCTCCCAGTCCGTAGGCCCCATAGCAAACACACAAGTGTGCTGATCCCTTAGGTGCCAATCTGCACCCAATGCTCCTGGTCTGAGCCAGCCACCCCCTTGATAGGCAAATGGGGCCTCCGGATGCCCCCAGGCAGGGCAACTCCCAGGTAATGCCACCAAAATCACTGCTGGGCCCGGCTTGTCATCCGTGTCTCCTGCGCATTGCCACTCTAAGCCCTAGCCACGCGGGCACCACTGTGCCAATCTGGAGTGCTGCACTCAGTTCCCCAAGAAAGGCCAAGCATCCCTAGTGCTCCTCAGAGAATGTGGTCATCACACGCACCATTAACACCACTCCAAGTGTTGAGGCGAGACACGGAGCAAGCTGGCCTGGGCACGCCGCGTACTGAGCACCTGCTTGGAGGCTTTGCTAGAAGCCACCTCTCACTGCTGCAGCCCAGGTCAAATGATGCCACAGCTTCCCCAAGCTATGTCAGCCCCAGAATGCACCCGGGGCGACTGAGGAGAGCGAATCAGGATGCCAGAGAACTGCCTAGGCCGGAATGGAGCAAAAGCTTCAAGAGTCAGTCATCTTCTCTCAGGCAGGCCACACCCTTCTTCAGTAACATCCATGATAACTCTGGTGTGAAGTGTCGCTCCCCTGAATTCAGAACAGACATTGTTTAAATAATAAAATGCTGGCTTTATAACATTCAGCAAGGGACACCGAAAAACAGCATTACTTAGGTGGTCATTACAACCCTGGCGGACGGTGTTAAAGCGGCGGTAAGACCGCCAACAGGCTGGCGGTAAAACAATTGCAATTAAGACCGTGGCGGAAACTGCCAACAAAGACAGCCACCTTAACACTCAGACCGCCACGGCGGTACAAACAAACAGCACGGCAGTCACCGCCAACAGACAGGCGGGAGACAATGTACCACCCACACTATTATGACCTTTTCCGGGGCGGATTCACCGCGGATAAAAACAAGGCGGAAACAAGAATTTTGAAGGGAAAACGCTCACCTCTACACACCCCACGAGGAACGAGGACACCATGGAACAGGAACTCCAAATTCTACCTGCAATAGTCTTCCTGCTCCTCTACCAGGAGCACGAACGCCGGCGGCGAAGACCACGATGAGTACTGCACCTACGACACAGGGGAGGGGGGAGGCAAAAAACAGGGACACACACACGCAACACCCCCACCCCCACCCTCACCCACTACAACACACATACTAATACATGTTGATACATTACAGTTATACCCCCAAACCCCCCGGAAGAATGCAAAGACAAAAGGAAATGATTGTAACGATTATCATCTATTAAAATCCAGTACTCCAAAATATATATACACTATAAACAAATATATATACCAATAATACAAGTCCAGGTATTGCACCATTTATAGTCCGTGGACCACTGGGCTCAAAATGCATCGGTGAGGCCCACACTCGATACCCGCTCAAAACAGGGAGAACACTGCAGGGGCATCAGATAAAAATACAACAGGCACCTCAGGGGGAAGGGAAGGGGGGGCACCTCAGCCGGATGAGTGCTCGACGCCAGATCCACGAGGGGGCTCAATGCCCACTGATGTATCCTGGGGAGTGCAAAGCCACAGTCTCTCAAGTCTCTACAGTGGGTGGTTTGCCCACTGTTCAATCCTGGGGAGTGCAAAACCACAGTCTCTCAAGTCTCTACAGTGGGTGGGTTGCCCACTGTAACATCCTGGGGAGTGCAAAGCCACAGTCTCTCAAGTCTCTACAGTGGGTGGTTTGCCCACTGTTCAATCCTGGGAAGTGCAAAGCCACAGTCTCTCAAGTCTCTACAGTGGGTGGGTTGCCCACTGTAACATCCTGGGGAGTGCAAAGCCACAGTCTCTCAAGTCTCTACAGTGGGTGGGTTGCCCATTGTTCAATCCTGGGGAGTGCAAAGCCACAGTCTCTCAAGTCTCTATAGTGGGTGGTTTGCCCACTGTAACATCCTGGGGAGTGCAAAGCCACAGTCTCTCAAGTCTCTACAGTGGGTGGTTTGCCCACTGTTCAATCCTGGGAAGTGCAAAGCCACAGTCTCTCAAGTCTCTACAGTGGGTGGGTTGCCCACTGTAACATCCTGGGGAGTGCAAAGCCACAGTCTCTCAAGTCTCTACAGTGGGTGGGTTGCCCATTGTTCAATTCTGGGAGTGCAAAGCCACAGTCTCTCAAGTGGATAACAGTCTCCACTGGTTCTGGAGGGGACTGGTGCCCAGAGTGCTTCATCCTGTGAAGGACAGAGGTAGTGGGTGGATGTCTCCACTCGTTCTGGAGGGTGACTGGTGCCCAGAGTGCTTCATCCTGTGAAGGACAGAGGTAGTGGATGGATCTCTCCACTGGTTCTGGAGGGGGACTGGTGCCCAGAGTGCTTCATCCTGTGCTTGACAGAGGTAGTGGATGGATCTCTCCACTGGTTCTGGAGGGGGACTGGTGCCCAGAGTGCATCACTCACCCCGTGATGGACCCAGCTGGCAGTCCTTCATGGCCCAGCGGTGCTTGTGCTGGCGGTCCTACATGGCCCAGCGGGGCTTGTGCTGGCAGTCCTTCATGGCCCAGCGGGGCTGGTGCTGGAGGTCCTTCATGGATCAGCGGGGCTGGGGCTGGCGGTGCCCTCCTGGGCAGCTGGGCTGGCGGTGCCCTCCTGGGCAGCTGGGCTGGGGCTGGGGCTGGCAGTGGCCTCCTGGGCAGCTGGGCTGGGGCTGGCGGTGGCCTCCTGGGCAGCTGGGCTGGCTGTGGCCTCCTGGACAGCGGGGATGATGGCGGTCTTCTCCACCGTGCAGCTCTTCCCAGACTTGACGGGTTTCTTGTGGCCCTTCCCCACCTTGGGAGGTGTCACAGCTGACTCCACACTCCCACCTGGCCCCCTGGGAGCGGCTTTGGTGGCTGGAGTCTTCCCCCTCTCCCGCCGGGCACTGGCCAACTTCTGATGCTTCACAGGTGGGTGACTGGCTGTGCTGTGGCTCCGTGCCACAATGGCTGTCCTGGTGGCCGGTGCACTCCACATACCGGTGACTACAGGCACCACTGGTCCCGGAGATGTTGTGGCTGAGGTGCTACTTCGGGACCTATGAGATGGACGTGGTGGGGGAGGTGTGGAAAAAAGGTCAAGGCTGGACATTAAATTTTTCTTGGACACACTGGGACGGGTAGTTGGAGGGGGTTTGGGAGTGGAGGAAGAGGTGGTGGTAGTAGGAGGTGTACGTTTGGTGACTTTGGGTGCAGGTGCATGCGCTGGAGGCTGTCGTGAGGTGGATGGCTGTTGGGTGGGTGTGTGGTTGCGTTTGTGTATCTTGGGAGGGGGCGTCACAGACACACTGGGAGAGGACACAGGGGACGTGTGAATGGTAGTGGGGGTGGTGACTGCACGTGAGCGGGGTGTGCTGGTGGCTGTGCTGGTGAGGGACGTAGTGGCTGTAGAGGTAGTGCATGCAGGTGTGAGTGTAGACGAGACTGGGAGGGAGGAGGGAGGCGACGAGGAGGGGGACACAGTGGAGGCAGTGGATGTTGGTGTGTCTGCATGTGTCTGATGCTTGCGTGAGTGCCTGTGGGATGTGTGGTGTTTATGCTTGCCTGAGCTTCCTTTGTGTGTTGAGGTGTGTGCATGCTGGTCTGATGGTGTACTTGGCATAGGCAGAGGTACAGGGGATTGGGTCTGGGTGGAGGAAGTTGGAGGGGGAGGCTAGAGACGGGGACAATGGCTGCCATCAGTGCTGAGGCCAGAGTTTGAAAAGCTCGGTGAAGGGCAGCCCGACCAGAATTAATGCCCTCCAGGAATGCATTAGTTTGTTGCAACTGCCTTTCTACACCCTGGATGGCATTCAAAATGGTAGACTGCCCAACAGTGAGGGACCTGAGGAGGTCAATGGCCTCCTCACTGACGGCAGCAGGGGTGACTGGGGCAGGGCCTGAGGTGCCTGGGGTGAAGGTGATGCCCACCCTCATGGGTGAGCGGGCACGGGGCGAAGGCAGAGGGGCTGCTGGGAGGGTGGTGCTGGTAGGGGGGGTGGCGGCTGTACCTGTAGTTGCGGGAGGCACAGATGTTGCCGCCACCACAAGGGATCTCCCATCAGAGGACGTGTCTGTGTCGCTGGTGTCAGCTCCTATCCCCGCCGTGAAGCTCCCCTCGCCCTCCGTCCCACTGGTGAATTCGGAGTCTGTAGTCTCGCCCTCCACGGCCATGTGGGATGCAGCTCCCTCGTGCTCCGGTGCCACTGCTCCTCCGCCTGATGATGCTAATGCACAGAAGAACAGGGAGACCACAAAAAGGGGGGGACGACAGAAGAAAGACATGTTGAGTGCATGGATTACCGCTACCGTTGGCGGACAAGACAGACACAGAAGCCCCCAGCACTTCGCCGCACTCTTGGGCTCCACTGCTCAATTCCTGGGAAATGGCCTACAAGGCTATGGACGACATCTGCACACATAGATGACACAGGGGCATGAATAGCTGTACTTGCCAGTCTACAGAGGTGGGGGGGGTGCCACATGACCTGCCTTACGGAGGGGCCTTGCCTACGGAACTCGCCCTGGCCTAGGGAAACCCACAGCCCTCCTCTCCCACCCAGACAACTCCACTGCGTGCAAAGTCAGCAGAATGAGAGTGTACTCACCCCCTTGTGTCTGCTGTGATGCCCTCAAGCGCCCATCCAACTCCGGGTAGGCCACCGCCAGGATCCTGAACATCAGGGGGGTCATGGTGCGACGGGCACCCCTCCCACGTTGGGAGGCCATCCCCAGCTGAGCCTCCGTCGTCTTCTTGCTCCAGCGGCGAATGTCCTCCCATCTTTTACGGCAGTGGGTGCTCCATCTGTGGTAGACCCCCAGGGTCCGGACGTCCTTGACGATGGCACACCAAATATCTTTCTTCTGGTGGGCGCTGACCTACATGAAATGTACAGGGGAAGAAGAGAAGTCATTACCAACTGCACCGTCAAAGTGATTGGCCCCCATCCCTACCCTTGCCATGTGGCACATGCATTCACCGTCTTTCATGCATGCAGCACACTGCCCCCTTCATTCTTACATCCAGCCCTCTCCACACAGGCATAGCCCATACAACATGCTCCCTGTGTACTTACCTGTTTGTCTGGAGGACCGTAAAGTAGCGTGTACTGGGGGAGGACCCCATCCACGAGCTTCTCCAACTCCTCCAATGTGAAGGCAGGGGCCCTTTCCCCAGACACTCACCGCCGGCGTACATCATCATTAGCTCCTGGGACCCGTAGGGTCCAATGTTAACCAATGCAGCATTGCGCCGCGGTCTCCGACCGCCTACCGCGATAGTGTACAACGCCAGCGCAGTTACCTCACATCCCATTGTCCCACTTTACAGGTCAGGCAGCCGCCATTTCAGGGGCCCACATGGCTTCATTTTCAACTGCATCACACATACCTAGGCCTAGTCTCAACACACATACTGGCCACCTTTTGTGTATGATTGATGTTCTGTGTAAACTGTGGGTACGTACCTCTGAGTTGTTTGACTCTGTGCTTGCTGTTGTCCTTCATAGGCAACGTCCGCTGGGACATGTGAGGAGATGGCGGCATCCTCCGGTGTACCGACCGTTGGTGGACCTGTCGACAATGGAGGAGCGACATTTGATAATCACCTACAGGCTTGACCGTGCCACAATCCAGGAACTGTGTACCCAGTTGGAGCCAGACCTGATGTCAGCAATCCGCCATCCCACAGGAATCCCCCCTCAAGTGCAGGTGCTGTCAGTGCTCCATTTCCTTGCAAGTGGCTCTTTTCAAACAACTGTGGCCATGGCATCAGGGATGTCCCAGTCTATGTTTTCCAACGTATTGTCCAGAGTGTTGTCTGCCCTTCTGAAACACATGCAGAGCTACATCGTTTTCTCTCAGGTGGAGGATTTGCCTACAGTGAAAGGTGATTTCTATACCCAGGGACATATCCCCAACATCATAGGTGCCATTGATGGGACCCATGTGGCTTTGGTCCCCCCCCCCACAGGAGTTAACAGGTGTACAGAAACCGGAAGAGTTATCATTCTATTGGCAGACCAGTACATCTCCCCTGTGAATGCCATGTTCCCTGGCTCAGTGAATGACGCCTACATCCTTCGGAATAGTAGCATCCCTTATGTGATGGGTCAACTCCAGATGTACTGTGTGTGGCTATTAGGTGAGCACCTGGAAGCAAGTCACTGGGAATGGTTGTCTGGGTCTGGGGTTATCCCTCCAGGTTAGTGTGTGTCTAACAGTTGCCCCTCACCATTTGCAGGTGACTCTGGTTACTCCAACCTGTCATGGCTACTGACCCCAGTGAGAAATCCCAGGACCAGGGCAGAGGAACGCTACAATGAGGCCCATGGGCGAACTAGGAGGGTGATCGAGCGGACCTTCGGCCTCCTGAAGGCCCGGTTCAGGTGCCTCCATATGACAGGTGGATCCCTATTCTACTCACCAAAGAAGGTGTGCCAGATCATCGTGGCCTGCTGTATGCTTCACAACTTGGCTTTGCGACAACAGGTGCCTTTTCTGCAGGAGGATGGTCCAGATGGCGGTGTTGTGGCAGCTGTGGAGTCTGTGGACAGTGAAGACGAGGAAGCAAAAGAAGAAGACATGGACAACACGGACTCAATGATCCAGCACTATTTCCAGTGAAACACAGGTAAGAATACAATCCTGACTTGTACTTTAACACTACTACCTCTCTACTGTCTGTCGTTTTCACCCAGTGTATGGTCACTGAGTTGTCACTTTCCCTTACAGTTTCACAGATGTGGGTCCCACTGTGTGACATCTGCTTAAATTCCTCATGGACTAGAGCTGTGTGACATTATTATTTCAAATACATTTTGTCATTGTAATTTGCTAATACACTATTTCGAAATCACAGACAGACTCCAGATCATTTTGTGCTTTTGGTGTGTTTATTTAAATACAAAATATTGGAGGGCGTAGTTAAATGGTGAGGGGTGATGGCGGAGGAGTGTCCATGGCAGAGTCCAGTCTATTAGTCTCACAGGTGCATTGCCCATATGGGCATAGGAAGTGGAGCTGGGGCAGTTTAATTATGGACAGTGTGACAAAGTGGGACAGTAGAATGACAATCAGGGTGGTCTCATTTCTTGGTGGGGGTCTTGGCATCGTTCTCTGTCTTGTTCCTGGATCTCAGGGACCGTTTGTGGGGTTGTTCTCCCTCTGCAGGGGGTGGGGTGCTGGTGTGGTGGTCCTGTGGCGGGGTGTCCTGTCCACTAGTGCCGGCGGAGGTAGTGGGCAGTTCATCGTCCATGCTAGTGTCAGGGGCCCCTTGTAGTGCCACAGTGTCCCTCCTGGTGTTGAGTACTTCCTTCAGCACCCCTACGATGGTGCCCAGGGTGGAGCTGATGGGTCTGAGTTCCTCCCTGAAGCCCATATACTGTTCCTCCTGCATGCGCTGGGTCTCCTGAAACTTGGCCAGTACAGTTGCCATCGTCTCCTGGGAGTGGTGGTACACTCCCATGATGGAGGAGAGGGCCTCGTGGAGAGTGGGTTCCCTTGGCCTGTCCACCCCCTGTTGCACGGCAGCCCTCCCAGTTCCCCGTGTTCCAGTGCCTCCATCGCCTGGACCGTGTGCCCACTGCCACTGCCACCGGGTCCCTGTTGTTGTTGGGGTGGTGGGTTAACCTGGGTTCCCTGTAGTGGTGGACACACAGCTGATGGACGTGTCTTGGGGACTAAGGTATGGGCCCGCTGGGTGGGTGCTGTGCTGGTGTTTCCAGAGGAGGGAAGGTCTGTGGTGGCCTGTGTGAGGGGAACCGACTGTACCGAGGTCCCCGATGGTCCGGGCTGGTCATCTAGATCCAGTTGGACAGAGGTGCTGTCATCACTGTGGGCCTCTTCTGTTGGTGGTGTGGACATGTGTGGACCCTCCTGTCCGGTGAGGTTGGGTAGGGGTCCTGCAGGGGTAGAAAAGGATGTTTGTTAAATCTGTGTGTGTAATGGTGTGCAATGGGTGGGTGACTGTGTACCCCAGTGCTAGCATTCCTGTGTGGGAGCTTGAGTGATGGTGGTTTAGGTGGGTATATGAGTATGTGCAGTGGCCATGCTTTGGTGATGGGTGGCCATGCTTTGTAGTTGCATGCAGGGCTTGGTGTTGGGATGTGTGGTTTGTGATGTTGGGACATTTGTGAGGAGTTGGGGTGCTGGGGGTGAGGGTGAGGGTGGGGGTATGTGATAGCATGCAGGTAGGGTGGGGGATGTAATAGTTAAGCTTTGACTTACCAGAGTCCATTCCTCCACCTACTCCTGCGAGGCCCTCAGGATGCAGAATCGTCAAGACCTACTCCTCCCATGTTGTTAGTTGTGGGTGAGGAGGTGGGGGTCCGCCACCAGTCCACTGACCCGCCAGGTGGTGTCTTGAGACCACGGAATGCACCTTCCCCCGTAGGTCGTTCTACATCTTCCTGATGTCCTCCCGATTTCTTGGGTGTTGTCCCACTACGTTGACCCTGTCCACTATTCTGCGCCATTGCTCCATCTTCCTAGCTATGGAGGTGTGCTGCACCTGTGCTCCGAATAGCTGTGGCTCTACCTGGACGATTTCCTCCACCATGACCCTGAGCTCCTCATGCGAGAACCTGGGGTGTCTTTGCCGTGCCATGGGGTGGTGTAGGTGATATGTGGGGTGGAGTGTGTGGTGATAAGTGTGGTGATATGTAGTGGTGTGTTGTGTGAGGTGCGTGGAAGTTGTGTGGGTGATGGTGTTGTGTGCCTGTGGATGATGTTGTTCTTGCTGGTGGTGTCTCTATGGGCTTCTTTCTGAATTTTTTGTCATGGGGGTTTGTGGGTGATGTGGGTGTGTGTTTTATATTGTAATGGGTGTGTGGGAGTGGTGTGTGTATGTGTCTCAGGTGTGTGTATTTTGAATTGTCCAATGTGGGGATGTTTTGTAAGAGTGTGTGTATTTTGAGCGCAGCGGTGTGTACCGCCAATGGAATACCGCGGATGAAAGACCGCCGCGTGGATTCGTGTGTCTTGATAGTGTGGGCGTATTTCTGTTGGTGTGACGGTGGAGGATTTGTTTTTGCCAGTTTATCACTGACCTTTGGTGTGGCGGACTTGTGTGGGTGTCTGAATTTTGGCGGATTCAGAGATGTGGGTCATAATAGCTGTGGTGGAATTCCACGGCGGTGTGTTTGCTGTCTTCTGCACGGCGGTAAGCGGCTTTTACCGCCAATGTTGTAATGACCGCCTTAGTCTGCAGAAAATAGTCAGCTCCTACAAGCAAATAACAAAGCAAGGGCATCACATTCTAGTATCTATCCCTGGAACTAACTGTGCAGACTACAGCAAAGCAATGTCTAAATGAATGTATGCATGGCACATTCTCACGCTAGTGAAAAACATGTTTAAACCACCATCCCAAAAAGATGCTACGTTAAAGAAGAAAAGTAAAATAGAAACTAAATGCAATCCTTACAACATTCTCCCCTTGGTCAGATGGATACTACTTCATATAAAAAATATAGCTGCAACAGTAAGTATGTATAAAAAGCTTTGTGTTTTACAATAATACTTAAATAGCATAAGCAGACTCAAAGCCTATAAATATCACAAACAGCATATATCATGAAAAAGAATAAATACCTTTAAAAAATGCCAATCCATGAGTCTAAGAGGACATCAAAATAAAGGACAGCATCGCCAAAGTGTCCATCATGTCCATGTCTAGTATGCAGTATGGCCCAGAAGGGAGCCCGCACCTACAGACATTAGATTGAAAGAGGCCTGAAGAGCAAGATCCTAGTGATGAAGACAGTCATCACCAGCCTATTCAGCAGATGCGGAAGGCAACAGTGCAAGGAGTGCAGCGTCAGAAGAGTGTCCAGATGCCAGGAAATCAGAAGTCAAGTAAGCATCCAGCACCAGTAAAGGCGACTCATAGTAGGCATCTCACAGCAAAGGAAGCATCATTATCAGACAACATAGCTGATGCAACCACAAAGGCAGACCTATATCTGGAGACTGAAACAAATGTGTAGCAAGGCTGAACTTGAGTGTACACTTGAATGAACCCCATAGACAGAGAAACACAGGCTGCACCCTCTGAAACCATACTGGCTGGAAAGGCAAAGACCAGTTCTCACTCAGTTCAAATAACATAGACTCTCCAAAATATTATATCATGCGTTCATGACACAGAAGGACATGTGGTAGTTCCATATTCAGTTGGCCTTGTGGGACATTCATTTCCGAGTACCAAAAATAGAACCAAAGCAGTAACCAGGTGTAAGCAGTACACAGAATGCCTCTAAAAACATTTGAGAACAAGGAATGCAGATGGGACAAAACTACTTCAAGCCCAGTCTGGAACATAGAATCCTGTCCAGACCCAACCACTTTTAAAAAGTGTGCCATTACAGCAGTATAAGTTGTATTACAAATATGGTGCATGGGCTCACCAAAATGCTGTGGCAATTGAGTTTGTAAAAGCGGCTGTACCTCTGAAGAGGGACAAGCAACTTGTAGACAAAACGTTTCCTAGGCAGATGTAAGAGTCACATCAGTTTGAAACAATAAGGCTTTTGGTCTGTTTGACTTATCTATTCAACTTATCTAAGTGCATGATATGTACAGGTAACTTAGATCACAAAGTTACTTCTTGTTGCATGTATAAGAGGATATAATATATGCATACAACAAGTTAAAACTCTGGAAATAGTGACCACATAAGGGTCACCTGATGTCATTCCACAACAACTTTGATCATTCAAAATGAAAAAGATTCCATTAGGAAGCAGCAAAACGTTTATCGTAATAAATGGGACGGGAACAACTTTCTTTCAAATAACAGCCTAAATTTGCCACAGAAGCATTACAAACTCCTTGAAGAGCAATCTCCCAGAAGACTAATGACTGACCTAAACAACCTCCACAACCTCAAAGACTGACAAAAGTCTCTTTGTTCTTGTGTGTGCATCTGTATTGAATAGAGGGACACCAGGGTTCATGCAAAAAATGTGCACTCATCTCCTCATACCTGCCTAGCTGAAAATGTCTAAGCCAGGTTGTGAAACGAAACCTGGAAATTGGAAGAGAAATGAAACCATGCATAAGCCAAAATGCAAAAGGCGTTTCAGCACCTGAAAATTGTATATTTTCTAGATGTTCTACATTGAGCATTGTGTAAGTGGCTTCTTTTTAGCCATTATCCTTTGCATAGGTGGCAAAAATAATTCTGTGAAATTTAAATAATTCCCTGACACTCTATTCGATTTCAGAAGCAAAGTCCAACTCAATTGCAAAATTGATCTCTACTGACTCTGGCCATGTTGAAGCATATCACGCCATTCTGAATGATATCAAATGTAGATGAACAATATTATTCAATGAAGAAATATGAGTAGACAATGTGGTCATCCCATTGGCGACAAAACAAAAGCGTTTTCCAAATTTTCCTTATCAATTTGTTGGACTGATTCTGCAGCTTCTTGTTGAGAAATTTCCCATGTATCATTATAACTGACATAAAAAACCCATTTTGACTGAGGAGATCTGAGACCTAGCAGAAAACCCTGCAAAACCATATTAGCAGAAAGGAGGGATAAGTGGCCTTTCACTGCTGACAATGTTGAGTGTTCTAACCAATGCTGGCACAGTTTCCCAATACTATATGTATTAACCATCCCAGAGTGCAGCAACTGAGTAAATCGGAGGTCTGAACTATTTGCTTTAAACCCACTGGAAGAGTTAAAAAAACAAGCATTACACTCATTGGCATGAACTGGCCACAATAACCACTCATCTAAACCAGAGAGTGAAGAGTTGTATTTTCTATTCTGCACCATTTCATTAGGTAGTACTTCTGTGCAATTAACAAATGATTGCTAGTTATTAAACTGTGCATTAGAGGGCATGCTTAGGGTATTCAAATTCTTAGTATTGCCAAATCCAAGACATGTAGGTGGTCATTCTGACCCTGGCGGTCTTTGACCGCCAGGGCGGAGGACCGCGGGAGCACCGCCGACAGGCCGGCGGTGCTCCAATGGGGATTCCGACCGCGGCGGTAAAGCCGCGGTCGGACCGGCACCACTGGCGGGGTCCCGCCAGTGTACCGCGGCCCCATTGAATCCTCCGCGGCGGCGCAGCTTGCTGCACCGCCGCGGGGATTCCGACCCCCCCTACCGCCATCCAGATCCCGGCGGTCGGACCGCCGAGATCCGGATGGCGGTAGGGGGGGTCGCGGGGCCCCTGGGGGCCCCTGCAGTGCCCATGCCACTGGCATGGGCATTGCAGGGGCCCCCGTAAGAGGGCCCCTAAATGTATTTCACTGTCTGCTGCGCAGACAGTGAAATACGCGACGGGTGCAACTGCACCCGTCGCACAGCTTCCACTCCGCCGGCTCGATTCCGAGCCGGCTTCATCGTGGAAGCCTCTTTCCCGCTGGGCTGGCTGGCGGTCTGAAGGCGACCGCCCGCCAGCCCAGCGGGAAAGTCAGAATTACCGCCGCGGTCTTTCGACCGCGGAACGGTAACCTGACGGCGGGACTTTGGCGGTCGGCCTCCGCCGCCCGCCAAGGTCAGAATGAGGGCCGTAGTCTGTTGTACCATATTGTTGAAAAAGATCATTTGACAAGGGATTAGACATGCTGTAAATAGTGCGTCCATCCCCTGGACATGCCAAATACTTGTTACCCAACAGACTTGAGGTCAATATTATTTTTCCAATACTCATAACACTGTAGGAGAGGTATGAAATAAATAAACTTTGTTTGCGTAGCATGTTTTGATTCTGTGCCTAAGGCATAAGCTTATAATAATATGAAATTGGGTCTCAAGGGACATGACTGGAAAAATAGGAAAACTTTTTCAAATTTGTATTCAAGCTATCAGCAGTATTTCCACTGTGCATATATAAAAATAACACATGGAGTTCTAGCACTGTGTAAAAAGTGAGGGATAACAAAATAGTTTATCATAATTTGCAGAATTTAAATACAAGTCCTCATTTTCAAATATTATGTATGATTCCAACTCAGTTAGCACATTCCTGAAAGTCACAACATACCCATTCTTCGGAAATGGAACCTGGGGTAATGATGTCATCTATACCAATAGTAATTTTAAACACATACAGAACCTGCAACATCTCTGTGGGACCAAAAATATCATAGGGAAGTTTATCCCATACAATACCAACATGGACAGGGAATAAAGTAATATTCACAAGGGGCAAGTCTCTTTGGATCTTACGTGATAAAGAATGGAGAGTTAGCACCTCAGCTTCCAGATTTGGAACAGGGCAATCAGGTAAATATTGCCCAGTTAGCAGTAGAAAAAAGACTGCAATAAATTCACTCCAAAGGACGAGAAGGAATAGTGAAAGAAATATCCAACAATAAGACCAAGAAGGAATCAAGTATGTCTGTTTCAGCCATAGGAACAATGCACACACACCAAACACGGAAATATGTGAAGAATCTGAAGAAAAATCATCAATGTCTATAAAGTAAGTAGGGGCATAGGGGCAGTCTGAGTAAAAGCATGAACCTCAGCCTGTGATGGAGCGCAGGTAGACATCTCCAAAGGTGATTGATAATATTGTAATTGTAATAGTATTTATATAGCGCTTACTACCCCTGGAGAGGCTTCAAAGCGGTTTTCGGCGAGTAGCATACTACTCAGGAACCCAAGAGGAATTAGTGGAGGATTAGTATAGGGAAATATGAGCACAGTTTTAATATTATTATGAGTTAATTTGAGCAGAGGCAATGTGAGTTTGTTAGTTGGATTGACTAGAGTATTGGAGAAATAGAGGAGTGAAGAATCCAGAAGTGTTAATTGGGAGTTTATAGTAATAGGATGAAGGTTGGGATGAGTAAAGGAGAGAAGGAGGAGGGAAGAGTCTGTGTAAAGGGTTAGGGAGATCACAGTAGCAGGAGAGGTTTTGGATGAGTCAAAGGTGAGATAAATGGGGGAGAATCTAGAAGAATTGTTTGGGAGATCATGGTAGTAAACAGAGGTTTGGATGAGCTAGATGTGGAAGAGGAGGGAAGAGCTTAGGCAGGGTTATTTTGGAGATGAAAGTAGTAGAATGGGTTTGGGATGAGTCAGAGTGAGGATGGAGGATAGATTGATAGAGACATGAATGGGGGAGAATCTAGTAGAATTGTTTGGGAGATCATGGTAGTAAACAGAGGTTTGGATGAGCTAGATGTGGAAGAGGAGGGAAGAGCTTAGGCAGGGTTATTTTGGAGATGAAAGTAGTAGAATGGGTTTGGGATGAGTCAGAGTGAGGATGGAGGATAGATTGATAGAGACATGCCATATGGTAATAGGTAGACAAACTAAAGCTTACAAGAGAGTACATTTATATTATTTTTATTTATTTATAATTATTATATATGTACATATATATAAATATATATATATATATAAAATAATAATTATACCAAATGCTCGAACAGGAACTGAATCGGCCCAAGAGGGGTGGTGCAAGAAACGGCACTAGCAAGCCGGTAATTCATCAATCAAAAAATATAAACAGGTAGCACTTGCACACTCAGGACTCCAGGAAAAGCAAAATAAAGTTTAATACAACACAACGCGTTTCGGCTGACACAGCAGCCTTGGTCATGTGATAAACACCACATACAAATCTCCATTAAATACTGTCTCAACATAAACATAGAAATGGGACACTAACAAGTGATTAAATACAAGTCCATACACCACGACCCCCTAACGTATACAGTTCTTTGTAACATAATAACTGACTCCAAGTTGTATTATTGCACTTGCAATTGAGTCAATATGTAAATATTGGCATTCTATGTGTAACAGGAGAGAAAAAGATGACAACAAAAAACAGTGTAATTAAATAAAGTTAATATTCACCTGACCATCAAATTAAATAGTAAAATACTATAAATAAGGTCCTCATAGGAATATAAATATACAATAATCAAACACTGTAGCACAATTAATATCTCCATCTACGCAACTAATGAATACAAAATATTTATCAATATATTACTATACTTAAAATATTGTTATCTGTAAACTCTGCAAGGAGGGTCCCCCAACACTAACGTGACACCTAAAAAGAATGATGACAATGATGAAAATAGATTTCCATCCGACCCCTCACATCTGAAAGAAGAATTATATATGAATATCAATAAATAGAAAAATAAATAGACAAATACATATATATATAAAAATATATTAGTAATATATTAGTGGAGTCCTGAGTGTGCAAGTGCTACCTGTTTATTATTTTTGATATGTACATATAAATATGTATATATACTTTTTTATCATTCTTTTTATTTAATTTATTTATTCATTATTTTTTTTAATTTAATTTACTTATTTATAATTTGAATTTTGTTTATAGATTTTTTTAAATTTGTTTTTAATTTTTCTCTAGTACAGTAGGACTAGAGTAATAAATAAATAGATATGTAAATACATAGTTAGGGAAAATATGTTCAAAGAATTTAATAAAGGGTATAACAATATGAGAAGAAAAGTAGTATTGTATGAACACAGACTTTCAAGATTTGTAATATTTGAAGTTAATTAATGAGTGTACTTTTCTAACATTTATTTATCTCCTCAATTTTTAAATAGTGAAATGCTTATGATAAAACATTTGATCAGTGTGATATAAAAACGAGAGAAGGGATTCATAAGTATCTAATATAAAAACTTACCTAGGAGCTATACAATGACCTATGAACATGTTAAGTATAGAATAACATAAACACATATATATGTATATATATATATATATGTATATACATATATATATATACACACACACACACATGCATAAACAACACACATATACACATATATACATATATATACAAATACACACACATATATATATAATTATATATACATCCACATACATATTTAATGATGAGTAAATATACATTTGTTAAACAGGTTTAAAAAGTATGCGTCTAATTTATTGTTATGACATAGTAGCAATACATATTTCCTAAAGAACTATACGTATCTAGAACATACACATAATCCGATTAAAAATATTTATCAATACAGGCATATGCAGTCCATTGCTGTTTAAATATGGCGGTTATGAAGGAAAGAGCCAACTCTTGAGTAGTCTTCTGAAGACAAAATAGTTATCCGTGGATCTTATATTTGGGGGTAATGAATTCTATAGTTTGGCTGCTTGAACGGAGAAGGATGTACTGTAGGAGGCTGGCCTGGCTTATAGAGGATACCTTGTGGTACTTACACCTTGTGCCAGGTCCAGTTATCCCTTATTAGTAGATTAGTACTGTTCTAGCAGCTTAGGCTGACAGAGGTAGCTATAGCAGAGCAGCTTAGGCTAAACTAGGAGACATGCAAACCTCCTACTATACCAGGAGGTTTGCCTCCTATCATATAGCACTATATCATAAGAAACACAATAAGTTACTAAAAATAAATGTACTTTATTTTAGTGACAATATGTCAAAAGTATCTCAGAGGATATACTCCCTTAGGAGGTAAGTAAAATACACAAAATATACACACAAACCAAAATCAGGTAAGTAAAACACTTAGAAAAGTAGTGCAAACACTGTAGAACACAATAGAATGCAATAGGAGACAATAGGCCTAGGGGAAACACAAACCATATACTCCAAAAGTGAAATGCGAACCACAAATGGACCCCCGGCCTAGTGTAGTGTGTAGAGGGTCGCTGGGAGTGTAAGAAAACAGTAAGGGTGTCCAAGATACCCCACCCCCAAGACCCTGAAAAGTAGGAGTAAAGTTACCCTACTACCCCAGAAAGACAGTAAAGTCGAGATAGGGGATTCTGCAAAGGCAACAACTGACTGCAAAGCACTGAAGACAGATTCCTGGACCTGAGGCCTGCAAAGGAAGGGGACCAAGTTCAAGAGTCACGAAAGTGTCCAGGGGGGGACTGGATCCCACTAAACCCCGGATGAAGGTGCAAAAGGGCTGCCTCTGGGTGGAAGAAGCCTAAGATTCTGCAACAACAGAAGGTGCCAGGAACTTCTCCTTTGGTTAGAAGATGTCCCACAGTATGCTTGAGGATGCAGAGTTGTTTCCACACAGAAAGACCGCAAACAAGCCTTGCTAGCTGAAGAGTCACGGTTGAAGCTTATGGGTGCTGCCAGGGCCCAGGAAGGGCCAGGAGGTCGCCCCTTGGAGGAGGAGGCAGAGGGGGCACTCAGCAACAGAGAGAGCCCATGCAGAAGTGGGCAGCACCCCTAGAAGAACTTGAACAGGTGTTCAAGAAATCTGAGCACAGCGGTCATCTCAACACAACAAAAGAGGATCCCACGAAGCCGGAGGTCAACTCAGCGAGTTGGGCAATGCAGGACAGAGTGCTGGGGACCTGGGATGTGCTGTGCACGAAGGAATTCTTGCAAAAGTGCACAGAAGCCCTAGCAGCTGCAGATCACGCAGTCCACAGGATTGCTGTCTGGCATGGGGAGGCAAGGACTTACCTCCACCAAATTTGGACAGAAGGACCACTGGACTGCCGGGGTCACTTGGATCCAGCTCCTGTGTTCCAGGGACCACGCTTGTCAAGATGAGAGGGGACCCAGAGGTCCGGTGATGCAGAAGTTTGGTGCCTGCGTTAGCAGGAGGAAGATTCCGTCAACCCACAAGAGATTTCTTCTTGGCTTCCAGTGCAGGGTGAAGGCAGACAGCCCTCAGAACATGCACCACCAGGAAACAGTCTAGAAAGCCGGCAGGATTAGGCGCTACAATGTTGCTGGTAGTCTTCTTGCTACTTTGTTGCGGTTTTGCAGGCGTCTTGGAGCAGTCAGCGGTCGGTCCTTGGCAGAAGTTGAAGAGAGAAGTGCAGAGGAATTCTGGTGAGCTCTTGCATTCGTTATCTGACAAGAAACCCACAGGAGAGACCCTAAATAGCCCTTAGAGGAGGATTGGCTACCTAACCAGGTAAGAGCCTATCAGTAGGGGTCTCTGATATCAGCTCCTGGCACTGGCCACTCAGAGGTCTCCCTTGTGCCCTCACACCTCTGCATTCAAGATGGCAGAGGTCTGGGACACACTGGAGGAGCTCTGGGCACCACCCCTGGGGTGGTGATGGACAGGGGAGTGGTCACTCCCCTTTCCTTTGTCCAGTTTTGCGCCAGAGCAGGGGCTGGGGCTCCCTGGACCGGTGTAGACTGGCTTATGCAAGGAGGGCACCATCTGTGCCGTTCAAAGCATTTCCAGAGGCTGGGGGAGGCTACTCCTCCCCAGCCCTTAACACCTATTTCCAAAGGGAGAGGGTGTAACACCCTCTCTCAGAGGAAACCCTTTGTTCTGCCTTCCTGGGACTGGGCTGCCCAGACCTCAGGAGGGCAGAAACCTGTCTGATGGTTGGCAGCAGCGGTAGCTGCAGAGAAAACTCCAGAGAGCTAGTTTGGCAGTACCCGGGGTCCATGCTGGAGCCCCGGGGATGCATGGGATTGGCACCCCAATACCAGATTTGGCTTGGGGGACAATTCCATGATCTTAGACATTTTTCATGGCTATGTTCGGAGTTACCATTGTGAAGCTACACATAGGTATTGACCTATCTGTAGTTCACACGTGTAATGGTGTCCCTGCACTCACAAAGTCCGTGGAAATTGCTCTGAACAATGTGGGGGCACCTTGGCTAGTGCCAGGGTGCCCTCACACTTAGTAACTTTGCACCTAACCTTCACCAAGTGAGATTTAGACATATAGGTGACTTATAAGTTACTTAAGTGCAGTGTAAAATGGCTGTGAAATAACGTGGACATTATTACACTCAGGCTGCAGTGGCAGTCCTGTGTAAGAATTGTCTGAACTCCCTATGGGAGGCAAAAGAAATGCTGCAGCCAATGTTCCCTCTAATTTTTTTCCACTGTGTGCGGCAGTGTGCGGTCTCTGTGCGCTGCAGCCAAGGATACGTGCGCCAAGAAATTGATCATTCACGCGCGCGCAGCGCATAACTAGCCAAGATCTTTGGCATTAGCCTCTCCATACCACTAAAGCAAAAAAGGGATATCATTGCTCCATGCAATAGGGCATCAAGGCAGTTTTGTGACCTGGTTGCACACCCCAAGGACATGACCTGTTAGGAGAGCACGTATATTGCTCTAAAAGGCTTATTTAGGCTTAGAAAGTGATAACGCATATAAACTACCACAAAGTATAGGAATGGTGGAACATTTGATAACAGCACATTTTCTACTGTTCTGAAGCATTTCCTAGCTCATGAACCATTGATTTTCAAGAAAAATATCACTTGCCCGCTTGTATGCTAAAGCACGCCAAATGATGTTTAAAACACTCCCGCGGTATTTAAAAGCTGTTTTCATTGACTTTAATCCAGATTCAAATATAAGCATTATCTGCCTTAGGGGAGCACATATATTGCTCAAAAAGGCTTATTTAAGCTTAGAAAGTGATAAAGCATATAAACTACCACAAAGTATAGGAATGGTGGAACATTTGATAACAGCACATTTTCTACTGTTCTGAAGCATTTCCTAGCTCATGAACCATTGATTTTCAAGACAAATATCACTTGCCCGCTTGTATGCTAAAGCACGCCAAATGATGTTTAAAACACTCCTGCGGTATTTAAAAGCTGTTTTCATTGACTTTAATCCAGATTCAAATATAAGCATTATCTGCCTTAGGGGAGCACGTATATCGCTCAAAAAGGCTTATTTAAGCTTAGAAAGTGATAAAGCATATAAACTACCACAAAGTATAGGAATGGTGGAACATTTGATAAGAGCACATTTTCTACTGTTCTGAAGCATTTCCTAGCTCATTAACCATTAATTTCCAAGCCAAATATCACTTGCTCGCTTGTATGCTAAAGTACGCCAAATGATGTTTAAAACACTCCTCGCGGCATTTAAACGCTGTTTTCATTGACTTCAATCCAGATTCAAATAAGAGCATTATCTGCCTTAGGGGAGCACGTATATCGCTCTAAAATGCGTATTTAGGCTTAGAAAGTGATAACGCATATAAACTACCACAAAGAATAGGAATGGTGGAACATTTAATAACAGCACAACGTGCGTGCTTGCCAAAGGGGCCTGCGCGATGGGGGAAGGAAAGGTGCGCGCGCGCTCGCGCCTTACAGGGAACATTGGCTGCAGCCCATAGGGTTCTCCAGGAACCCCAATACCCTGGGTACCTAGGTAACATATACTAGGGAATTATAAGGGTGTTCCAGTATGCCAATGAGAATTGGAGAAAATAGTCACTAGCCTGCAGTGACAATTTTAAAAGCAGAGTGAGCATAAACACTGAGGTTCTGGTTAGCAGAGCCTCAGTGATACAGTTTGGCACCACACAGGGAACACATACCGGCCACAGTTATGAGCACTGGGGTCCTGGCTAGAAGGATCCCAGTGACACAGGCAAAACAAACTGACATATAAGTAGAAAATGGGGGTAACATGCCAGGCAAGATGGCGCATTTCTACATGTACCACCTATAGTATTTTTCTTGTATGGTAGTGTTCTAAGGCGGGGTGCCAATCTTGAGCGGAGGTTTCTTTGTTGAATGTATTTAGTTATTTTGTTTCTGATAAAAGTGGTCCTGTTCTGTGTATAGCTTTGTGGGTGACACAAAGCAGCTTGAAGGTGGATCTTCTGGCAATGGGTAACCAGTGTAGTGCTCTCAAGGGAGGGGAGATGTGGGCTTGTAGCTTTACATGTAATAGAAGCCTGGCTGCGGGGTTCTGAATACGTTGTAGTTTTGTCATAATAGAGATGATCCTTGGTAGAGGCCATTGGCATAGTCCAGTTTGGATAGTACGAGAGAGATAGTAGCCTGCACCTTGTGTGGAAATCCAAGGTGGGGGGAAATGTGTTACAGAGTCTTCAAGGTGATGAAGATTGTTTGTGCTAATTTGTCCACTTGGGCATTCATTGTTAACTTGGAGTCCATGGTAATTCCAAGGTTTTTAACTTCCTCTGATTATTGAGGAGGTGGTCCGAGATCGTCAGGTCAGGCGCATAGTGGGTCATAATTTTTTGAGTCACCATATATGAGTATTTCCGTTTTGGAGGCATTTAGTTTGAGATGGCTCCAAGTCATCCACTGATCAACGGCTCTGAAGCAACTGAAGATTTGTGAGTTTTCAATGTCTTTGGGGCATTCCAATTTAAGTAGTATTTGTGTGTCATCTGCATAGTTGTAGCTTGTGAGTTGAAAATCATTGATCAGTTCTGGTAATGATTCATGTAGATGTTGAAAAGCAAAGATGAGATGATAGATCCTCGGGGACCCCGGCTTTTGTGAGGTACGGTTTGGATGAGAAGGAGGAAAAATAGATAATATTAGTTCTGTTTTAAAGGTAGGATGTAATCCAGTCGAGAGCAGTCCCTTCTATGCCGGCTTCGTGGAGGCTTTGGATTAGGGTGTCATGGTTAACCATATCAAAGGCAGCCGAGAGGTCCAAGAGAAGTAGTGCAGCAGCTCCATTGGGATCTACTGTGTTTTTAAGATCATCCCAGATTGCTATGACTGCCGATTCAGTGCCTCTTCCTGGGCGGAATCCAGTTTGCTTGTCTGAAAGTATGGAATTGTCTTCAATGAATTGTGACATCTGGGCGAATGCTGTTCTTTCTATCAGTTTGCCCAGAAAAGGTCCATTTGTGATTGGTCTACAGTTGTTGGGGTCCTCCGCGTCTAGGTTTGTTTTCTTTTTTAATTATCGATGTATGTATGCCTTTTTCAGGTCTTCATGAAAGGTTCCTGTAGTTAAAGAGTTGTTGATGATTCTTCTTACAGGCATGGCAGCAGAAGTAGATAAAAGAATGCTCTTGAAGATCTGCGGTGGACAAGGGTCATAAGGCAACAAGCAGGCCTGCTTGCTTTGTCCAAATCCATAAATTCACCTTGTTATATTTGTGTGAAGGAGTGTACAGGCTGGGTTGGTTTATTCTTGTAGGGGATTTTAGGAAAAGGGTTGGTGCTGATGTTTTTCTTCTGTTTTAAATACGAGTCCAATGTGTCTGCCTTAGTTGTGTAATGAGATGCCAGTTTGCTTGTGAAGTCTTGAGTAGTGGGATGACTTCCTTCAATGCATATAGGTTTTCGAAATTCATTGAGAATGAAAAAAAATTATTTGGTTGCAGATTTAGTATTTTGGAATCTGTCTGAGCAGTACCTTTTTTAGCTTTTTTGATTGATGATTTGTATATTCTGTTAAGTTTTTGTAGCTGCAGTTTGTCTTGAATGTTGTTTGTTTTGAGCCAGGTCTGCTGCAACCTTCTGATTTGTTGCTTTATCTATTTAAGTTCTTTGTTTCTCCAAGGTGTTGTTTTTCTTTTGTCTTGTTTAGTTTTTCTGAGTGGTATTAGGATATCAAAAGCTTCTTGTAGCCATTCATACATTTTTGGAACAGAATTAATTGTATCTAGATCTGTGTTGGTTGTTAGTTGTGTTTCTAAGTCATCAAAATTGAGTTTGCTCCATGGTCGATAGGTGCCCCAATGCCCTCGGTACCTGAGTACCATATACTAGGGACTTATAAGGAGGCACCAAATGTGGGGTGTTTGTGGTCCAAGCAACCAAGTTTAAAGGGAGAGAGCACAGACATTGGGTTCCTGGTTAGCAGTATCCCAGAGCACACAGTTAAAACATAATGACAACAGCCAAAAAGTGGGGTAACCATGCCAAAAAGAGAGTACTTTCCTACAGTGTCATGTTCTCACGTTAGTGAAAAACATTTTCAAACCACCATCCCAAAAAAATGCTAAGTTAAAGAAGCAAACTAAAATGGAAACTAAACTTAGTCTCTGCAACAGTGGCAGTGACGCAGCCCTGAGTAAAAAATGTAGGCAAAGGGGTCCGCAGGCTAGTTAAAATCCAAATACCTAAAAATCAGTTCCTGGGAAAGATCCTATTAATAGAACCCTTTCCAAAGACCACTTAGGGGGATGCAGAATTCACAGAAATCTGACCATAAAAGTACCTACATGTAAAGGTGCCAGAAAATGCCAGGTTAAATAAAACCAGCTGTGACTGGGTACTGGCTTGTCTGTTAAATCTGTATAATGGTTACCTACCAGCAGATACTTTAATTGTGGTCAATGTGTATGTGAACAACTGTGGTCAATTTGTAGGTCCCACAGTCCCTCCTTCAGGCTAATCCCTCTCTGTATGCAGAGCAAGTCCATGCTTGGGGTCAGAATGTTCTGCTCCTTGCCCCTAACCCTATTATAAACCAGAGCAACCAAGCTACTGTCACATCAGTCAGCCTGCTTCAATTCCTCTTTTGGGTTCAATGGAAGGGTGACAGGCCATCAAAGAGAAGAGGTACGGGAAGAAATTACCATCTTTTGCATAATGCAGCCCCAGATTCTTGAACTGTCTGTATTTACTGGCCCTAGACCTTTGTGCACTTTACCCCTGCTAACCAGGAATCAAGTGCCTGTGCTCCCCCTTTAAAACATGTTTGAATTGGCAAAGCACTAATTAGCATGCTTGACTTACCAATAAGTCCTTAGTATTTGGTACAAAGTGTACACAGGGCCTGCACATTGAATGCCACTAGTGGCCTGCATCACCTGTTAGGCCATCCACTGCAGTGGCTGTACAAGCATGGCTTTAGGCCTCTCATTGTAGCCAGGCAGAAGTAGTTTTTAAACTGCAATTCAACCTGACAAAATAAACCCTTTTGACAGGTCTAAACCTTTGTTTTAAACATTATTAATTCACCCTTGAGGAGGCTGTTTAGCCCTTAAGGCAGTGTGCATGGCATTTAAAAGTAGGACAAGGTATCAAGTTAACATTAAACATGTCCTTAGTGACTAGCGCCTAAAAGCTACTTTGACTGTAGCAAGGCTGGCTGTTCCATAGAGAAACACTGGCATGCAATACAAAATGTAATAATGCTTTCTTCGGCTAGGAAATACTAGAAATGTAATTCTTGGACTATTTGTAATATTTACGAGAAGCCAAATTCACAGTGAAATCAAATTTGTAATATAAGTGAAAGAAAAGGGACTTTTAGAAAGTTGCCTTTTCCTTGCCTAAAGGCACCAGAGGCTAATTTGCATTAACCTCCAACTGCAGACCCTTGCGCGCTTCTAGATCAGAAACAAATGTCTGGGTTTGGAAAACATTATGTTCCTCTGGCATAATGACCAGTTGGGGGTGCTCATGCAATGTAATTAACTTCAAAGGGCCCTCCCCTGTCAGAGGTACTGTATTGTCCAGAATTTAGAAAGTAGTAGGAGCTTACATTAGAGAATACAATACTTATGGGCTTATATTGGATGATGTAACATGGAATGTTTATGGTAGAATGTGATGATGAAGGGGAGAGAACATTGATGGCAGTTGGTGCTGATCTCCTGGGCCCTTCATACTGATAATTTATTGTTTCTGACTATTACCAATAACTTTAAGTGAAAACCACATAGTTGGCTGAATATTGTGTCTTCACAATTTGGTGACAGGCAAGGATCTGGGCCAGTAATTATTTGGACAAGTTTCTACAAATTATCAACGCATGTGAGCTGTGCCCATTGTTTGAGGCAAAGTTCCAAAGGCGTGTATGTTCGATGCTTTCTATCGCTGTTTTCTGGCATTTTCGGGGATAGTCCTGACTGTTGATGTTGAGCACAAGGAACCGTTTTTGATGGGCATTATTGAATGCAGCTGCGTGCGAGGACGGTCATAGGCACTGCACATTAATCTGTGTGAGCTGCAAGTGAGGATCAGCTTGGGTTAAATACAAAGAGGTCCGTGCACAGCACAGCACTTGAAGCGGCAAGCAGAGTAAATTAATTGCGAGTAAATATTGTCTTGTGTCAACAAAAAGGAGGCTTACTGGTCATGCAATTGATGTCAAGGGTTGCACTGTGTAGGAGGCTGGACTGGCTTGTAGTGAGTACCAAGGGGTACTTGCACCTTGCACCAGGCCCAGTTCTCCCTTATTAGTGTATAGGGTGTCTAGCAGCTTAGGCTGATAGATAATGGTAGCTTAGCAGAGCAGCTTAGGCTGAACTAGGAGACGTGTGAAGCTACTACAGTACCACTTAGTGTCATATGCACAATATCATAAGAAAACACAATACACAGTTATACTAAAAATAAAGGTACTTTATTTTTATGACAATATGCCAAAGTATCTTAGAGTGTACCCTCAGTGAGAGGATAGGAAATATACACAAGATATATATACACAATAGCAAAAATATGCAGTATAGTCTTAGAAAACAGTGCAAACAATGTATAGTTACAATAGGATGCAATGGGGAAACATAGGGATAGGGGCAACACAAACCATATACTCCAAAAGTGGAATGTGAACCACAAATGGACCCCAAACCTATGTGACCTTGTAGAGGGTCGCTGGGACTATTAGAAAATAGTGAGAGTTAGAAAAATAACCCTCCCCAAGACCCTGAAAAGTGAGTGCAAAGTGCACTAAAGTTCCCCTAAGGACAAAAGAGTCGTGTTAGAGGAATAATGCAGGAAAGACACAAACCAGCAATGCAACAACTGTGGATTTCCAATCTAGGGTACCTGTGGAACAAGGGGACCAAGTCCAAAAGTCACAAGCAAGTCGGAGATGGGCAGATGCCCAGGAAATGCCAGCTGCGGGTGCAAAGAAGCTTCAACTGGACAGAAGAAGCTGAGGTTTCTGCAGGAACGAAAAGGGCTAGAGACTTCCCCTTTGGTGGACGGATCCCTCTCGCCTTGGAGAGTCGTGCAGAAGTGTTTTCCCGCCGGAAGGACGCCAACAAGCCTTGCTAGGTGCAAATCGTGCGTTTGGCGTTTTTGGACGCTGTTGGGGCCCAGGAGGGACCAGGAGGTCGCAAATTGGACCTGCAGAGAGAGGGGACGTCGAGCAAGACAAAGAGCCCTCACTAAAGCAGGTAGCACCCTGAAAAGTGCCAGAAACAGGCACTACAAGGATGAGTGAAACAGTGCTCGCCGAAGTTGCACAAAGGAGTCCCACGTCGCCGGAGACCAACTTAGAAAGTCGTGCAATGCAGGTTAGAGTGCCGTGGACCCAGGCTTGGCTGTGCACAAAGGATTTCCACCGGAAGTGCACAGGGGCCGGAGTAGCTGCAAAGTCGCGGTTCCCAGCAATGCAGCCCAGCGAGGTGAGGCAAGGACTTACCTCCACCAAACTTGGGCTGAAGAGTCACTGGACTGTGGGGGTCACTTGGACAGAGTTGGTGGATTCGAGGGACCTCGCTCGTCGTGCTGAGAGGAGACCCAAGGGACCGGTAATGCAGCTTTTTGGTGCCTGCGGTTGCAGGGGGAAGATTCCGTCGACCCACGGGAGATTTCTTCGGAGCTTCTGGTGCAGAGAGGAGGCAGGCTACCCCCACAGCATGCACAAGCAGGAAAACAGTCGAGAAGGCGGCAGGATCAGCGTTACAGAGTTGCAGTAGTCGTCTTTGCTACTATGTTGCAGGTTTGCAGGCTTCCAGCGCGGTCAGCAGTCGATTCCTTATCAGAAGGTGAAGAGAGAGATGCAGAGGAACTCGGCTGAGCTCATGCATTCGTTATCTAAAGTTTCCCCAGAGATAGAGACCCTAAATAGCCAGAAAAGAGGGTTTGGCTACCTAGGAGAGAGGATAGGCTACTAACACCTAAAGGAGCCTATCAGCAGGAGTCTCTGACGTCACCTGGTGGCACTGGCCACTCAGAGCAGTCCAGTGTGCCAGCAGCACCTCTGTTTCCAAGATGGCAGAGGTCTGGAGCACACTGGAGGAGCTCTGGACACCTCCCAGGGGAGGTGCAGGTCAGGGGAGTGGTCACTCCCCTTTCCTTTGTCCAGTTTCGCGCCAGAGCAGGGGCTAAGGGGTCCCTGAACCAGTGTAGACTGGCTTATGCAGAATTGGGCACATCTGTGCCCAACAAAGCATTTCCAGAGGCTGGGGGAGGCTACTCCTCCCCTGCCTTCACACCATTTTCCAAAGGGAGAGGGTGTCACACCCTCTCTCAGAGGAAGTTCTTTGTTCTGCCATCCTGGGCCAGGCCTGGCTGGACCCCAGGAGGGCAGCTGCCTGTCTGAGGGGTTGGCAGCAGCAGCAGCTGCAGTGAAACCCCAGGAAGGGCAGTTTGGCAGTACCAGGGTCTGTGCTACAGACCACTGGGATCATGGGATTGTGCCAACTATGCCAGGATGGCATAGAGGGGGCAATTCCATGATCATAGACATGTTACATGGCCATATTCGGAGTTACCATTGTGAAGCTACATATAGGTAGTGACCTATATGTAGTGCACGCGTGTAATGGTGTCCCCGCACTCACAAAGTTCAGGGAATTGGCTCTGAACAATGTGGGGGCACCTTGGCTAGTGCCAGGGTGCCCACACACTAAGTAATTTTGCACCTAACCTTAACCAGGTAAAGGTTAGACATATAGGTGACTTATAAGTTACTTAAGTGCAGTGTAAAATGGCTGTGAAATAACGTGGACGTTATTTCACTCAGGCTGCAGTGGCAGGCCTGTGTAAGAATTGTCAGAGCTCCCTATGGGTGGCAAAAGAAATGCTGCAGCCCATAGGGATCTCCTGGAACCCCAATACCCTGGGTACCTCAGTACCATATACTAGGGAATTATAAGGGTGTTCCAGTAAGCCAATGTAAATTGGTAAAATTGGTCACTAGCCTGTTAGTGACAATTTGAAAGTAATGAGAGAGCATAACCACTGAGGTTCTGGTTAGCAGAGCCTCAGTGAGACAGTTAGGCACCACACAGGGAACATATACATGCACACCTATGAGCACTGGGGCCCTGTGTGACAGGGTCCCAGTGACACATACATATAGGCCACAAACCTATGAGCACTGAGGTCCTGACCAGCAGGATCCCAGTGACACATAACAAACATACTGAAAACATAGTGTTTTCACTATGAGCACTGAGGCCTGGCTATCAGGATCCCAGTGAGACAGTGAAAACAGTGACAATCACCCTGATATACACTCACAAACAGGCCAAAAGTGGGGGTAACAAGGCTAGAAAGAGGCTACCTTCTCACACAACCCCCCCCCAAACGAAGGACAATAAGGCTAACCTTGGCCAGTTGAGGCTTTATTGTCTAAGTGGTGATAAGTAGAGAGTAGCTCTGCAATAGACTGGTTACTCCCTTTATCATCCACTATATGGTTACTTCCCTGTGGGGATGTAAACCACCCTGTTTGAAGTTTTTTAGCTAAGCAACAATGTGAAGATGTATTTTCAGAGTTTCTATCAGTAAGTTTTAGTTTAGAGCAGTGGGAATTGTCCACTGAACCTATTTGTAGTGATGGAAATGCCAGACAGGGATGCTGTCTCAGAAAAGCCATAGCTGGGCAAAAACTTTGTCCATATGGCTGGAAGAGAGAACAGGGATGCTGTTTCTCTTGGGTTGGAGCAGGGCAGGGATGCTGTCCTATCAGCTCCACACTAGGGCAGGGATGCTGTCCTAAGTGTTGTGAGGCAGTGCAGAGTTTCTGCACTAAAGTTTCTCTGGGAGGGTTGGAGGGATGCTCCATGTTAACTAAAATGGTGCTCTTTTTCTCACCAATGTTAGTTATCCCACAGAGAGGTACTTCCACCTCAGGGAGTACAGTTTTGCCAACTGATGATTCCCTTGGAACAGGTGCCACCCCAGGAGAGGTTTCTCCCACCACAGGAATGGTATCCTGAATGGTAGGGTGGTTAGGGGATACTGTGATACCCTTTTTACCTGTTGATGGAGAGGGTTCCTGAGTTTTCAGGCCTTCTCTCCTTTGCTTTTTCATTTCAGTAGAAATGAGAGGGAACAATTCCTCAGGGATGCCCAGCATGGCTGCATGGGCATAAAACTCTACTTCAGCCCAACCTGAGGCCTCTAGGTCATTACCTAAGAGACAGTCTACAGGTAAGCTAGGTGATACCACCACCTGCTTAGGGCCAGTAACTCCACCCCAACTAAACTGAATTATAGCTAAGGGAAGAAACTTAGTGGAGTTATGGACATCAATAATTTTATACTGTTGTCCAATGATGTGTTGTTCAGGAGGCACTAGGTTTTCAGTCACCAAAGTGAAACTGGCACCTGTGTCCCTGTAGGCCAAGGCCTCAACACCATTTATTGAAACTGTCTGCCTGTACTTATCCATTGTAAGGGGACAAGCAGCCAGTGTGGCAAGGCCAGTGCCACTAGGTGTGACAGAAACTGTCTTGGGACTGATTACATCAGTTTCCACTATGGACCCATAAGTGAACCCAACTACACCCTTTGCTTGACTGTTGCCAGCAGTCCCACCACTAGTACCACTACTGCTAGGGGCACTAGAGCTTGATGTATTAGTGGTGGTAGGCTCAGGGGGTTTACCTGGACAGGACTTATCCCCTGGCCTATGGCCTCTGTTTTTACACACAAAGCACCAAGGCTTTTTAATGTGTGCAGGTTGGGAAGAAGAGGAAGAATTTGTTTTATCCCCACCCTCTGAAGAGTGTTTAAGATTTGAAGTGGGATCTTTGGTTTTACCCTTATCCCCATGCTTATCTTGAGATTTTTCACCATCTTTCTTCTTATTGCCATCTTTGTCACCCCCTGTATGAACTTTTCTGTTCACCCTTGTTCTGACCCATTTGTCTGCCTTCTTTCCCAATTCTTGGGGAGAGGTCAGATCAGAGTCTACCAGGTACTGGTGCAACAAATCAGACACACAATTATTAAGTATATGCTCTCTCAGGATTGTGTTATACAGGCTTTCATAATCAGTAACTTTACTGCCATGTAACCACCCCTCCAAGGCCTTCACTGAATGGTCAATGAAATCAACCCAGTCTTGTGAAGACTCCTTTTTGGTCTCTCTGAACTTTATCCTGTACTGTTCAGTGGTTAAGCCATAACCATCCAGGAGTGCATTCTTAAGAACTGTAAAGTTATTGGCATCATTTTCTTTCACAGTAAGGAGCCTATCCCTACCTTTTCCACTAAATGACAGCCATAGGATAGCAGCCCACTGCCTTTGAGGGACATCCTGTACAACACAGGCCCTCTCAAGTGCAGCAAACCACTTGTTAATGTCATCCCCCTCCTTATAAGGGGGAACTATCTTGTGCAGATTCCTGGAATCATGCTCTTTTGCAGGATGACTATGGGGAATACTGCTGCTGCCACCATGGGTATCTAAACCCAACTTCTGTCTTTCCTTCTCTAATTCTAAAGACTGTCTATCCAAATCCAGCTGTTGCTTCTTGAGCTTCAGTCTGGTTTGTTCCACTCTCAATCTATTGAGCTCCCTTTCTAACAATCTGTCATCAGGGTGGGTGGGAAGGACATTTCTAGATACAGAGGTATGATGGGAATGAACAGAAGGAGACCTGTCCCTTACAGAGGGCACCCTAACAGCTTGGCTACCAGTATAATGTGAGAGCACACCATCAGTATGGTGTGATTCAACCTCTGTACCAACTATGCTAGACTGTCTAGTAATGGGCAGGCTGAGAAGTTTCTTTCCTGAACCTTTTCCTGGGGGAGTCCCTGGATCAGATTGAGAACCATTAGCTACTTTTTCACCAGATTGGGCACTTATGGCCTTATCCTGTACTCTAAGCATATTAATTAACAGTTCTAAGGAAGGATTCTTCCCTACACTCAAACATCTCTCTATGCAGAGACTCCTTGCTCCTTTCCAGCTAAGGTGATCATATGCAAGTTTGGACAGTTCAACATTTTTTCCTGTGCCAGACATTTTTTAGAGAGAGTTAAAGTGATAGAAAAAGAGAAAAAAGTTTTCAGAACTTTTTGGAAAGACAGAAAAAACTTTTTAAACTTTTAAGAACTTTTTGAAAGTTTTAGAAGTACTTTTCAGCACTTAGAAAAGAGTGCAAAGAGGAAATGCAAAACTTTTTGGCTATGTGTATATACACTGACCTTGTTTTGTATATTTTTCTCTTATGAAAAGTACAATGACAAGAGTGGTAAGTAGTCTCAAGCACTTATTCCACCACTGCACAACCAATGTAGGAGGCTGGACTGGCTTGTAGTGAGTACCAAGGGGTACTTGCACCTTGCACCAGGCCCAGTTATCCCTTATTAGTGTATAGGGTGTCTAGCAGCTTAGGCTGATAAATAATGGTAGCTTAGCAGAGCAGCTTAGGCTGAACTAGGAGACGTGTGAAGCTACTACAGTACCACTTAGTGTCATATGCACAATATCATAAGAAAACACAATACACAGTTATACTAAAAATAAAGGTACTTTATTTTTATGACAATATGCCAAAGTATCTTAGAGTGTACCCTCAGTGAGAGGATAGGAAATATACACAAGATATATATACACAATAGCAAAAATATGCAGTATAGTCTTAGAAAACAGTGCAAACAATGTATAGTTACAATAGGATGCAATGGGGAAACATAGGGATAGGGGCAACACAAACCATATACTCCAAAAGTGGAATGTGAACCACAAATGGACCCCAAACCTATGTGACCTTGTAGAGGGTCGCTGGGACTATTAGAAAATAGTGAGAGTTAGAAAAATAACCCTCCCCAAGACCCTGAAAAGTGAGTGCAAAGTGCACTAAAGTTCCCCTAAGGACAAAAGAGTTGTGTTAGAGGAATAATGCAGGAAAGACACAAACCAGCAATGCAACAACTGTGGATTTCCAATCTAGGGTACCTGTGGAACAAGGGGACCAAGTCCAAAAGTCACAAGCAAGTCGGAGATGGGCAGATGCCCAGGAAATGCCAGCTGCGGGTGCAAAGAAGCTTCGACTGGACAGAAGAAGCTGAGGTTTCTGCAGGAACGAAAAGGGCTAGAGACTTCCCCTTTGGTGGACGGATCCCTCTCGCCTTGGAGAGTCGTGCAGAAGTGTTTTCCCGCCGGAAGGACGCCAACAAGCCTTGCTAGGTGCAAATCGTGCGTTTGGCGTTTTTGGACGCTGTTGGGGCCCAGGAGGGACCAGGAGGTCGCAAATTGGACCTGCAGAGAGAGGGGACGTCGAGCAAGACAAAGAGCCCTCACTGAAGAAGGTAGCACCCTGAGAAGTGCCAGAAACAGGCACTACGAGGATGCGTGAAACAGTGCTCGCCGAAGTTGCACAAAGGAGTCCCACGTCGCCGGAGACCAACTTAGAAAGTCGTGCAATGCAGGTTAGAGTGCCGTGGACCCAGGCTTGGCTGTGCACAAAGGATTTCCGCCGGAAGTGCACAGGGGCCGGAGTAGCTGCAAAGTCGCGGTTCCCAGCAATGCAGCCCAGCGAGGTGAGGCAAGGACTTACCTCCACCAAACTTGGGCTGAAGAGTCACTGGACTGTGGGGGTCACTTGGACAGAGTCGCTGGATTCGAGGGACCTCGCTCGTCGTGCTGAGAGGAGACCCAAGGGACCGGTAATGCAGCTTTTTGGTGCCTGCGGTTGCAGGGGGAAGATTCCGTCGACCCACGGGAGATTTCTTCGGAGCTTCTGGTGCAGAGAGGAGGCAGGCTACCCCCACAGCATGCACAAGCAGGAAAACAGTCGAGAAGGCGGCAGGATCAGCGTTACAGAGTTGCAGTAGTCGTCTTTGCTACTATGTTGCAGGTTTGCAGGCTTCCACGCGGTCAGCAGTCGATTCCTTATCAGAAGGTGAAGAGAGAGATGCAGAGGAACTCGGCTGAGCTCATGCATTCGTTATCTAAAGTTTCCCCAGAGACAGAGACCCTAAATAGCCAGAAAAGAGGGTTTGGCTACCTAGGAGAGAGGATAGGCTACTAACACCTGAAGGAGCCTATCAGCAGGAGTCTCTGACGTCACCTGGTGGCACTGGCCACTCAGAGCAGTCCAGTGTGCCAGCAGCACCTCTGTTTCCAAGATGGCAGAGGTCTGGAGCACACTGGAGGAGCTCTGGACACCTCCCAGGGGAGGTGCAGGTCAGGGGAGTGGTCACTCCCCTTTCCTTTGTCCAGTTTCGCGCCAGAGCAGGGGCTAAGGGGTCCCTGAACCGGTGTAGACTGGCTTATGCAGAATTGGGCACATCTGTGCCCAACAAAGCATTTCCAGAGGCTGTGGGAGGCTACTCCTCCCCTGCCTTCACACCATTTTCCAAAGGGAGAGGGTGTCACACCCTCTCTCAGAGGAAGTTCTTTGTTCTGCCATCCTGGGCCAGGCCTGGCTGGACCCCAGGAGGGCAGCTGCCTGTCTGAGGGGTTGGCAGCAGCAGCAGCTGCAGTGAAACCCCAGGAAGGGCAGTTTGGCAGTACCAGGGTCTGTGCTACAGACCACTGGGATCATGGGATTGTGCCAACTATGCCAGGATGGCATAGAGGGGGCAATTCCATGATCATAGACATGTTACATGGCCATATTCGGAGTTACCATTGTGAAGCTACATATAGGTAGTGACCTATATGTAGTGCACGCGTGTAATGGTGTCCCCGCACTCACAAAGTTCAGGGAATTGGCTCTGAACAATGTGGGGGCACCTTGGCTAGTGCCAGGGTGCCCACACACTAAGTAATTTTGCACCTAACCTTTACCAGGTAAAGGTTAGACATATAGGTGACTTATAAGTTACTTAAGTGCAGTGTAAAATGGCTGTGAAATAACGTGGACGTTATTTCACTCAGGCTGCAGTGGCAGGCCTGTGTAAGAATTGTCAGAGCTCCCTATGGGTGGCAAAAGAAATGCTGCAGCCCATAGGGATCTCCTGGAACCCCAATACCCTGGGTACCTCAGTACCATATACTAGGGAATTATAAGGGTGTTCCAGTAAGCCAATGTAAATTGGTAAAATTGGTCACTAGCCTGTTAGTGACAATTTGAAAGTAATGAGAGAGCATAACCACTGAGGTTCTGGTTAGCAGAGCCTCAGTGAGACAGTTAGGCACCACACAGGGAACATATACATGCACACCTATGAGCACTGGGGCCCTGTGTGACAGGGTCCCAGTGACACATACATATAGGCCACAAACCTATGAGCACTGGGGTCCTGACCAGCAGGATCCCAGTGACACATAACAAACATACTGAAAACATAGTGTTTTCACTATGAGCACTGAGGCCTGGCTATCAGGATCCCAGTGAGACAGTGAAAACAGTGACAATCACCCTGATATACACTCACAAACAGGCCAAAAGTGGGGGTAACAAGGCTAGAAAGAGGCTAACTTCTCACACACTGTCACAGGTCAACTTCACAGGAAGTAAAGCTTGTTACCAGCTACTGTTTCTGGCAGCTGCCAGAGTGTCAGTGAGCCAAAACATAGACGGGGATATAAACACAGGGAGAATTACATGGTCCAGCATGTCAGTTTCCCTGTAATAATCTGTATCCTGATAGAGACGTGCTGTTCCAGGAAAACAGGCTCTGTACTATCAAGTAGAATAGGAATCTTAATAGCCCCCTAATGCATTGGTATTGCAAGAACAGTAGCCGTCACTCACCAATAGGTGACATGCTTCATCATTGGGCCATGCGCCTCGTCAGGCCGGCACTGCAATGCCTGACGGGCCCTGCTAGAGGGCTCTTTGCCGGAGATATTTTGAAGAACAAATGCTGGTAATGAATGAATGTGAGAGGGGCTGGTGGAAAAACAGTTAAAATTGACTATGGGTGCCAAAGATAACAATCTTTAATGTGAACTGATACCCATGTCAAGGTTAAAAATAGAAAGCGGGAAAACTCAGGGTCTAATGGTCTGATTCCCTGTCAAAAAATAGAAGTATTGGACCAAGATCAATAATTCTTTAGTGTGTGTACTTCCCACACACAGGCCTTCAATATTTACACTCCTGAATTGAGCCGTAGAGCATTTCTATTTTCCGATGAGGAATCAGACCATTAGGCCCTGAGTTTTCCTGCTTTCTGTTTTTAACCTTGACATGGGTATCAGAGGTAATGAAATTTACAGCAGAAGTAGTAAAAGTAGCATTGAAAACTACATTAGAGGCGGTAGAAGTTCTATGAGTCACCCCTCAAATGAATTGACACGTTTTTGATTTGAAACAACCACACATGTGTTGAATTTCAGAAATTGTCCAGCCATTGCACAGGAATGCAGGAAATGAAAAAAAGTGGGTCATTTTGGAAAGGTATGCGGGGGGCAAACACATTCCTGTTAGGAGTGCTCCTGACCAAAGGGGGAGTGATGATTATGAAGATGTTGCAAAAAGAGTAGAAGACTTAGGCCCTCATTACAGCCCTGGCGGTTGGTGTGAAAGTGGCGGTAATACCGCCAACAGGCTGGCGGTAATTACCGCCAAATAATGACCATGGCGGATAGATCTCAGATAGACAGACAATTTACCACACCGACCACCAGGGCGGAAACAAAAGCCACCACGGCGGTATCCGCCTACGGCCAGGTGGAAGTCAATGTTCCGCCCACCATATTAACACATTCCAATCCATCACCTTTTCCGGTGTGGTACCAACGACATCATAAGCCTGGCAGAAACACTGCACAGAAGTGAAAGGACTCACCATTGGAGACACAGGGAAGAACCACACCGCGATGGAGCCGGAACTGCATGTCTTCCCCATGATCTTCTACGTGCTGCTCCACCACGAACACCAATGACGGCGAAGACGAAGACAGTGAGTACAGCCGCCTAGCACACACACAAAGGGGGGGTTAAAAAAGAGAGTGACACACACACAGGTACAACACACACCAGACACACACACGCCATACAAACAACCATATGCATTACAAAAACAATTTGACCATGAACATCTGCAGAATAATGCAAGGACAAAATAAATTTACTAAAGTGAGTGTAATAAGATCAACACAGTATAAATAAAGATATAGACAATATAACAGATATAGTTACTTGCCCACTTGCTTTGGAGGGGTCAACATGCCCTGTGCTCTTGATCCTGGGGATGCTGGGGTTGGTGGGTGTCTTACTCACTGGTTCTGAAGCGGGCATCGTGCCCTGTGCTCTTGATCCTGGGGAGGCTAGGGTTGGTGGGTGTCTTACCCACTAGTTCTGGAGGAGGCAGCGTGCCCTGTGCTCTTGATCCTGGGAAGGCTGGGGTTGGGTGATGTCTTACCCACTGGTTTTGGAGGGGCATCGTGCCCTGTGATCTTGATCCTGGGAGGCTGGGGTTGGTGGGTGTCTTACCCACTGGTTCTGGAGGGGGCAGCGTGCCCTGTGCTCTTGATCCTGGGGAGTGCAAGGTCACAGTCTCTCAGGTAGGTGTCATACCCACTGGATTTCAGGGGGCAGGCCGCACAGCAGCCCATGGAGGCAGGACTACATGCCGCCCGCCGGCGGTGACGGCTGCTCAGTGGTGGTAGTGGTGCTGCTGCTGCAGCCACTGGTGGGGGGAATCTCCAGCCCATCCCCTACAGCCTTGGATGGCTGCCCACTGGTGGTGGTGGTGCTGCTGCTGCTTGTGGGGCGAGGCTCCGGCCCATCCCCTGCAGCCTCAGATGGCTGCCCACTGGTGGTGGTGGTGGTGCTGCTGCTGGTGGGGGGACGCTCCAGCCAATCTCCTGCAGCCCTGGATGGCTGCCCACGGGTGGTGGTGGTGCTGCTGCTGCTGGTGGGGGGAGGCTCCAGCCCATCCCCTGCAGTTTCGGATGGCTGCACAACCATGGTTGGTGGTGGGGGTTCCTTGGTCTTCTTGGCAGCAGCTTGGGCAGGCTCCTTGGGCTTCTTGGCAGCAGCTGGGGCAGGCCCCTTCAGCTTCCTGGCAGCAGCTGGTTCAGGTTCTTACCCTTGAGGCTGCCTGGTGCAGGCTCCTTCACCCTCAGGACATGTGCCCTGGATCCTTTCCCACCATGAGTGGGTGTGGTGACTACTGGGCCCATGGACTGGGTGGCTGAGGTGTTTGGCTGGGTTTTTGCCACCCTCGCCAGACGTGCAGGACGGGGGGAGGGGTAGAAAGAGGTCAATGGTGGATAGGAAAAGCTTTTTAGGGACATTGGGGCTGGAAGAGGGAGAAGGTTTGGGAGTGGTTGTAGGAGATGTCTGTCTTCTGAGTTTGGGTGCAGGTGCATTGGCTGGATGCTGTTGTGAGGTGGATGGCTGTTGGGTGCCTGAGTGCTTGCGTTTGTGTACTTTAGGAGGGGGGACAGACACAGTGGGAGAGGACACAGGGGATGTGTGCATGGCTGTTGTGGAGGTGTCTGCCAGTGAGGTGTGTGTTCTGCTAGGTATGGTGGTGATGCTGGTAGTGGATGATGGTGTAGTGCATGCAGGTGTGAGTGTTGTCGGAACTGGGAGGGAGGTGGAGGAGGAGGGGGACACAGTGGAAATTGTGGATGTTGGTGTGTCTGCGTCTGGATGGTGTGTAAGTACCTGTGGGATGAAGTATGGTGCTTGTGTTTGCCTGTGCCACTCTTGTGTGTTGTGTTGTGTGTATGCTCGTATGCCTGTGTGCTTGGGATAGGCTGGGGTTGAGGGGAATTGGTTTGGGAAGAGGAAGTTGGAGGGTAGAAACAGGGACAATGGCTGCCGTCAGAGAAGAGGTCAGAGCCTGAATTGATCTCTGTTGGGCCGCCAAGCCAGTGTGAATGCCCTCCAGGAATGCATTAGTCTGTTGCTTCTGGCCTGCCAGCCCCTCAATGGCATTCACAATGGCTGACAGCCCTACAGAGATGGATCTCAGGAGGGCAATAGCCTCCTCACTCAGGGCAGCTAGGCTAACTGGGCAGGGCCTGAGGTGCCTGGGGCGAAGGAGATGCCCACCCTGCTGGGCGAGCGGGCACGGGCAACTCGCTCAGGGGCTGCTGGGAGGGTGGTGCTGGTACAGGGGTGGCAGCTGTACCTGTAGCTGGGGTGGTCACAGAGGTGTCCGCCACCACCACCACGGAGCTTCCATCGGAGGAGGTATCTGTGTCCGAACTGTCACCTCCAGTCTCGCCGTGGTGCTCCCCTCACCCTCCATTCCACTGGTGCCCTCACCGTCGGTGGACTCTGCCTCCTGGGTCCTGTGGGATGTAGCTCCCTCCATTGCCAGTGCCTTTGCTCCTCTGCCAGAAGAGATGCTAACGCACCCAAGGACAGGGTGACAAAACAAAAAGGGGAGGAGAGACAAAGGATACACTTGGTCAATGGATGCACCAACACCACCGTTGGCGTACACAGCACACTCACACAGGGTACAGGCCTACGCACTATGCATTGCACTACCAGTGATATTGCTAGCCACCAAGGCATGGGGAGGGGCACACACCGGCAAATCCAGCACACCTGGGACCCACGCAGCCTCGACCATTAGTGGATGCCTACGAGCTAGATACCAGGATTATCCCTTCTGGACCCTTGCCAGCAGGGGACCTATGCTGCAATGTCAGGCCTGGCCTAGGGACACCCACTGACACACATCCCCCACCCGTATTCTACCCTACATTGCATAGGTTGTAATGATGGGCAATGTACTCACCCCCTTGTGGCTGCTGTGATGCCCTCAAGCACCCATCCAACTCAGGATCAGCCACTGCGAGTATGCGGGGCATCACCACTGACAGCACCGCCACCTGCACTGCCACCTGCACCGCCACCTGCACCGCCACCTGCACCGCCACCTGCACCACTGCCAGCAGCACCACTGCCAGCAGCAGCAGCCCCAGTGTGCAGTCGTCCGAGGCTGCAGGGGAAGGGCTGGAGCCTCCCCCCACCACTGACAGCACCGCCACCAGCCCCGCAACTGCCACCACTGAGCAGCCGTCACTGCCAGCGAGCAGTGTGTAGCTGTGACTACAAGGGCTTTAGTGAGTCCTGGTCCCTGCAACAACTGTAGGTGTGACACCCAGGTGAGAGACTGTGACCTTGCACCATCCAGGATCTGCATCACAGGGCACAAAGCCACCTCCATAACCAGTGGAAGAAGACATCCACTTGAGAGACTGTGGCTTTGCACTCCCCAGGCCAAGCAGTGGGCAAACCACCCACTTGAGAGACTGTGGCTTTGCACTCCCCAGGACCAAGCAGTGGGCAAATCACCCACTTGAGAGACTGTGGCTTTGCACTCCCCAGGACCAAACTGTGGGCAAACCACCCATTAGAGAGACTGTGGCTTTGCTCTCCCCAGGACATTGCAGAGGGCATGTAGGCCCCTCCAGGAAACAGTGGCGTTGTACCATCTTCCGACTGAGGTGCCCCCGTTTCCCCTCTACCTGAAGTGCCTGTGTACCTTCTACCTGATGCCCAAGCAGTGTTCTTTCCGTATTGAGGCAGGAGTCAAGTGTGGCCTTTGGCTATGTGTTATGGCCCTGTAGGCCACGGACATTTTGGACTGGGCAGTGTCCCTCCATTTGTATATATTGTAGATACTGTTTTGTGCTTCAAAGATGTATTTTTCTAAATTTTTATTATTACACTGGCTTTACTCACATCCTTTTGTCCTTGCGTTATTCCTGAGGGTTATGGGGTGGATATGTAATGTTGTTGCATCTGTTTGTGTGTATGGTGTTGGGGGTGTTGCGTGTTGTGTGTGTGTGTCACTCTCTTCCCCGCCCTTGTGTGCTAGGTGCAGTACTCACTGTGGTCGTCTTCACCGATGTTCGTGTTCCTGGTGTAGGAGAAGGTAAACCTGCATGGGAAATATGTGCAACTTCGGCTCCATGGCATCGTGGTTCTTCCTTCAGTGTTGAGAGGTGAGTTGTTTCCCTTCTGTGTACTGTTTCCGCCGTGCTTTTGATGATGTTGGTACTGCCCTGGAAAAGGTGGCGGATTGTCCTCTCATAATACAGTGAGAGGTACATTGTCTTCCGCCTGGCTGTTGGTGGTTACCGCCGCGGTGCTTGTTGCTACCGCTGTGGCGCTCAGTGTGTTAAAGTGTCTGTCTCTGTTGGCGGTTTCCGCCATGGTCAAAATTCCATTTTTTTTTTCCACCGGCCTCTTGGTGGTATTACTGCCGCTTTGTCACCGACTGCCAGGGTTGTAATGAGGGCCTAAGATTGGTCAAATTAAAGATTTTGTACAAACTATTAAGTCAAGGTCAAAGAAGAAGTGACTCCAGCGAAGCACAGATTCTGCAATAGTCTGCATAGCATAAGAAGTGAGTTGACACAAATGTTAAAAGCTATACAGGATGGTGGAATCATTGAACAAGCTGATGCCACATTATTGCTATCCCCACATTATCGCTTTCACCCATTGTATAAGCAAAGAAAAAGACAGGTGATTTACGTAAGTCACTACAAATACTTTTTGAAGTTGGATCTTCATGTGGTGTACTATTAGGTAGTCTAGGACAAACAGTCTTGTCATTTAACAACTTCTGTTACACCTGATGGTACATTTCAGTTCTGCGGTAAGCCATCTGGACTGGCCTTGGCGGCATCTGTATTTCAGAAAGGACAAATGTATATTTCGGTTAAATTAAACTGAATATCTTAGTCATATTATTTCAAAGGATGGGGCAAAACCAAAACCCAGTATTGTATAGGTTATCGTCAATGCTCCCCATTTGACTGATAATGACCAGTTGCACTCATTCATTGGATTGCATGAGTTTTATGCAAAATTTATCAGAAATATTTCAGGGTTTATGGAATGCTTCAGGCGTCTATTAAAAAAAGGAGCAGACGTTTGGACCTCAGCTTGTCAGAAGCACTTCCAGTAAATCAAACAAAGTATAGTAGCAGTTCCAGAATTCCAGGCCTATGTTGAGGGTCCTGAAACATATGCAACAGTTGATGCTAGCTTTTATGGAATGGGAGCAATACTGGTTGGTGGTAAAGAAGTCACTGTTTGATTTGCATCCAGGAGGATGAAGGAAGTGGAATTGAGGTATTCTGTGTTGAGGACAGGGTGATTTGTTCTGATATGGAAAAGTGGTGAAATGCTCCTGAGGGGCATGATGAGTTGAAACAGGTAATGAACTTTGTTATCATAGGATGGCCTAAGGAAAAGTCAGTTGATGTGAGTTTACAACCAACTGTTTTGCAAAATTGCTGATGAGCTATCTCTAGAAAACAAGTGGCTAGTTAGTGGGTGGCAAATTGGTACCACCAAGGTGCTTCAGACAAAGAATATTAGAGACAACTCACTATGGTCTGCTACAAAATGCAGAGTTAGGCATGACATTTGGTGGCCTAGTGTGGATCGAGCGGTGGAGATGTTGGTAAGGTAGTGTGTATAGTGTTCTTAAAGTGACAAACATTTGATCACGTCTACACCTGCTCCAAAACCTATGTTGTGTCCAGACCAAGGCCCTCATTACGAGTTTGGAGGTCAGTGGACCGCCGCGGTGGAGATGGCGGTCGCACCGCTGTGGGCCTGGCAGTATAGACCGCCATATTACAAGTACTGGGAAGGCACCTGCAGAACACAGTCAAGTTTCCGTCCGGACCGCCATTATGGATGGACAGCTGTTGCCGTCGGAAGGCATCTGCAGGCCACCCACCTTATTACGAGCTGGCACACCATCAGGACTTCCGGGCGGTCTAACCGCCGTGAAAACAATGATGGAAACGAACAACATAAAAGGAAGCACCTACCTTCTGGAACACAGACATGCCTGTAGGCGCCATGGCTTGTGAATTGCAAGTCTTTACAATGCTCCTGCTGGCCATTGACATCCAGGACCAGTGACGCCGACATAGACACCAGCCGTAAGTACCCCAGCCTAGCATACACTGGAGGGAAGGACATTAGTACACACATGAAAATTCACAGTCACCACACATAAATGCGCAAGGAAAGCCAGGACAAGCTATGTAGCATTGACACCAACAGTGGTTGTAGATAAATATAATATGAAATATAAAATACATAAATAAAACAACTATTTACAAAATGCCACCAGGGCCAGAGCATTAATGTCCAGATGTCCTGGGCACACTGGGCACATGAGGAGTGCCCAACTTGACTCCTGACTGCAATGTACACATCTCCACAGTGCAGGGGCATCAATGGGGCATGCAGGCACCACAGGGATGGGGGGAGTAAGGGGGTGTGATCAGGGTTTGTATGGGGGTCCTTACTCTTCTTTTTAGGCTTCCCCTCCTTACTGTCCTGCTTTCGGGGGAACGCCTTAGCCTTGCCCCTCTTTCCTGCCTTATTTGGTGAGAAGGCAGAGGAGGTCACAATAGCAGCCGATCCAGATGGATTGCTACCAGGGTTGGAGGAGGGAAGGGCAGGTGTGCCTGTTGTGGCAGCACTGCAGACTGCTGTCTGCGGGGCATGGCTCAGCTCAGAGGAGGACAGGGAGGTGGAAGGCAGGGGTCTGGCAAGGGTAGCAGGGTGTTTCGGGGTAACAGGGACTGGACCAGGGGACGGGAACAGGGAAAACTCATGGAGGAATCTTTTTTTAGGGGCAGCAGGTATGTCATGGGTAAGGCGTTTGGGAGTGGAGGGAGAGGGGATGGTTGACAGGTGTGTATGTGGATGTGGTTTGGGTGCTGGTGCATGCGTGTATGATATGTGTGTGCATTGGGTGAATGAGTGTGGATGTATAGGGGTACTGGGAGGAGGAGTAGAGGAGACACAGGGAGATGGCAGGGGGATGGGTGAGTGAATGTTGGGGTGGTGTGTGCAGGTATGGTGGATGCGCTGCATGTGGTTGTGTTGACTGTTGTGGTGCGTGCAAATGTGGTGTATGGGGTGCTTGTATGAGGTTCAGCTGTTGTGGTGACAGTGGCAGTGACGGCACATGTGGCTGGACCTGGGACTAATGATGTGGTGTCTGCATGTGTGAGTGGTGATGTGACTGTGAGGGGGAGGAGGTGGGGAGTCAGTGTAGGGAGTAGATGTTGTTGTGTGTGCATCTGAATGGTGGGTATGTGCCTGGGGGTGGTGGCATTTGTGGTGCATGATTGTCCTTGCGCTCTGGGTCAGTTGGAGGGATGCATGCTAGAATGAAAGTGTGCTTTGGATGGGAAATGGGAGAGGGATATGGGAGTGGTAACAGGTAGTTGGAGGTGGGACGGAAGAAGAAGGAACACTGGATGCCATCAATGAGGAGCCCAGAGCCTGAAACAACCTCTGGAGGGCAGACAGGGCACCATGAATGCCTTCCAGGAACGCATTTGACTGTTGCATCAGGGTGGTCAGTCCATGAATGGCATTCACAATGGTTGTCTGCCCAACAGAGATGGACTGCAGGAGGTCAATAGCCTCCTCATTGAGGGCAGCAGGGCTGACTGGGGCAGGGGCAGAGGTGCCTGCGGCAAAGGAGATGCCCACCCTCCTGGGTGAATGGGCACGGGCAACTGGGTGGGTAGCTACAGGGAGGGCGGTGCTGGTAAGGGGGGTGGCGGACAAGAATGTTGCAGGCATAGGGCCTGAAGGTACTGCCACCACCAGGGAGTCGCCATCGAAGGAAATATCTGATGATGGTGTAGATGTTCCTGTCTCCCCCGTGGTGCTCCACTCGCCCTTCGGCCCACTGGTCCCCTCAGCTCTGCTGGTATCAGCCTCCTGGGTCCTGTGGGATGCAGCATCCCCACTCGCCAGTGCCCCTTCTCCTTTACCAGATGATGCTGATGCTGATGCACACAAAGACAGAGGAGGATAGGGAGGGTGGGTGGTACAGTGAGAGACAAGGTGGGAAAAAGAGAGACAGGGAGCAATTGGTCAATGCCAGCACAACAGCCACACACATCACTACAAGATACTCTAATGCCATGTCATTACATGTTATGCCTTCACTCACACATGCCAGTCCAATAACAGCCCATGCATGCCACCTCAGTTATGCACATAAGTTTCACTCATGCTGACACACATTCAATCCTGTACAGGATGAAAGCCATACCCTCAACACATGGCTGTACCAGCCCACTGGGTCATGGCTCTTGACGATCAAAAGATCCAAACGAAATACTCTATGGGCGTTTGGAGGCATACTTGCACAGCCACATAACCAATGCACATATAGCAGTGTGATGTGAAACCTCAGACTTCGCAGACTACACATACACCACATGCCAGCAGACAGCATATAGGGATATGGCCCCGACAACACTGTTTGGATAGTTGGAAGTACAATGTGTGTGAATTCCAGAAGCAGGAACCATGTCCACATCAAATACCCTGCTCATGTACTACACAGTTGCCATGTCATTGATGCTACTTAGCAGTTAAGTTAACCTCAACTCACATCCTGCACAGTATTTTAACAAATGGATGTAGCACATCCGGCCTCTATGTGTCCCAAGCCTAGCCCGACAGTAGCTGCCTAGCCCGACAGTAGCTACCTAGCACACATTCCACAGCCTTCACACGCTGCACAGGCTGCACCCATCACTCACTACATAACCGAAGTATGAATGTGAACACACACCCTTGTGGCTGCTGTGCTGCCCTCAAGTGCCCATCCACCTCAGGGTATGCCACTGCCAAAATGCGTGACATAAGGGGGGTCAGGGTCCGACGGGCACCCCTCCCTCGTTGGGAGGACGTCCCCAGCTGGGCCTCACTGGTCTTCCTCGCCCAGCACCTCAGGTCCTCCCACCGCTTCCTGCAGTGGGTGCTCCGCTGGCCATGGATCCCCAGGGTCTGCATTTGCTTGGCAATGGCACGCCAAATACCCTTCTTCTGATGGGCGCTCACCTGCATGGATGACATGGAGAAAAGGAGACAGTCATGTAGCGTGGCATCTTAGGGACTGCATTGGACACAACACATCTCCTAAACATGCGCACATTTCAACATTCCAGTTGTCCTCACAGCCCTCAGCAAAGTCCTTCCACACGTCACTCATCCTTGTCCCTATGCCCCCATCCCCCATCCACATTCGTACCACTCACAGACAGTACAATCATAGTGGACTCACCTGCTGCCCTGGTGCCATATACAACTGGGCATACAGGGGTAGGACACCCTCCACAAGCTTCTCTAGTTCTTCCTGTGAGAAGGCTGGGGCCCTATCCCCTGCAGCATGTGGCATCTTGGCTACTAGCGGCAGAACACAGCAGCACACGTAGTGTAGGTCTTCTCAGCACGAGTGCCAGGATTCAAGTGGACATGAGTACATGAAATGGCGGTGATCACCATTGGCTCATGTCTCCCACAGGCAACCATGTTAACCAATGAGGAGTTGTATGGAGGTTGCGACCACCTACCACCATGACGTCTTACACCAACGGGATTTTCTCACTTCCATCTGTCCTGTGCATTCAGGACAGGCAGCTGCTGTTTTACTTCTACAACGTGGATAGAGGGGGTTTATAAGGTGCGTCATGGATATTTTACAGTGACCTGTGCACAGCTCCACTGCGTCCTCACAGTCCTTTATGCACATAATGATTGCTACTCCCTCCTATTCCCAGGTACGGTGGAAGAATTATGGTGAGGAATGCTCCTGTCTACAGGCCCCTGGTCGATCTTGCCACCGTCAGACCATCATGGAGCTTGGAGGCTGTTGGAGACAGATCTGCAGCCTGGTCTTCGTCATCTGAATGCCATCACACCCACAGTACAGGTGTTGGCAGTCCTCCACTTCCTTGCCTCAGGGTCCTTCCAAATGACAGTTGGCTGGGCTGCCGGAATGTCCTAGCCCATGTTCAGCCACGTTTTGAAGAATGTCCTATGTGCCCTATTCAAACATATTGGCGGCTATATCAGGTTCCCCCAACGTGACAATCTGCCCACTGTGAAAGCAGCCTTCTACGCTGAAGCACATGTGCCACGTGTGATCGAGGCTATTGATGGGATCCACATTACCCTGGTGCCACCCAGGAGGAGAGAACAGGTGTTTAGGAACCATAAAAACTTCTACTCAACCAATGTTCAGGTGGTATGTCTCGCAGACCTCTACATCACACAAGTGACTGCCCGGTTCCCAGGTTCAGTGCATGATGCATACATTCTGTGGAACAGCAGCATCCCACACCTAATGGCACTACTGCAAATGGATTGTGTCTGGCTCATCAGTATGTAACATGTCATATGTGTGCCTCTGTATTCTGAACACTCTACACCACCTTCCAGAGTTACCTACAGTTTTTAATATGCCTATTAGCTCTGTGCACACAGGTGACTCTGGTTATCCCAACCTGCCATGGATACTGACACCTCTCAGGCATCCGACTACAGCAGCAGAAAACCGTTTCAATGAGGCCAAAGGTAGGACCCGACGGGTCATTGAACGCACCTTTGAAGTGCTGAAAGCCAGATTCCAGTGCCTGAACCTTACTGGAGGGGTCCTACTGTACATATCAGCGAAAGTGTGCCAGATCATTGTAGCATGCTGCATGTTACACAATTTGGCTCTCAGACATCACATCCCATTACTGGATGCTGAGGAGGGTGCAGCTGTGCCAGTGGCTGATGATGACATGGGGAGTGATGCGGAGGGGGATGACGAGGATGCAGCTGATTCCAGAGCAGAGCTGATACAACAATACTTTCACAGACATACAGGTATGTGTAAAAGCCATGCTATGTAACCAGCAGCAATGTCTGCCATTTGCACGGCTGCTACCAGGTTTGTGTGTTCAATGTGGGTATTGAGTGAACCCATTACTTTAGATGTGGTACTGTTATCTGTATTACAGAACTTGTAAATGATTGCTCCCCCTTCTGGCACTGTCACATACATCTGTAGGACAATGGTCTGCCTGTTACACATCATGGCTGTATATTTTGTACTCATAATAGATAAAGACGTAGGCAGAAACTGTGCTCAAAGGTGTTTATTTTAATTGTACAAGTGCATGGGCTGATGAGTGGGGTCATGGCAAGTGGGATCATCAGAGTATTTAGCCCACATTTGGAGAGTCGAAGTCCAGTATGATGGCCATGTGAAAAGGGAATTATGACAGTGGACAGTCAACAGGGTGTCGCTGTGACACTCAAGGGGGTATGTCCAGAAGTAGCTCACTTCCTGGCAGTGGTCTTGGCATCAGTGGAGGCTAGATGTCTGGTTGGATGTCCAAGCTTGCGTGGGGGCTCCTCACCTACAGGGGAAGGGGTGCAGGTGTCCTGTGTGTCCTGTGGCAGGGCCTCCATTCCACTGGCTGAGGCTGATTGGAGGGCTCAGGTGTGATCTGGCTAATGGTAGGGGCCTGCTGGTGGGAGGTGGACTGAAGCAGGATGGTGGTAAGTTCTGTCCGCACCCCTGCTATGGAGCCCACGGTGGCATTGTGTGTCTGCCACTGCTGCATGGCCTCCTGATGGTTCTCCCTCTGAAGCCTCTGGGTCTCCTGCAGGGTAGTGAGGATCTGGGCTGTGGTATCCTGGGTTTGATGGTATGCACCTAGAACTTGGGTGAGGGACCACAGATCTCCCCCACTAGCCCTGCCCCCCTGTGCCTGTGCCCCTGGCACAGAATGCCCACTCCCATTAGCACCAGGGCCTTCACTGTCTGGGGCGGGTGCCCTTGACTCAGGCCCCTGTACTGTGGGCACACTTTTAATTGAGTGGTCCCTGAGGCACAGGTTTCGGAAGGAGGGGCTAGCTGAGGTGTTGTAGCCACACAGGAGGGTGAGTCTGGGTTGTCCAGGTTGGGGCTGCTGGGGGTGGACTGGCCAGTCACCCCAGATGGCCCTGGCAATTCATCTTCCTCCAGACATCCACTGGGACCTTCATCCTGGGGAGGGCTGTCTGACCCTGGCATCCTCTGCTGGGTGGCAGTAGCAGGGTTAGCTGTGGATGGAAAGGGTGAGAGTTAGTACGTGGATATGTCGTTGTAGTGTCATGGAGCTATGGCGCAGAATAGTGGACAGGGTGAACGCCGTGGGACAGCACCCAAGAAATAGGGAGGACATCAGGAAGAGGTGGAATGACCTATGGGGGAAGGTGCGTTCCACGGTATCCAGGCACAACATCGCAGTGCAGCGGACTGGCGGCAGACCCCCACCTCCTCCCCCACAACTAACAACATGGGAGGAGCAAGTCTTGACCATCTTGCATCCTGAGGGCCTCGGAGGAGTCAGTGGAGGATGGGACACTGGTAAGTCAAATCTTAACTATCACATCCCCCACCCTACCTGCATGCTATCACACACCCCCACCCTCACACCCTCCCCTATCACCCCAAATCCTCAGTAATGTACCCATAACACAAACCACCCATCCCAACACCAAGCCCTGCATTGTTGTAATTTAGCAGTGATTAGATTAAGCATTAGCAGAAGACATCTTGTCTTTAGTAACTATTATGAACATTTTGCGGAATCCATTTTGTATTCATGGCAGCCATTTTCTCTGCTACATGCTGCCATGTGCTCACCATGTGCTCTGTCCTACCTTTCTGTTAACTGCTCTTGAAATCTGCCTAGCGACAAGTTATATTTAGCATCCCTTACTTTCGCACATGCTCAGTAAGGTCTGCAGCTGTTAGTCCTTGGAAACTGTTAGCTCCTCCTACCTGTCGACTGTGCATTTTCCACATGACCTTACATGTATACAAGTCTTGTTTCTATAATTGTACCATCTCCTTTTAGCCCCTGAGTGGGTATAAAAGGACCATGCTCTCTCAGTTCAGTGTGCTACTTCAGACATTACCCTTGGGTGCTGTTTGAACTGTAGAACCACCTCATGAGGTTAATAAACTTTTGTCTTTTATTCCAGTTTCTGTGCCAACTTCTTCCTACATGGTCTGAGGACTTTGTGCAGAGAAAGGTGAACCCCTTACACTAGTAGGCCTTGCTGAGGCTTACTTCAACAAATTGGCGCCCGAAGAGGGACTCATCGGTGACTCAGATGCCCAATGGATTGGTCGCGACGAAGGATTGGAATCTCGCTGCGGACGATCAATGCCTGAGGAGACCAGAGTCTTGGCAACCACGGCGTTTTTCCCTTCTTTCTGATTTGACCATCCAGGTGGCGACGGTCCTCGACTGAGATCCTTTTTGTTCATTCGTCATGCAGTGACCATTTGGTCGATTTTAGAACTTGGCAGTTGGAACCTGGACACCCTGTGATTGGTAAGAGCCGTTTTACGGCACTTGCTGTCGGTTTTGATGCCTGTGTTTGGTAATGTAGTTTAGCACTACTTACTGTGGCTTTTGTGATTTGGGTGACTAGTCAATTTGTATTCTTTGGATTTGATATATAAATTGCAATTTATATAGGCAGGTAATGAGGAGAATTTTCTCCAATTTGATTTTGATTTGAACAGCACCTTAAGTGCTACTTTGATTATAATATTGCATATTGTGCACTATTTTTGGCATGCCTGTTTTTAGCGTACTTCGTAGGATGTGTTGCTTTTGTAATGGTACCAATTTGAGACTGGAAGAATCGCAACCGGCACCCCCAGAGGGGACGCCAAATAGAGATATGTATGTTAAACATGGTCTTTCTTCTATAATGTACAGCACATTATGGAATAAATACACCCACGCGGATCCTGAGTTACGTTGGCCTATGCATGGGTCATTTGATTTGCGAAGGATTGAGTATGTGGAACAATGTATGTGTAAGCGAAAGTCTAGGCAAGAGATGTTTGACTGTGTACGAATGTGGGAGAAAGAAGTATGTGGACGAGTGAAGCGTGAGCAAGCCTTGCTTGAGAAAGAGCAGCGGAAGAATGTATATGTGAAAGCATTGGAAATGAGAAAGAAAGAAATAAATGACTTAAAGGAGCTAAAAGAGAAAGAACGTAAGCTACAGGTAACTGGCCAATACACTGTTAGGCAACCTCTCTATCCTATCCTTAATAAACCACATGATGATTTATTGGTACTAGATCGCCCTCCACCTCCGTATGTCGTCCCTTCTGCCCCTCATGAGTTACCTAAAGTCTCCAGTTCGGAGCAACAGAAGATGCGGGACAGTCGCTCTATGCTGCCTGCTGACCGTGCATCTGAGCTTAGATCTATTGCTCGTAAAACAATTCGTAGCGTTGTTTCTGCTTCTGAACTTTTAGACAACATGAAAGGGTGGACGGAAAAGGAGCAGCTATATTTTACTGAGGCATTTGGCTCAGAAGTTATTGAACTATATCGGAAATATTCTGATGAGTTAGAGCCCGATGATGTAGCAGCTGATCATAAGCAAATGCGTGATGGTCTTTTTGTTTTCTCCCAGGTGGCTGATGCAATCAGGCGTTTAATGAAATTACGTATTGTGGCAGTCCGTTTGCAAGAAGAGAAAAGGGCTGCGGACGCAGTTGCACGAGCATCTCAGACCGAAGGGGCGCAAGCTTCCATCTTTGAAACAGATAAGACTATGATAGTTCACGCGAAACCAATGCGGGAGGCCGCGCCTTTGTATGTTCCTCCTAAAGGATTGGGTACAAATTATGATAAAACTTCTGTTGATGCTAAGGGTTATTTTATTTATAATTGGGTGTATACCCCTTGGAATAGGGCAGATGTAATGGCACTTAAAACAGCATTACCTGACCCGCGGAAAAATCCAGCCGCCTTTTATGAGGAAGTTGAGGGAGCAATTAGTTCTTGTACTATGACTTTGGCTGACATTGATTTATTTTTCGGATTGATATTACCGCCAGATATGTGGAGAACTGTTCGTAAAATTGATGATCGTACAGTTTTTGGGGCATCATGGAAGGAAACAGAACAGATGGACGGGGATAGGGAACCTGCGAAAAAGCCATATCAGTTGATTCTAGATCTTCCTGCAGCCATATTAGTTAAGTTGAAAATGATTATTCCCCCTAAAAAGATAGATTGGACTGTTTTAGCGTCTTGTAAACAAAAGGCAGATGAATCAGTCTCTGATTTCTTTACACGCTTTGAAGAAGCATTTCATGATTTTAGAGGTCAGTCATTGTCTGATGATACGGGCAGACATTTGTTTGTCGATAAATATGTCACAAATCTGTTACCAGGAATAGCTAGTCGTCTAAAAGCTAGTGAAAGTTCATGGACTACCTCTACTCCGGTTTCTCTTTTGACTATGGCTCAGTATTATGAACGTCAGGAATTAGAAGCAAAAGGTAGTGAGGAGAAAAAGATTAAAGAATTAAAGACGAAGGTTATGTTGGCTCAAGCTTATGGTCCGCCTTTTAGAGGTAGTGATAGAGGTGGACGTGGATCTTATGATTCTTCTTACACTCGTTCGAATTTGTCTGTTGATCAGTGTGCGTATTGTAAAAAATGTGGGCATTGGGCTGCCGATTGTCCAGCACTACGTGTTCAGCAGTGTCCACGTGGTCGGGGACAAATGAGAAATCGCTCAGGATATTCAGGACTTAGAAGAAGCACGAATGATCATGCTAGGGTTGATGCTAATACACGAGGGCAGGATGGGTTTAACGCTTTTGATAGACGGAACCAATACCAGATGTCTGATCATGTGGAGCCTGATTTCCAAGATTCTGCTTATGCATAGGATTGCCTAGGATGGGGTAAGGAATCAGTTGAAGTTCCAGTAGATCAGAGGGGTCCCTATGTGACAGCACATGTTTTGGGTCTTACTGATCAGTTTCTGGTTGATACAGGAGCTACTCGTAGCGCCTTGTCTAAACAATTGATTCCGAGGGCTCCCCTGTCTGGCTTAACCATTACATCAGTAGGTTTCGATGGAACACCTTCCCCTAGCCCATTGTCACAACCACTTGCATTCCATGTTGATAAATTTACTGCTCCATGTCCATTTTTGCTTTCTCCAAATACACCAGACAATATTGTGGGTCTTGATATGATCAAGTATTTCAGGGCTACAATACGATGCTCTCCTGAAGGGGTGCGTGTTATTTTAAATGATAATCATCCTGTGATGGAAAGATTTGTCTTGTGAAAGAGGATGTTGCATTAGCTTCACTCCCTAGTACTTTGTGGGCTACTTCAGATACTGATGTGGGACAAATGATTATTCCACCGGTACATATTAGTGTCAAGGAGGGAGCTGTATTGCCACGTTTGCCTCAATACAAAATTTCACAGGAGGGCGAAGAAGCACTCACACGAATTGTGCATGATCTTATTGCAGTTGGAGTTGTCGAGGAAGTTCTGTATAATGTTTGTAACAGTCCGATTCTTCCTATTCTGAAAAAGGATACTGATACTAGGATTTACCGATTCATTATTGATTTACGAGAAGTCAATAAGATTGTGATACCACAATATCCTGTGGTATCTGACATCACGACACTCCTTACTTTGGTTCCCCCGACAGCAACTACGTTCTCTGTGATAGACTTGAAGAATGCTTTTTTTTTCGATCCCTATTCATCCTGACAGCCGATATTTGTTTGGTTTTACTTTGAATAAACGATCATATAGATTTTGCAGAGTTCCTCAAGGCTATACGGAGAGTCCAAGTATTTATAGTCAGGCATTAAAACGACAACTTGATTCCTTTGTTTTGCCTGAAGGTGTGGCTCTCATACAATATGTTGATGATATTTTGTTGGCAGCTGATCCCCCGGAGCAATGTGAAAAGTGCACTTTGTCCTTACTTTCTTTTCTTGCTTTACACCATCATAAAGTGTCACGAAAGAAACTGCAATATTGTAGACCAAAGGTAACCTATTTAGGTCACCTTTTGTCTAAGGAGGGCCGTGCACTTACATCAGATCGTATTCAAGCAATTTTAGACACACCAGTACCCTCTACTCAGAAAGATGTTCGTGCATTCCTTGGTCTTACTTCTTTTTGTAGACAATGGATATTAGGGTTTTCACACATTGCCAAACCTTTGCTAGCACTTTTGACTAAAGATACTCCAATGCCCCTCCCATGGACAGATGAATGTGAGACTGCTTTCCGGCAGCTGCGACAAGCCCTTTGTTCTGCACCAGTGTTAGGTACTCCAGATTACATGAAGCCTTTTGCACTTTACGTACATGAGAAAGATGGATGTGCATTGTCAGTTTTAGTCCAGACACATGGCGATAAGCAGCGTCCCTGTGCATATTTTTCAGCAGTACTTGATCCTGTCGCTCGAGCGTTGCCCGGGTGTTTTCGTTCAGTTGCCGCAACAGCTGTCTCAATACGTCAGAGTGAAGGGATAGTTTTGTCACATAAACTGTTGGTGCTAGTACCCCATGCGGTTGATGCTCTTTTAAATCAAACAAAACACAACATTTAACTAGCGCCCGTATGACAGGTTATGAGTTGACACTGTTGGCTCCTCACATTACACTGAAGAGATGTACGACACTAAATCCAGCTACTTTGTTGCCATATCCAGTGATTCAGCCTCAGTCACAAGAAACACATGATTGTATATTCCTTACCGAAGAACAGACAAAGGGTTGTGTTGATTTACAAGATACGCCCCTTTTAGATGTAGACGGGGAACTGTGGGTTGATGGGTCTTGTTTGAAGTTGCCAGATGGTACAACCTCAGCTGCATATGCAATCACCACAATACACACTGTAGTGGAGACAGCTCGTATACCACAGAAGTCAGATCATGCAGCTGAACTAATAGCTTTGACACGAGCATGTGAGCTTAGTACTGATTTAAGTGTGAACATTTACACAGGCAGCCGCTATGCTTTTGGAGTGGCTCATGATTTTGGTTTGCTTTGGAAGGAGAGAGGTTTTCTCACATCCCACGGGATGCAGATAATGCATGGAGAAATAGTGCATAACCTCTTGACTGCATTGACATATCCAAATAAACTAGCTATTGTGAAATGTAGTGCACATAAGAAAGTGACCGATAAGATAGGGCAAGGTAATGCTCTTGCAGACCGTGTAGCACGTGAGACGGCGATGCAGCGAAGTACTACTTCTATGTATGTAGTGAAGTCACAAGCTGAACGCTGGCATAATGCAAGACAAGACGTATTAGATATACAGAAATCTGCTTCTGTGAAAGAACGTGAGCAATGGTCTAAAGATGGAGAATTGGATGATGAGGGATGTTGTCGGAATAAGCAGATGGATAAATGGAAATTGCCTATAGCTTTTGTACAACCGATGGTTCAGATGGCACATGGGCTGGCACATGTTGGAGCTTCAACAATAACGAAGTTGCTTACACAAGTTTGGGAGCATCCAGAAATTTCCAGTACAGCTAAGAGAGTAGTACAGTCTTGTTTGATCTGCTTACAATACAATCCTGGAAAAGGGACACGTACTCCTGCAGGAGGGTTTGCTACACCAACTGCACCTTTTGAAGTTCTACAAATGTATTATATTCAGCTTGAACGCTGCAACAATTTAAAGTATGTCTTGGTGGTGGTTTGTGCCTTCAGTAAATGGATAGAGGCGTACCCCACAAAGGATAATACTGCCATTACCACAGCGAAGGTGCTTTTGAAAAAATTTTTCCCTAGGTTTGGTGTTTGCAGACTTTTATGGAGTGATAACGGACCTCATTTTGTTGGGGAAGTTATTAAGTATGTCCTGAAAGGATTAGGGATCAAACAGAAGTTCCATGCGGTTTTCCACCCACAATCAGCAGGGTTGGTGGAAAGGTATAATGCTACATTGAAGCTGAAATTAGCGAAGATACAGGCTTCCACATTTTAACTTGGCTGGATGCATTACCATTGGCATTATTGTCTATTAGGTCAGTGCCACACTCCCGACTTGGCCTTAGCCCCTATGAAGTAGTATTTGGGAGACCAATGAATATTTGGGGAGTTCCTAAACCAAAATCTGTATATGATGTACCTTGTGTCCTGATGAATGATTATTTGGCACAGTTAACCGACAATTTGGTTTCTATTCATCAACAGGTTCAAGAAGCACTTCCTGACAGATCTACAGGTGAAGGCCATGAACTCCGACCTGGTGACCAGGTGATGATTAAGTCTTTTGAAAGATCAAGCAGCTTGGAACCAAGGTGGTGAGGCCCAGAACAGGTGCTCCTTGCGACAAGGACAGCAGTTCGAGTGACGAACCGAAAGAATTGGGTCTATAGTACTCACTGCAAGAGAGTGCTACCTACCTTGGTGGAACCTGCTGTGCTGACCGATCATCGAGAGATTTTGACTACGGAGAAAGGCCGTGCTATATCACCTGACGAATCTGCAGAGCTCTTCCCGGACCATACGACTTCTGGAGTGTCGCAATATAATTTGAGACCAAGGAAAGAATCTGAAAATTGTTTTGAAAAGACTGGTTGAGCTACCGCCCTGGGTTAGTGAAACGGAGAGCCAATGTGGCAAAGGGGGTGGATCAGCCGTGCATTAGAGTAGTGACACCCGTCTTGGCCCGTGGTGAAGAAATCAGCGGCTGCCCAGGGATAAGAGCTCCAACGATTGTTTTTAATTCATTTCTGAAAGGGTCGATTATCACTGTTGCTAAAATGAATAACAAATTGATCATTAGTATTATGGGGTTTGTTGTTGTTTTGGTGGTTACAGCAACAATCACCTGGTTTATTGAAAAGAAGTCTCCTGCTCGTGAGTTCTTTGTTGCCACTACTCCAGTACCAGAGGATCACTATTACTTTACGCTTCCCTATCAGGAGCAGAAGCACCGTCAATCTTACTTCAATAATACTTTCATTCAGATGTTGCATCATACTCATAATGCTACAAATACTACTAACTGTTGGGTATGTGGAATGATACCTGCGCATCAAAAGAAAGGAGGAACACCTTTCATTCCTCTTCCTTTTTCACACAATGGTTCTTGTCAAGCCTGGTACATGCTTTTGTTTGCATCTAGAAAACGTACGGAGGGCGGACTTCTTTTTCGCCTTAATAAAGTGTGCTACCAAGACAAAGATGGGTATCCCCAAGCTAAAGGAACTAAATGGTAATCGGAAGAGTATCAACCGGACAATGTTTCAATACCATATGTCTTCACAAATATACGAGACTCTGACAAGAAGTAACAATTTGTGATTTCTATTACAAAAACTAAAGCAGATTTATGTATATGAAGCATTGGACGAATTCCAGTAAGGATAAGCGATTGTACCTTGATTTTAACTATTGAGGGTGTAAATAATAGTAGTTTCACAGCCTCACATAATACATATTTTGTTTGTGGTAACCATGGATATTACCAATTACCTGTTGGGTGGTCAGGTGTATGTTATGTATCTTTTCTATTACCCCCTGTGTTTTTGGCTCCTGCATCATATCACCGAGATTTAAAACTGTTCAATGACATCATTAACAATAGATATAAAAGGGAAATAAGTACAAATGAGGTAGACCAAACGGATACTAGCCTGCAACAATATGTTGATTTTAATTTAGGATTGTTCCCCTTTGTAGGTGTTGCATTAAACAGTAGGAAAGTGAGACAATTGACTAGGGTTGTGGAAGCTGTTACCAATCAGGCAGCTCTGGCACTTGGGAATATTACTGAGGAGCTCCAAGTTGCGAGGATTGTAGCGCTCCAAAATCGTATGGTATTAGATGTGATATTAGCTGATCGAGGTGGTGCATGTCGAATCATCGGTAGTAGTTGTTGTGTTTTTATCCCAGATCACTCACCTTCAGTATATGATGCAATATCTAAATTGCATAAAATTGCTGCAGAAATCCATACAGAGACTGGTACTTGGACTTTTTCTGGATGGTTTTGGGCTCTTGTTTCCGCCTGGGGCTGGAAACTACTGACTATCCTGTGTGTAATAATTGCAATCTTTTTTACATGCTGTATCTGTATTCAATGTGGTCCAATGTTCTGCTCTATGTGTATTACTGCTTGTATGCCTACCAAAAGAAATATTACAGAAATGAAGGCACAACATATGTTAGATAAGGAAATAGCTGAAATGATGAGCATAAATATACAGGATGAATATTTAGATTATCCCAGAAAGACGAATGTCTTCAGCTAATGCTGAAAGGGTCGTCTGTTGTAATTTAGCAGTGATTAGATTAAGCATTAGCAGAAGACATCTTGTCTTTAGTAACTATTATGAACATTTTGCGGAATCCATTTTGTATTCATGGCAGCCATTTTCTCTGCTACATGCTGCCATGTGCTCACCATGTGCTCTGTCCTACCTTTCTGTTAACTGCTCTTGAAATCTGCCTAGCGACAAGTTATATTTAGCATCCCTTACTTTCGCACATGCTCAGTAAGGTCTGCAGCTGTTAGTCCTTGGAAACTGTTAGCTCCTTCTACCTGTTGACTGTGCATTTTCCACATGACCTTACATGTATACAAGTCTTGTTTCTATAATTGTACCATCTCCTTTTAGCCCCTGCATGGGTATAAAAGGACCATGCTCTCTCAGTTCAGTGTGCTACTTCAGACATTACCCTAGGGTGCTGTTTGAACTGTAGTACCACCTCATGAGGTTAATAAACTTTTGTCTTTTATTCCAGTTTCTGTGCCAACTTCTTCCTACATGGTCTGAGGACTTTGTGCAGAGAAAGGTGAACCCCTTGCACTAGTAGGCCTTGCTGAGGCTTACTTCAACAGCATGACACAACTAAGCATAGGCACCCCTCACTAAAGCATGCTCACTGCACATACCCAGAACACCCCCCCAACCATCATCACACAAGCCCCCACACAGGAATGCTTGCACTGGGGTACACAAACACCCACCCATTGCACACCATGAAACACACACATGCAATAATCATGTTCTCATACCCCTGCAGGAACCCGAAGGACCGTCACCACACCAGAGGGTCCAGACAACACCACTCCACCCCCAGAAGGCCCACAGTGACGACAGCAGCTCTGCCCCACTGGATCCTGATGACCAGCCCGGACCATCGTGGGCCTCAGGACAGTCAGTTCCCCTTGCCCAGCCACAGCCCAACACCGAGCTGCCACCCTCTGGTAACACCAGCACAGCACCCACCCAGCGGGCCCAAACCTCCCTACCCAGGACAGGTCAATCAGCGGTGTGTCCACCACTACAGGGCACCCAGGCTAACCCAACACCCCAACAACAACAGGGACCTGGGGCAGTGGTAGTGGGCACATGGTCCAGGGGACGGAGGCACAGGAACACCGGGGAACTGGGAGGGCTGCTGTGCGACAGAGGGAGGACAGGCCAAGGGAACCAACTCTCCACGAGGCCCTCTCCTCCATCATGGGAGTATACCACCACTCCCAGGAGACGATGGCGATGGTCCTGGACAAGTTGCAGGAGACCCTGCGCCTGCAGGAGGAGCAGTATTTGGGGTTCAGGGAGGAGCTCAGGACCATCAGCTCCGTCCTGGGCACCATCGTAGGGGTGCTGACGGACATTCAAAAGACCTTGAGGGACACCGTGGCACTCCAAGGGGCCCCTGACACTAGCCACGACGATGAACTGCCCACCACCTCCGCCGGCGCTAGTGGACAGGACGCCCGCCACAGGACCACCACACCAGCACCCCACCCCCTGCAGACGGACAACCACCACGCAACCGGTCCCTGAAATCCAGGAACAGGACAGAGAAAGATGGCAAGACCCCCGCCAGGAAATAAGACCACCCTGATTGTCCTCCCACTGTCCCACTTTGTTACCCTGTCCATATTCGAACTGCCCCAGCTCCACTTCCTATGCCCAGATGGGCAGTGCACCTGTGAGACTAATAGACTGGACTCTGCCATGGACATTCCTCCACCATCTCCCATCACCCATCACTATTTTACAACCCCCCTTCATTTTTTCAGCACGTAAATAAACACCCTTGAAACACCAAAAAATCTGTAGTCAGTTTATGATTTGGTACTTTGTATTATCAATCACAGTGTCATAATGGGTTACCCATTGTAAGGCTAACATACCTATGTCACACATCACAAGCCCTTGAAGGATGCAAGCAGTTGACACGTAGGTTACCACACTTGTGAAACTGAAATGGAAGGGTACAACTCAATTAACAAATAGTGAGTGAAATGTAGGTACAGGATAGAGGTAGACGTGTGAAAGTTAATGTAATGTTAAACCAGAAAATGTTCTCACCTGTGTGTCACTGGAAATATTGCTTTGTGACTGAATCCCTGTTGTTGTTTTCTTCTTCCTCAGCTTCATCCTCATCACTGTCCACAGGCTCCATAGCTGCTACAACACCGTCATCTGGATCATCCTCCTGCAGAAAAGGCACCTGGCGTCGCAATGCCAAATTATGGAGCATGGAGCAGGCGACGACGATGTCGCACACCTTCTTCGGTGAGTAGAATAAGGATCCACCTGTCATATGGAGGCACCTGAACCTGGCCTTAAGGAGGCCGAAGGTGCGTTCGATAACCCTCCTAGTCCGCCCATGGGCATCATTGTACCGTTCCTCTGCCCTGGTCCTGGGATTCCTCACTGGGGTCAATAGCCAGGAAAGGTTGGGGTAACCAGAGTCCCCCAATAGCCATACACGGTGCCTCTGGAGTTGACCCATCATATCAGGGATGCTGCTATTGCACAGGATGTAGGCGTCATGCACTGAGCCAGGGAACAATACATTTAACTGTGAGATGTACTGGTCTGCCAAACAGACCATCTGGACATTCATAGAATGATAACTCTTCCTGTTCCTGTACACCTGTTCACTCCTGCGGGGGGGGCAGAGCTGCATGGGTCCCATCAATGGAACCTATGACGTTGGGGATATGTCCAAGGGCATAGAAGTCACCTTTCACTGTAGGTAAATCCTCCACCTGAGGGAATATGATGTATCTCCTTACGTGTTTCAGCAGGGCAGACAACACTCTGGACAAGACGTTGGAAAACATAGGCTGGGACATCCCTGATGCCATGGCCACTGTTGTCTGAAATGACCCACTTGCAGGGAAATGGAGCACTGACAGCACCTGCATGTCAGGGGGGATTCCAGTCGGATGGCGGATCGGTGACATCAGGTCTGGCTCCAACTGGGTACATAGTTCCTGGATAGTGGCACGGTCAAACCTGTAAGTGACGATGACATGTCTTTCTTCCATTGTCAACAGGTCCACCAGCGGTCGGTATACCGGAGGATTCCGCCATCTTCTCATATGTCCCAGCTGACGGTGCCTACGAAGGACAACAGCGAAGAACCAGTCATTAATCCTCCAGGTATGTACCCACTGTTACACACAAGACTACACCAGACACAAAACCCTTCCTGTATGTGTGTTCAGTGTAGGCCTAGCTATGTGTGACGCAGTAGTAAATGAAGCCATGTGGGCCCCTGAAATGGCAGCTGCCTGACCACTAAACTGTGACAATGGGATTGTGGGGTAACTGCGCTGGCGTTGCACACCGTCGCGGTAGGCGGTCGTAGACCCCGGCGTAATGCTGCATTGGTTAACATTGGACCCTATGGGTCCAGGAGGCAAGGAACAAGTGCGCTGGCGGTGATGATGCGCACCGCCACGGACGTCACCTCCATTTTCTATCTCTTCAATCACTAGATACCTGACCTTCGACAGGAGAGGACCTACACTGCTAGTGCTGCTGTGACCTCGGTCTGGAAGCGACGATGGCTGCTGCGTCTGGGGAAAGGGCCCCTGCCTTCACTGCACAGGAGTTGGAGAAACTTGTGGATGGGGTCCTCCCCCAGTACACGCTACTCTACGGTCCTCCAGACCAACAGGTTAGTACAGAGGGAGCACCTTGTATGGGCTAGGCCTGGGTGGAGAGGGCTGGGTGGAAGAGGGAAGGGGGCAGAGTACATAGAACAGTTATGCATGGGAATGAATGGGCCACATGGCCAGAGTAGGGAGGGGGCCACTCACATTGACGGTGCAGCTGGTAATGACTGTACCTCTTCCCTTGTGCATGTCATGTAGGTCAGCGCCCACCAGAAGAGGGACATTTGGCGTGCCATCGCCAAGGAGGTCCGGACCCTGGGGGCCCACCAGAGACGGGGCACCCACTGCCGGAAGAGATGGGAGGACATTCGCCGCTGCAGCAAGAAGATGGCGGAGGCTCAGCTGGGGATGGCCTGCCAACGTGGGAGGGGTGCCCGTCGCACCATGACCCCCCTGATGTTCCGGATGCTGGCGGTGGCCTACCCGGAGTTGGATGGGCGCTTGAGGACATTACAGCAGACACAAGGGGTGAGTACAACCTCATTCTGCGGACTTTGCGTGCAGTGGAGGGGTCTGGGTGGGGGAGGTGGGCTGTGGGTGTCCCTAGGCCAGGGCGAATTCGGTAGGCAAGGCCCCTCCGTAATGTAGGCCATGTGGCACTCTACCCCACCTCACCAGAGTGCCAAGCTGAGGTATAGTTGCCCCTGTGGCATCCATGTGCGCAGATGTCCACCATTGCCATGTAGGCCATATCCCAGAAATTGCATGTGCAGAGGGCAGGAGCACGGCGTAATGCAGGGGGCTGCTGCGTCTGTCTTGTCCGCCAACGGTAGCGGAATGCCATGCACTAAAACTCTCTTTCTTCTGTCTCCCCCCCTTTTCCTGCTCTCCCTGTCCTTTTGTACATCAGCATCATCAGGCGGAGGTACAGTGGCACCGGAGCACGAGGGAGCTGCATCCCACATGGCCATGGAGGGCCACACCACAGACTCTGAATGCACCAGTGGGACGGAGGGCGAGGGGAGCTTCACGTCGGCCACCGGATCACCAACCAGCGACACGGACTCGTTCGCCGATGGGAGCTCCCCTGTGGTGGCGGCACCATCTGTGCGCCCCACTTCTACAGGTACAGCCGCCACCTCCCCTACCAGCACCGCCCTCCCAGCAGCCCCTCACCGTTCGCTCCGTGCCCGCTCACCCAGGAGGGTGGGCATCACCTTCGCCCCAGGCACCTCAGGCTCTGCCCCAGTCACCCCTGCTGCCCTCAGTGAGGAGGCCATTGACCTCCTCAGGTCCCTCACTGTTGGGCAGTCTACCATTGTGAATGCCATCCAGGGTGTAGAACGAGAGTTGCAACATGGTAATGCATTCCTGGAGGGCATTCATTCTGGTCAGGCTGTCCTTCAGCGAACCCTGCAATCTCTGGCCTCAGCACTGATGGCAGCCATTGTCCCTGTGTCCAGCCTCCCCCCTCCAACTTCCTCCACCCAGACCCAATACCCTGTACCCCAGCCCATCCCAAGCACACCTACAGACCAGCATGCACACAAGTCAACACACACAAGTAGCTCAAGCAAACATAGGCACCACACACACCACAGGGACTCACGCAAGCCTCACCCACATACAGACACAGCAACATCCACTGTCTCCACTGTGTCCCCCTCCTCCTCTTCTCCCTCCTCCCTCCCAGTCTCGTCTACACACACACCTGCATGCATCACATCTACAGGCACTAGGACTCGCACCAGGACACCCAGCACCACAAGCCGCTCACCTGCACTCACCACCTCCACTCCCAGTTACACGTCCCCTGTGTCCTCTCCTAGTGTGTCTGTGACGCCCCCTCCCAAAGTACACAAATGCCAGCAATCACTCACCCAACATCCATCCACCTCACGACAGCCTCCAGTACCTGCACCCAAAACACCTAAAGTGACACCTCCTACAACCACCTCCTCTTCCTCCACTCCCAGACCCCCTCCAGCTACCCATCCCAGTGTCCGTCAGAAACTGTCCCTATGTCAAATAGGCCTTTTTGCCCCCACCCCCCCTCCAATTCATCAGTCCCGTTGTAGCGCCTCAGCCAAAAAGCCTCCAATGCCAGTGGTGCCTGTTCAAGGTTTGTGGAGTGCACCGGCCACCAGGGCAGGCAGTAGGACCCGGAGCCAAGGCACTGGCAGCCCACCCCCTGTAAAGGCTCTAAAATTGGAGAGTGGACGACGGGACCGTGTTAAGACTCCTGGTAGGACAACAAGTGACATGGGTTTGAAGGGGATTGGTGAGTCAGCTGTAACTCCAACAAAGGTGGGGCAGGTCCAGAGGAAGCCTGCCCAGCCTGTTGTGAATGTCACGGCGGAGAAGTGCGCCATCATTTCCGGTGGTCCAAACACAACCGCCAGCACCGTCGTCACTGGTCCAGAAACCACCGCCACCGCCGGAGTCACAGCCCAGGAGGGCCCAAGTATCATCACTGGTCCAGAGACCACCGCCAGAGTCACAGCCCAGGAGGGCCCAAGTATCGTCACTGGTCCAGAAACCACCGCCAGAGTCACAGCCCAGGAGGGCACAAGTATCGTCACTGGTCAGGAGACCACCGCCGGAGTCACAGCCCAGGAGGGCCCAAGTATCGTCACTGGTCCAGAGACCACCGCCAGAGTCACAGCCCAGGAGGGCCCAAGTATCGTCACTGGTCCAGAGACCACCGCCGGAGTCACAGCCCAGGAGGGCAAAGGTATCGTCACTGGTCAGGAGACCACCGCTGGAGTCACAGCCCAGGATGGCCCAAGTATCGTCACTGGTCCAGAGACCACCGCCAGAGTCACAGCCCAGGAGGGCCCAAGTATCGTCACTGGTCCAGAGACCACCGCCAGAGTCACAGCCCAGGAGGGCACAAGTATCGTCACTGGTCAGGAGACCTCCGCCACCGCCGGAGTCACAGCCCAGGAGGGCCCAAGTATCATCACTGGTCAGGAGACCACCGCCACCGCCGGAGTCACAGCCCAGGAGGGCCCAAGTATCGTCACTGGTCAGGAGACCACCGCCAGAGTCACAGCCCAGGAGGGCCCAAGTATCATCACTGGTCAGGAGACCACCGCCGGAGTCACAGCCCAGGAGGGCCCAAGTATCATCACTGGTCAGGAGACCACCGCCACCGCCGGAGTCACGGCCCAGGAGGGCCCAAGTATTGTCACTGGTCAGGAGACCACCGCCAGAGTCACAGCCCAGGAGGGCCCAAGTATCATCACTGGTCAGGAGACCACCGCCTTAGTCACAACCCAGGAGGGCACAAGTATCGTCACTGGTCAGGAGACCACCGCCGGAGTCACAGCCCAGGAGGGCCCAAGTATCGTCACTGGTCCAGAAACCACCGCCGGAGTCACAGCCCAGGAGGGGCTCGGATGCCACAGCCCCGCTGGGCAATGATGGAACGTCATGCCACCCACCAATGCTCATTGTAGAGAACGTCATGCCACCCACCAATGCCCAGTGTAGAGATCGTCATGCCACACACCAATGTCCGTATCAGAACCGCCATCGCAAAGCACAGCTGAACAGTCAATTGACCGCCATTGCAAAGCACCGCTGAACAGTCCAGAACCGCCATGGCAAAGCACCGCTGAACAGGGCAAAGACCGCCATGTCAAAGCACCGCTGAACAGGGCAAAGACCGCCATGGCAAAGCACCGCTGAACAGTCCATAGACTGCCATAGCAAAGCACCACTGAACAGTCCAGAACCGCCATGGCAAAGCACCGATGAACAGTCCAATACCGCCATGGCAAAGTACCGCTTAACAGTCCATAGACCGCAATGGCAAAGCACCACTGAACAGTCCATAGACCGCCATGGCAAAGCACCGCTGAACAGTCCAGAACCGCCATGGCAAAGCACCGCTGAACAGGGCAAAGACCGCCATGTCAAAGCACCGCTGAACAGGGCAAAGACCGCCATGGCAAACCACCGCTGAACAGTCCATAGACCGCCATGGCAAAGCACCGCTGAACAGTCCAGAACCGCCATGGCAAAGCACCGCTGAACAGTCCAGAACTGCCATGGCAAAGCACTGCTTAACAGTCCATAGACCGCCATGGCAAAGCACCGCTGAACAGTCCATAGACCGCCATGGCAAAGCACCGCTGAACAGGGCAAAGACCGCCATGGCAAAGAACCGCTGAACAGGGCATGCACCGTGTAGGAAAGAAAAGGCCGCCACATCAGGCATCCTTCTCCCATGTGCAGCTAGGACAGTGACAGGACATGAACTTTCACGGGGAGACTCATCCAGTCTGGGCACCAGTCCCCCCCAGTACCATTAGAGAACTGCATCTACTTGAGAGACTGTGGCTTTGCACTCCCCAGGATGGCACAGTGGGCAAGCCACCCACTGTAGAGACTTGAGAGACTGTGGCTTTGCACTCCCCAGGATACATCAATGGGCATGGAGCCCCGTCGTGGATCTGGCTTCGCATTCATCTGGCTGAGGTGCCCCCCCCTTCCCTTCCCCCTGAGGTGCCTGTAGTGTTTCTATCTGATGCCCCGGCAGTGTTCTCTCCGATTTTGGTCAGGTATAGTTTGTGGGCCTCGCCCATGCATTTTTGGACTGTTGGTGCACGGACATTGTTGTGTACATATCTGCACTACTTCTTGGATTGTATGTGTAAATAAGAGTGATTTTGAGATATATATATATGTATATTTTTGTATGACATGTATATTGGCACATTACAATGTTTGACCGAATTTCGCATTGTCTTTTCATTCTTCCGGGAGGATTGTGAGTTGTTACTGTGATTTTTGTGAATACATTGGTGTGTATGTTGTAATATGCGAGGGTGGGGGTGTTTGGTGGGTGTCCCCCTAACTTTTGTGGTGGGCGGTGTGTTAAAGTGGCTGTCTTTGTTGGCGGTTACCGCCAGGGTCATAATTCCCTTTTTTTGTCCGCCGCCCTGTTTGCGGTATTTCCGCAGCTTTAACACCGTCTGCCAGGGTTGTAATGACCATCTAAATGTTCCAGTGACAAATTCAATTGTGAGAGGTGTAAAAAATGAGAATACTAAAGAAAAAACGATGTGTCAATTTTGTGGTGGAGGAGCATGTTCGCATTAAAGATCAATTGATGTTGCAAAAAGGTACGTCAAAATTCAGGCAACCTCTTCACATAATTGACATAAAAGGTCAGGCTATGAAAATTACCAATGGGCAGTGGTGGAACATGTCTCACCTGGCAAAGATTGATAAGATTCAAGGGGAATGCATAAATAATTGGCAGATCAAAGTGAACTACAGTGACGTACAAGGGCCACGAAAATGCCTAGCAACGGTTATGATTAACCTTTGTTTTTATTGTTTTTTGGGGTAATTTTAGCCTACAGCTATATCATGTACCTAGTTATGTGCAAATGTTTTATTTGTGTTTATTCATGTTATGCTTATTTTTTAATTGTGAAAGGGGGAGATATGTGGTGTTTCGAATGTAGAAAGTTGTAGGAGCTTATATTAGAAAATACAATACTTATGGATTTATATTAGATGATGTAACATAGAATGTGTACGGTAGAATGTGATGAAGAAGGGGGGGAGAACAATGATGGGAGTTGGTGTTGATCTATTGGGCCCTTTATACTGATAACTTATTGTTTCTGACACATCACTAAATATAAGTGAAAACCACATCATTGGCTGGATATCCTGTCTTAACAGTTTCATGTCAGGTGACAACTGGGCAGGTCCCCCTTTCTTCCCCCACCCAGACAAGCAAAAATCCCAGCCAGGAAGGATCTACCCCCTGAACTGGTTGGTCTGGTGGCCACAGAGGATGGGTTGTTCATTTCCCTGGCCTCGTCTCTGGGGTATGCACAGAAGCTATGCACAATGGGAGAAGGATTTCACCATCTTGGATTCAGGCAGAGAGGGGTAATATGGGAATGCTTGGAGTAGGGCACACAGGAAATGCTGCAAAAGTTGGTAGGGTATTGCCTAGGAACTTTTACTCAATTGATTATTGAGGAGGCAGGAGTCAACCCCACCCACAGGCTGGTGCCAATCATAAATGTGGCTTCCCCAGTTTCTCCTGTACCCTGCTCATAACACTACTGGACCTAGGAAAGATCAGAAAAGGGCTGAACCTGCTGACCAAGACCTGAGACGAGCCCTAAAGGACTAGATCTGCTCTCTCTTGTACCCAGGCAAAGAGATGGACTCTAAGAGACCTCTGAAGAACCAGGGAAAACTTCCAAAGCCGATCCAATTAAGATGCATTTCCACAAGGCTGAAGATTCAGGTTTCCCTGCTCTGAGCTTTTCTACAGCAGCAAAACTTATTCAGCTGGACGTCGGGGAGAAAGTATCTGGCCTTGTGGACCCTTCTTCAGCTGTAGCTTGCAGCCTTGTCCCGCTGGAAGAATCTAAGCTCCAAAAAAGTGACTAAATGCGAATGACAAAATCATCTACTGTCAAAGACACTAGGTGTATCTGGACGGCCTTGGCTTTCCTGGAAATGACATTCTAAATTCTTCTGCTCGAAGTTTTTACACCATATACCAATGGCTTCACTGGAACCTTGAACAATGACTATCTGACCTCGTTGAGCCCTCCTCGGCTACAGCCTGCTGCTTTGTCCGGCTAAATATTTTGGGCTCCCATTTTGAGGTTAAGTACCACTGAAAAACTCCTGAAAGGGTCAAATCAGAATTCTGTATCCGACCTGCGCTCCACTGCTGGGTCTACTGCAACCAGATGGCCACTTAATGCATTTTGGTTCTATTTTTATTTAAAACTTTAAAAATTCATTTTAGTGACATTTTATTTATCAAAATGTACTGTATTTTTAATAGGTTTGGCTTTTTTTGTTTTGTTGTGACTTTATTATGGTTTTGGTACTGCATTGATAGACTTCCTCTAGGTTAAGTATGTCTGCTCTGCTCGGTAGCTATCATATGCTTGAGCTCAGGTTAATTTAATGACTCTAGGGCTTCACCCCGACAAGGATTGTGTTTATTACTTAAGGACGGAGTTATCCCCTCCTTAACTAATAACCTGCTTTCTTACAGGCACTGTTTCTATCACCTCTCACACACTCAGCATTGTCTGGCCCTATCTCCTCCTGCTGCTACCAGCTCAACCATCAGGTCAGATCACTTTGTTATATCCATATCATCTTCCTCAGGCATGCAGCCAGTATGCCACTCCAGTAGGCCTGGCTACTCCACTGCCCACAATGCCTCCAAAAGCTCAGGCCTCACAGTAACACGGCACAGGAGGTCGCCACTGGCATAAAGACACTTGTAGGTGTGCCAAAATGGAAAGGCTGCGGGCATGGCCTCCTCAGATTCTGAAAATGATAGAAGGCTTCAAGGGATCTCTACATCAGCGAGTCCACAATGTTGCTTGTCAGGCCTTGCCTCCATATGTAATACTTTAACACAGAGGTTTCCAAAAGTTTTGAACCACGTCCCATTTTTTCAGAATGACAAACTTTTGCAACCCACCTACCTTTAATTGAAATGAGGAGGGGTGATTTTTGAATGCACTTAAAGCTTTGTATGGTAACGCATTGTCATTTACCGACAGCACATTTTCCATTGAAATGTCCACTAAATTTGCAAAGGCATACAGTTATAACAATATAAAGCACACAAATTATTATGTGTGGAAATCGGGTTTCAGTGAATATGTATCATTGGTGCATCACCAAATAAAATGCCTTGATTTGTTTTGATCTCATTAAAATCTCTGTTTCCAGCACACATCAGAATTACAAAAAATGTGTGTCATTTTTACTTTCCTAACTGCTGAATGCATGCAGTTCATTTACAGGTATTTACCTTTTATTGCATGTTGCAAAAATGACATCCCACAGCCTTTTGTATTCAGACATCTTGTACCTCAAGCAAGATTGTCACATAATTAATTCTAAAAATGTCTCTCACTTTCCAGTCAGAGTAAGAGAAGTAAACACCAATCCCGATGTTAAAAGAATAGGCAGCAATTTGTCAAAAGACATATCCTGCTTTTTGATCTGTGTTTGAAGCACAGGCAAATTTGAAATGAAAAGAATATTTATTTATTGCTCAGACTTTCCCGACCCGCCAAAATCAGCTCGCAATCCTCAGTTTGGGGAAATGTTGCTTTAGCACACACTTCGAGTATGCTTGAGGTCTCAAAACACTGGCTTTTTGTGTTCTTCCTCTTCCAGCCATTGGCTTGAAAAACTGCCAATTGCATTGTGGATGAGCCCACAGGCACTTAGCTCTCTCACATAAACTGTTTCTGTGCCCTTCCACCACCTATAGAGTCATTCCATTACAGTGCATGTGGGACTATCTTCTCTCCTGTCAAACTGCAGATTCCAATGCCCATAAGCGCCAGACTGGATCAGGAGATCTTTCTCAATAATTCCCTTCACACCAGTAGGTGGCATTGGGTAGCTCCACGTCACGTCCATTCTACCCATGTCACCTCCCAAAACCACAGGTTTTAAACAGATGTTGGTGAAAGACCTACACAAAGTCTGTCTCTGGTGTCTCTACTTCTCACACCACACTTAATCATGAGGTTGACAGCTCTCAGATGAATCCAAAGGTCATTTGGAACCACAAGGCCAAGCTCTACATCACTAAGCATCACAGGAAAACTTCGTTCCTGAGACCATTCTTAAGAGAGGTCATGGTCCAACTACAAATCTTAAGATAGGTAAAAATAAAAAATAAAACATACGAAGTGGGTGCTGAACTCCCCTTAATCCTACTACTCTCTTCAAGAGAAGTTGTGCAGATGTCAGGGTACCCCTCAGTCTCGTTGTAAGTGTCTGACCATGGGAACAGTTTCTGAGCTAATCCTGATTATGCCCGAGTTCCCATGATCACTGGAGCCACTGCAACAGAGGCTATATTGCAGATTGTGTGTACCCATCAGATACCTCTGGTGCACCTTCTGGTCCCACAGATCTGAGACGACCTCCAGTCAGTTTACCACTGGTTGATCTTTACCCATTGCTGAGTGTGCTGCTAGACCCCATTCCAGGCGCTGTCCTAACTCCAGGGTCAGCACCAACTCCTCATATGACACTGAGGCCCACTCAGGGCCCTTGAGCATCAACACCGCTACTAATGCCTGCAGTCCTATCAGACTCATAAGCGAATCCCACCCAACCTCAGCCGAAGTTTCATCCATCGCAAACCAAATCAGACCCAAAGGAACACTTCCATTGCCACAATGTTTTTCAGACCCAGAGCCACACAATAATGATGAAGATGATGGCAATGCACTTCTCTGGGCACTAGCTTCAACTCTCCACCTGGTACCCCCACAGAGGAGTCAGCATCCTTTGCTCTGGTCTTCGGGAGGGCAGCAGGAGCCCTCAACTTTTAGCTACCTTCAGTGGAGGTAAATACCAATGTCCTCGTGGAGGCCCTGCAACCAAGGCAAACCTCTTCAGACACATGCCTGGGCACCTAGGCAAAACCAGGATTTGCTGCCTGTCAGCAGTCAAATAATTAAACAACAAAGGCCACTTCCAGGGGGCCATCCTTTCTTCTCCTGTACCCAACATCGGAGAGTCTAGTAGTTCAAGCCTCCACTAGAAGGCTAAACCCACCTGGTTTCCCACTACCCTTCCAGATAGTGAGTCCAATTTGATGGAGCCATTCAGGAAGTGGATGTTTTCTACCAGAATTTCCCTCTGGTCTGTGAATTCATGTTGCCTCTGGGGAAGCTATTCACATGCAATGTGGGACACGGTGAGCAACATTTTGCCTGCAGTCCAGGACGGTATTCAAGCCAACGTCCAACAAATAATACAGGATGGTCAAGGCAAGCAACTACACCATTCAGTCAGGCCTGGTCTCAACAAACTATTTGGGTAAGCCAATTAGTACCTCTGCATGGATCAGATCTATGGGCTTTTCAAGCGATGTCCAGGCATCATTAATGGACATGCCATTTGTTGGCAAACGTTTCTTTGGGGATAAGGCAGAGTTGGCCAAAGGGCCCTTTAAAACAGTAAAGCTATGATGCCCTCTTTTAACCTTGCACAGCCTGTTTAGCATTTTCTCCAAAACTATTGCCACTTTTGAGGCTTCGGAAAGGGTATCCAGCAGTGGCCAATGTCAACATTTGCCTTCACAGCAATAGATTTTGCAAGCCTGTCGAGGTGGAGATTGAGAATCCAGCCAACAGTGTCCAGGACCCCAGGGGTAATGTACTACCCAGTCACCTGCCCCTACTGCAAAACCCTTTTAGTTTGCCCCCAGCAACGCACTGCCACCTGGCTGGAGGATGAATAAATTATTACTCTGTGTTGTGCGAAGCATCACATCAACAGATGGGTGCTTCATATTGTCCATGAAATGCCCTCCCCTTCTAGCCACCTCTCCAAACCTGCTGCCTACTACATAATGGCTCTCGGAGGGCCACTTGTCCATCCTACAGGAAAAGCCCAGGCACCAGGTAGCACATGCAGGCTCTGCAATGGCACCTGAAGTCTCAGTAGGCTCAGCAGCAAGGAACCTATCAAACTCTTTTCAGATGCCAGAGGAGACTGCAATAGATCTGCAGTGGTGGTTGCTGGACAGCTGGACCAGTGGCAGACTCTTCTTAATGTCCGACACAGTACTAATGGTTGTGACGGTTGGATCATTGCTGAGTTGAGGAGGTCATCTGGGAGAGGTGAAAATAAGAGGTCTCTGGTCTGGCAAAGACCCGCCTCCACATCAATCTGTTGGAGTTGCAGGCAATTTGCTTGGCACTAAAAGCTCTCTTTCCATCCACTAAGCGGGAACAAGTGCAGGTCCTTACATACAATACTACCACCAGGTGGTACTAGAACAAGCAGGTTGAAGTGGAGTGGGGTTGAGGGTTCTGTGCCAGGGGATTCTACCTCTCTGGAACTGGTTGAGTCATCAGGGCATTTCCTTGGTCATATGAAGGTTGGACGAACTCAGCCAGTGTTGCCTAGCTGGTCATGCTCAGACGTGATGCAGGGTCCCTATCAGCAATGGGGAGAACCTGGCTTGATCTTTTCACCACCACCAAGAACACTCAGGCCCTCATTACAACCCTGGCGGTCGGTGATAAAGCGGTGGTAACACCGCCAACAGTCCGGCGGTAACAAAAATGGAATCATGACCTCGGCGGAAAACGCTAACACTCCGAAATTACTAATATTACACTCACTAAAATGAGTGTAATATTAGTAATTTTAAGAAATACATTCATAAAGAAAAAAACAGTATGTACAATATATACAATATGTACAAAAGGAGGGACAATGCCCACTCAAAAATGTCCATGGCCCACTGGGCCAAAACACATAGGCCAAGGCCACACTTGACTCCTGCCTCAATACGGAGAGAAAACTGCAGGGGCATCAGGTCAAAAACACACAGGCACCTCAGGGGGATGGGGAATGGGGGCACACCTCAGCCGGAAGATGGTACAACACCACTGCTCCTGGAGGGGGCTCCATGCCCACTGCTTGGTACTGGGGAGTGCAAAGCCACAGTCTCTCAAGTGGGTGGTTTTCCCACTGCTTTGTGCTGGGGAGTGTCGGGCCACAGTCTCTCTAGTGGGTGGTTTGCCCACTGCTTGGTCCTGGGGAGTGCAAAGCCACAGTCTCTCAAGTATGTGGTTTGCCTACTGCTTGGTCCTGGGGAGTGCAAAGCCACAGTCTCTCAAATGGGTGGTTTGCCCACTGCTTGGTCCTGGGGAGTGCAAAGCCACAGTCTCTCAAGTGGGTGGTTTGCCCACTGCTTGGTCCTGGGGAGTGAAGGCCACAGTCTCTCTAGTGGATGGCTTCTTCCACTGGTTCTGGAGGGGGCTTTGTGCTCAGTGTGCTTCATCCTGGCAAGGAGGGGCTAAGTGGATGCCTTCTTCCACTGGTTCTGGAGGGGGCTTTGTGCCCAGTGTGCTTCATCCTGGCAAGGAGGGACTGAGTGGATGGCTTCTTCCACTGGTTTTGGAGGGGGCATTGCGCCATGTAATGCAGATCTTTTGGAGTGCAAGGTCACAGTCTCTCACCTGTGTGTCACAAAGACAAGTTTTGCAGGGGCTAGGATGCACTGCAGCCCATGTAGTCACCACTACACACTGCTCTCCGGTGGTGACGGCTGCTCAGTGTATGCCAGTTGCGCTGGAGGTGGAGGTGCAGGCAGTGGTGGTGGTAGTCTCCAGGCTTTCACCTGCAGCCTCGGACAGCTGCCCACTGGGGCTGCTGCTGCTGGAAGTGGTGCTGCTGGTGGCTGGGCAGGTGGCGGTGCTGGCCGCGGTGCAGGTGGCGGTGCAGGTGGCGGTGCAGGCAGTGGTGGTGGTAGTCTCCAGGCTTTCACCTGCAGCCTCGGACAGCTGTCCACTGGGGCTGCTGCTGCTGGCAGAGGTGCTGCTGGTGGCAGAGCAGCTGGTGGTGCTGGCAGCGGGGTACGTGGTGGTGCTGGCCACGGTGCAGGTGGCGGTGCTGGCCTCGGTGCAGGTGGCGTTGCTGGCCATGGTGCAGGTGGCAGTCCTGGCAGTTGTGGTGGTAGCCTCCAGGCCTTCACCTGCAGCCTCGGACGGCTGACGTGCAATGACTGGTGTTCTGTGCCCCTTCCTGCCCTTGGCAGATGGTGGTGCCTCCATGCTTCTGCCAAGTGGAGTCTTTGACTTGCCCTTGCTGGCTGGTTGTGCCTCCTTCCCCTTGCTGGAGGCTGTCCCCTTCTTACCCTTGCCAGGTGGCAGACCCTTCTTGGCCTTAGCAGGTGTTGCTGGCACACTGGCTGGGGTGACGGGTGCCTCCTTGGAGCCTCTCACAGCTGCAGAAACCACAGTGGCTGTGGACTGGGAGGTTGAGGTGCTGGGCTGGGTTCTGGCCACCCTGGCCCGAGGTGAAGGACAGGGGGGAGGGGTAGGGAATAGGTCAATGTTGGTGAGGAAAAGCTTCTTAGGGACCCTAGGGTGGGAGGAGGGTGAAGGTTTGGGAGTGGAGGAAGAGGGAGTGGTTATAGGAGGTGTCAGTCTGCTGTGTTTGGGTGCAGGTGCATGAGCTGGATGCTGTTGTGAGGTGGATGGCTGTTGGGTGTGTGTGTGCTTGGGTTTTTGTACTTTGGAAGGAGGAGTCACAGACACAGTGGGAGAGGACACAGGGGATGTGTGCATGAATGTGGGGGTGGTGACTGCCAGTGAGGGGCGTGTAGTGATAGGCCTGCTGGTGATGGAGGTAGTGGATGAGGATGTAGGGCATGCAGGTGTGAGTGGAGACGCTACAGGGAGGGGTGGACGAGGAGGAGGAGGGGGACACAGTGGAGGCAGTGGATGTTGGTGTGTCTGCATGGGGATGGTGCTTGTGTGAGTGCCTGTGAAATGAAGTGTGGTGCTTGTGTTTGCCTGAACCACTTCTGTGTGTTGATTTGGGTGATTTCTGGTCTGAAGGTGTGCTTGGGATAGGCTGGGGTTGAGGGGATTGGGACTGAGTAGAGGAAGTTGGAGAGGGGAGGCTGGAGACAGGGACAATGGCTGCCATCAGTGTGGAGGCCAGAGTCTGGAATGCTCTCTGTTGGGCCACCACGCCAGAGTGAATGCCCTCCAGGTATGCATTTGTTTGTTGCAAATGCCCTACTACACACTGGATGGTATTCAGTATAGTTGACTGCCCAACAGAGAGGGATCTCAGGAGGTCAATACCCTCCTCAATGAGGGCTGCAGGGCTGCAGGGCTGACTGGGGCATGGCCTGAGGTGCCTGGGGCGAAGGAGATGCCCACCCTCCAGGGTGAGCGGGCATGGGAAACACGCTGAGGGGCTGCTGGGAGGGCGGTGCTGGTACGTGGGTGGCGGCTGTACCTGTTGTTGGGGTGGGCACAGAGGTGTCCGCTACCACCAGGGAGCTTCCATCGGAGGAGGAGTCGCTGTCGGTAGTGTCCCCTCCTGTCTCCGTCATGGTGCTCCCCTCACCCTCCGTCCCACTGGTGCCCTCACCGTAAGTGGATTCGGCCTCCAGGCCCATGTGGGAAGCAGCTCCCTCCGTCGCCGGTGCCTCTGCTCCTCCGTCAAATGATGCTAATGCATATGGACAGGGTGACAAAACAAAAAGGGGGGGAGAGACAGAGATCAATGCCAGCAACAACACTACAGTTGGCATACACAACACACAGGGAACAGTCCTATGCACTAGGCCATGCACTACCAGTTACAATGCTAGTCACCAGCCCATGGGGTAAAATGCCTATTGCCATTAGCTGCACACCTGAAACCCACAGGACCCGGGCCAGTAGTAGATGCCCACTAACACTATTGGGGTTGGAGTGCATCTGATCTTGCCCATCATTGAACATACACTGCTATGTTCACCCTGGCCTAGGGGCACCCACAGCCCATATCCCCCACCCAGGTAAAACCTTAACACGCGCAAAGTCATGATTCTGAATCTGTACTCACCGCCTTGTGGCTGCTGTGATGCCTTCAAGCGCCCATCCAACTCCGGATAGGCCACCGCCAGGATGCGGAACATCTGTACAACTACCTGGTGTCTTGCTACCACGGAACGCACCTTCCCCTGTAGGTTGTTCCACCTCTTCCTGATATCATCCCTTGTTCTTGGGTGCTGTCTCACGGCGTTGACCCTGTCCACGACTCTCTGCCGTAGCTCCATCTTTGGGGTTTTGGTACCCCAGTTTATCACTGACCTTGGGTCTGGCAGACTTGTGTGGGTGTCTGTATAGTGGCAGATTTCTCTGTGTGGGTCATAATACCCATAGCGCTATACCGCAGCGGTCACGGTATGATGGCGGCAGTCAGCATGGCGGTAAGCGGCACTTGCCGTCATTGTTGTAATGAGGGCCTCAATGTCGAAACTATTGTATATTGTAGCTCTGAATGCAATTTCCATCAGAGATGCTTTCGGTTCAACTAAAGCTTGGGACTCCTGTACACCTTCCCATCTTTACCTCTACAATATGCTGACCTTTACAACACATTCTAATATAACACATAGTTTTCAAACGCATGCCTTCACCACCCAATTTAGTGTTATTATCATATATATATATATATATATATATATATATATATATATATATTATTATTATTATTATTATTTATTTTTTTTTATTGGGGGTAAACTTCCATAAACCGTTTTTTGTTTTTTTTAGTTGGGTGGGAACACCCCCAACCTCACCTCCCTTTACCTCTACCTTCCCCTAAACCCTAAAAGGATCTTTACCTCCCTTTACTGACCTATTACCCTATGTTCTAGTCTATAGTGGACAAAAGCAAAACGTGTCTGACACTGGAACAGACCAATGGATGAAAAGGGCAGAACGAAAAGCCCTCCAGGTATATATCTGCATGTATATTTCTTATGATTCTTTGGAAAACATGAAGCAGACCTAATGAAAATGTTGCATGTTAGTCCTCCTTGGGGGAAAAGATGGAAGTGAGTGAGGCTGGCCTAGATAGGACCAAAGACCTTCACATTTTTGGTAAGACTCACATGAAGATGCTGAAGTTTTTGTAGTTTAAGATTGCTTTACTAATGGCCATCTCAATAGCATCATGCATGCTTTCTGAACGATCCTTTGTCACTGAAATTATTTTAGATTTCAATGTCAGTAGACATCTCTTTCAAATGGGCTATCACTTTTTCGATCAGGGCCGCGGAAGAACTGCAAAATGTTAATGCAATGTTTGCTTTCGGATTTCATCTTGCTGGGGCCGAGGGTTCAGTTGAGCTGAATTTAACAAATAATACAAACTGCAGGTAGGCTTCTAGGACCTCGATGGCATGTTGAAATATGGAGCCCTCCTCTAGCACTGTCCTTTGCAGAGTCTTACATTCCCCTACGGCTGCAGGAGTGACCACTGCCCCAGAAAGTCGTTGTTCTTGAACAATTATTATGCCTGGGTGGTCAAATTTATTAAGTTCTATACATATATCCATTCTGTATTTCTCTTTGGGCTTACTAGTTGCATGGTGAGCAGATTAGTAAATCCAGTCCCCTTCACTTGTCCTCACTGATCCTTCTTCGTTTTAACATGTTCTTTCACCACCCACAACACAAATCTTCCCCAGTAGAGCTTGTGTGCCTTGCTTAGTGAGGGTATTTGGACCTGGCCTCATTAAGCGAGCAATAAATTCAGGTGCTTTCACTGGGCATTGGAACATGCAGTTACCTGGGAGCTAACTATGATGGCCTCCACCTGCTGAGCATAGCGCCACCCACATTATTGGTGATATTTTAAATACAATTTTGGGACATATTACATGCACCATCTGTACTATTTACCACCCTGTCTGCAGGATCTGGATGATGCCTGGCTTTTGTGCTGCTTTTTAGGATTTTAGGATCACGCCTGCGAGTGCATGGCTTCTGCAGGCAGGTCGCTCCCCGCTCCGCCCTCCGTGCCACCTCCTTTCCCATTTCCTTTTTGCCTTTTTTCCCCGCCACTGCGTCCCCTGCGGCCCCTCCCGCCTCCCCCCTCCTCCTCACTGTTCCTTAGTCAATTTCCCCGCCGCTGCGTCCCCTGCGGCCCCTCCCGCCTCCCCCTCCTCCTCACCGATTCCTTAGTCAATTTCCCTGCCGCTGCATCCCCTGTGGCCCCACCCCCAGCCCTCTCATTCGACAGAACCTTCCGCCTCCCAGCTGCCACTCCACCCTCCCCTCCTCTTATGGCAGCCGCTGACCGATAGCAGAGAGCAACATTTGACCCTGCTTCTGCAGGCAGGTCGCTCCCCGCTCCGCCTTCCGCACCACCTCCTTTCCCGTTTCCTTTTTGCCTTTTTTCCCCGCCGCTGCGTCCCCTGCGGCCCCTCCCACCTCCCCCCTCCTTCTCACCGCTTCCTTAGTCAATTTCCCAGGTGCTGCGTCCCCTGCGGCCCCTCCCGCCTCCCCCTCCTCCTCACCGCTTCATCAATTTCCCCGCCGCTGCGTCCCCTGCGGCCCCTCCCGCCTCCCCCCTCCTCCTCACCACTTCCTTAGTCAATTTCCCCGCCGCTGCGTCCCCTGCGGCCCCACCCCCCAGCCCTCTCATTCAACAGACCCTCCCGCCTCCCAGCTGCCACTCCCACCCTCCCCTCCTCTTATGGCAGCCGTGGCGCGGCCGCGCAGCAGGCGCACCGCTGGCGCGCGGACCGCGCCCAGCACCAGAACCCCTGGCCCTCTCAGACACACCTACTCCCCCCTCACCCTCCACTCTCTCAACCCAGGCCCCTGCCCCACATGCACCACATCTAGCCCCACACACACTCATGGCCCCTTCACTTGCCACACCTGCCACTTCTCCTGCTCGTAATCCCCCACACCACACACCAACCATAGCGACCCCACCTTCAACAAACACAACACCCCCAACACTAGTCTCACCCACCCTGCCCCCACATCCAACCCCGCAGCACACCAGCCCACAACCAGAACACACCCCGCAACAACACCCTCACGCACCACACCAACGCCACCCACCACAACCACCTTAACTGCCTGCTCCTCAACATCCGCTCCCTTCACAAACATGCCATAGAACTCTGGGACCTCATCACATCACACTCACCTGACATCGCCCTCCTCACGGAAACCTGGACCAACCCCTCCTCAGAACCCGACATAGCCATAGCCACCCCCAAGGGATACAAACTCCAACACAAAGACCGCCTCAACAGGCCAGGCGGTGGCATCGCCATCCTACACAGAGACACCATCAAAGTCACCACCAGCTCCCAAGACCCTATTGACAACACTGAACACATCCACATTAACAACAACTCCATCCTCAGAGGTACACTAATCTACAGACCACCCGGACCACGCCCCGCCTTCTGCGACATCATCGCCGACAGCATCAGCTTGCACGCCCTCACCTCCACAGACTACATCATCCTCGGTGATTTCAACTTTCAGTTAGAAAACCCACAAGACCACAACACTACCTCCCTCATAGACAACCTCACCAACCTCGGACTCAAACAACTGGTCACTGCACCCACCCACTCAGCAGGACACATGCTCAACGCAATTTTCACCTCAAGCCAACACATAGCCTACACCCACACCACCGAACTCCTCTGGACTGACCACCGCTGCGTCCACTTCTCCTTCACCAAACCCCCCACACACTACCATCAACACACCACACCCTACCGCATATGGGACAAGATCTCCACAGAACGACTAAACTCCCAACTGGCCCATAACCCCCCCCCACACCAACGACCCCAACACAGGAGCACACAACCTCTCCAAATGGATCACTACCTGCGCAGGCACACTAGCGCCCCCTCAGAAAACACATTGCAACATCGAGAACGCCCCATGGTTCACCCCTGAACTCCAAGACTCCAAGCGCAAATGCTGCCAAGCTGAGAAAACATGGAGACTAGAACCTTCCACAACCAACTTCTCCACCCTCAAAACCACCATTCGCACCCATCACCAACTCATACGCACCGCCAAAAGAGATCACTACAAGACACGCCTTGACAACAACTCTCAAAACAGCAAAGAACTCTTCACCATCATCAATTAACTTGCCAAACACAAAGCCAGCAACATAGACCCCACACACACACAGCCCCTATGTGACGCCCTTTCCAACCACCTCCGCCACAAAATCCTGGCCATCCACACCAGCTTCATACCTCACACACCCACCACACATACCCCTTACTCACCCAACCCAACCCCCACTCAGGACCCCCCCACCACACTCTCCACATGGACCCCCACCACACACGAAGAAACCGAAAAAACCATGAACTCCATCCACTCCGGGTCCCCCTCCGACCCCTGTCCACACCGCATCTACAACAAAGCTAGCCCTACCATCCCCCCATACTCTAAAAATTTATCAACTCCTTTTTCGACTCCGCCACCTACCCAGACCCCTGGAAGCACGCGGAAATCATTGCTCTCCTAAAAAAAAAAAAAGCTGACCCAGAGACCCTCTCCAACTACCGCCCCATCTCCCTCCTCCCTTTACCCGCCAAGGATGCAGAGAAATTAGTCAACACCCGCCTATCCCACTTCCTCGAAGCAAACAACACTCTTGACCCCTCACAATCTGGGTTCCGCAAGAACCACAGCACAGAAACCGCCATCATCGCATGCACTGACGACATCAGGACCAAAGCCGACAAAGGCGAGACCGTTGCACTCATCCTCCTAGACCTCTCCTCAGCCTTTGACACCGTCTGCCACCACACACTCTGCACACGCCTCCACAACATAGGAATTCGCCACAAAGCCTTAGACTGGCTCACCTCCTTCCTCACCGACCGGACCCAGAGAGTCCGCCTTCCGCCCTTCCACTCCAACACTACCAAGATCACCTGCGGAGTCCCCCAAGGGCCCTCCCTCAGCCCCACACTCTTCAACATCTACATGATCCCCCTAGCCAACATCCTCCGAGCACACGGAATCACTATCCTCTCCTATGCAGATGACACCCAACTCATCCTCTCCCTCACCCGCAACCCCACCACCGCCAAAACCAACCTACACGCCGCTCTCCTCGACACCGCCAACTGGATGACCACTAACTACCTCAAGCTCAACATGGGACGACTCCTGGTGGCCCACCGCCCTAGGCCCCGCACCCACCCCCGCAACCCACGTACACAACCTCAGCATCATCCTTGACCCCTCCCTCTCCATGACACAGCAAATCAATGCTCTTACCTCCTTCTGCTTCCACACACTCTGCACTCTAAAAAAATCCTTCAAATGGATTCCCCCAGAAACCAGAAAGACAGTCACCCACGCACTCATCAGCAGCAGACTGGACTACGGTAATGCCCTCTACGCCGGCACCACACTCAAACTCAAACGCAAACTCCAGAGAATCCAGAACACAGCTGCACGCCTCGTCCTTGGCCTCCCCCACCACAAACGAACCTCACCACACCTCAAATCCCTTCACTGGCTCCCCATAGACAAAAGAATCACATTCAAGATCCTCATCCACGCACACAAATCCCTCCACAACACCGGCCCAACCTACCTCAATGAAAGAGTTAACTTCCACACTCCCACACGCAACCTCTGATCAGCGGACCTCGCCCTAGCCACAGTCCCCTGCATCCAACGCACCACCACAAGAGGCAGGTCTTTCTCCTACCTTGCCCCCAAAACCTGGAACTCCCTCCCCACCGACCTTCGCAAAACCAAAGACCTACTGGTCTTCAGAAAGAACCTCAAGACATGGTTGTTCGATCAGTGACCCACCCTGGCCCCCACCTGCTTTCCCTCCCCCTGCGCCTTGAGACCCTCACGGGTGAGTAGCGCGCTCTACACATTTTTTGATTGATTGCGCTAGTGCATGCGTTTTGCTTGTGAGGTGCTATGGTGCTACCTGTGCCCTCCTGTTGCTCACCATTTGTTGGCTTGCATGGCACTCTTCTTTACAGCCTCATAATCCATCCACTTCCGGCCTGTCATAATTTCCAGTCCTGTCGTGGAGCAGGGACTAAGCACTGATTAACTTAACTTAATTAGTGTCCGTCCGCTGCTCCCAACGTGATTGCGATACTTATGTCCTCCACCCTCCCGATGCCTGCTAACATAATTCACATTTTACTGTAAAGTTGTTGGTGCTACTTTAGCAGACTTGCTGGACGATCAACAAGTCGCCAGATGCTCACGTTTCATGTTTCAGAAAACACAGTGTTGAACATTTAAAGTATCCTCCATTGAACGCAGTCTACCTCTTACTGCTAGTAGCAAGATCGTTAATTCTGACATTGGTGACACTTATGTTAGCATCACACTGATCAATAGCTCAACAAATCGGACTGGACTACAGTAACCCAGGACATGCATGATGTTCACACATGCACGAGCATGTATTAGCAGCAGGTGTGGCAACCCACCAAGCTGCCTTGGTAACTAAACGCGTTGGAATACTTCGTGACTGGCTAATAACGTAGCAATTAAATCCGGGATTGTGAAAATGCTGCTGGACAAAGGTAATAATGATACTTCTTTCACATATAACTGCTGCTTGCAACATAGCTCATTAGGTCGTGCGCCTGCTCATAAAACCTGAATGACCACCTGTGAATTAATGCATTTTCTGGAACACTGCGAAGTAAACCCTCGCTTGTTCCGACAAATTTGTAGTTGCTAAAGGGACTAAGGTACAGTGAGATAAAATTATTTGTCCAGCAGCACACCATGTGTTCAAACGGGGAAGCTGAGATTCGGCTGCGTTTCCAAAGTCTCTCTGAGCTCAAGCGCTTTCGACGGGCCCAACTGTGTGACACGTGGGTTTTGGACTTATCCTTATTAACTCAACAGCAGATGAGCAGCGGATAAACTATAAAACACCATCATTTAGGCACATGAAAGCACAACCTGACAGCTGTGGAAGCCACGGAGGAAAAAAATGGCAACTTCTGACATCAGAAGCTCACTGCAGGCTGTAACTGCAAATAATCAATATACGTTAGCTACTCATCCACCCACAGTTGATGAAATAAGCAGCATGCGTCGATTATGAAAAGCTAAGAATGACATCTATTGCTTAATGCCTAGCAAGTTAACAAAATTGGAATTTCAAGGGCATTAGGCAGTGCACTGGAATTATACATCAACATAAGTCTTGTCTTGGTGATAGGTAGGGCAGCTAAGTGGATTCTACGCCTGCTGCAAACAACACTATGAAATATCGAGTAATGGGTTATAATTCTGGCATGGCCTATTTAAATTTTCATTCTTCTGAGATAGATGAAAGGAGTAGCACAGAGAAGGCTAATGCTGGAAAACAAATAGGATTATATATTTCAAAGTACGCTTTGAAGAAATGGCCGGTGGTGTTGTTAGAAGGTGTCCTAGGAAAGTCTTTGGGTTGTTTGCGTGTGATGTCATGAGCATGAATCTCTCATATGCAGTGTTTGGAGTGTGCATATCTGGTACCAAACATTGCACATACAGTCTGCAGAGTTTGCAATTGTGGCACTGGCATTTTGGACAGGTAATGTGAAGAGGTAGTACCAGGAGTTTGCAAATAACAGTTTACAAATCTGCAGATTTCCACAACAAGTGCAAATGGGTTTCACAGGTGGCTATATAAATTAGTAAGAGCATATAACTATTAGCTGCAATCAAAAGTAATGCTTTAATCGTGTTGATTCAGTATTGTAGAGTATTGCTTCAGATTCAAACAACATAAATACATCAATGTGCTGTACTACAAACTAGTTTAATTATTCCTGAGAAATCCATTACATTTTTGTGTAAACATTATGCATTGTATGACCAGCCAACACGTGTTTCGCCCCATTTGGTCAGGACCACTGGAATTATGTGGCAGGACATGACTAAATTATGCAATAGGGTTGAGTAAATTATGAAGCAAGAAAAGGCAAATTATGCTGCATAATGCATAATTTTATGATGGCATTACGTGAAAATTTTGTCATTAGGGTCAAGCCTGCGATAGCATGCGCTAGCTGTTGTAATCAGAAAAGGGCTTGGAGCCTGCCTGTCGCTCACTATTTGTTGGCTTGAATGGAACTCTTCCTTACAGCCTCATAGTTTGTCCTCTTCAGGCCTGCAACACACTGGGCAATAGCTAAAGTCACGTAAATGATGTGCAAAACCAAATGATAGCAATACAGAAACAATACACGCTGTCCAAATTGTCTGAATAATCTCAATCTAATAAGTACAATCACCATTAAACACTCCAAAAGAATTATGCAAAATAACATAATTATTTGAGAAATAACAACAATTTTCAATAGTTGTGCAATTGAATCAATCACACTCAATTAATAAACACTCAGATACATTATTAGGTCAGACATCCTAGCTACCAAAATTTTGAATCAGAATGAATGTGTGGGTGCTGGGCTTTGTCTCATGCAAAAAAATAAGACAAAAATCAATTTGGAAAACAACTAACAATGGCACTAACAAAATATGCGGTTGGATTTCTAAAGGGAAAAACCTGCAAAGGAAAACAAATGATCAATGGTTATACCTCTCCTAAATGAAACTGCAGCCAGCAGAGTCTTCAACAGTAGAGCACAGGAACAACAGGTCTTCAGCAATAAGCATCAGGAACATAGAAAGGGCAACCGTGCAGTAATGTTGGGCCTAATGTAACTGAACTGTTAAAATCATAAGCAGCTGAACAAGAGCTAAAAAGCAGAACTGAACTGAGCAATAACTAAACAGAATCTGACTACACAGAAAGCTAAACTGAAACTGACTCTGAATGGAATGGAACCGAAAGGAAACTGACTTACACCACCTAAAATGTTGCCTAGTTAAAGTCCCAAAAATCACTAGCTAAGCTTCTATTTGACAAGACTATGAGGTGTGATAGTGAGCAGCCAATCGGACTTCGTTCCTTTTCCATTTGTATCTTTCTTTATTCCTTCTTCAAGATAAGCTCATGTTGACACTCTTCTGTAGAATCATAACATTGTTAAAAACAACACAGAACACAACATTGAGCTAACATTACTTCCTACCAGAAATTAAGGCTCATTGTTAAAACTTGCAATATTTAGCACAAGGAAGTACAGAGTGAACAGCACTGAAAAAGCAGTAGCTTTCCACTGTTAATAAACAATGTTTGCAAAAACATTTCAGTAAAGTCAGCATAACATTTCAACATTGTGCTTCTGGAAAAATACCAAAACATAGGCCTTTTTAGGGTCGAGCCTGCGTCGCATGCGTATCGCTAAACAAGACGCTTTTGTAATTAAAAAGGGCTCGGAGCCCTGTCCACATCACATCAGTGTTTGTCATTGGCTTGTGGGCTTGCCTGTTAGAATCTGCTTGATTTCATAAGTGGAAGGCATGCATACGTCATGACTTTTCTGGTGGATAGCCCTCCTCGAGCGCATCGACCAAGTACAGAAAACATGCAAGGCTCGCTGTTTTCTGTCCGGCTCGTGGACTACTTTTTCTCACTTTTTTAAGAAGTGCACAGAAAAAAACGAATCTCACCCGTACAGTGAACCACAATAGACAATATACACTCATTCATAGCTATATTCATGTCCTAAGAAAGTTGCATGGGACTTTGAGAGCCGGCCAGTGTTTTACTATCGATTAATTCATCACTCTCCAATCTGATAATGCCTTGCCTTTGTTGGCAGCATCGTCTGGATTCAGACCTCTGTAGCTGAAAATGTTGTCCGTGACGTACCTTATATTGTATGGGCAGTACGCCATTTGTTTTGATTCATTTGTTTTGGCTGAATTAACATTTTAAATCATATTTGAGCTTTTAGAAAGCAAGGCATAATAACAATGGAGTCAAAATATTTAATTATACATATTGCAGACTTTTGGTGATTGCTTTAAGATGGTGGGTGCCTGGCACAAGCTGTAGTTTTCTATTTTTTCTTTTGTTCACTGGTCCATTTGGACATCAGTTGGTGACATCACCTGGTTTCACCCAACCTCTCACCCACTCAACTCGACCTGCAAGTATTAGAGCGATTTATATGAGCATCTCTTACATTACGTAAAGACGCATTTGTTTGTTTCCCTTTTAAAGTACTGGGAAGATTACGTAATTTGCCCAGGATCACAGGATGTTGAACCGACGCAGAGATTTGCAACTGGTTCCCCAAGTCGGCAGTTCTTTCTATCATGCCACATCTTTACATGTTTATAGTCACAATGCTTGCAATGTGCTTACTTTATAATCACAAACAATGTATCAATGCATATATACACAGTCCTCTCCATGGGTCTGCAGTCCTCGTCTGCAATCCCGCCTGCTTTTGTGGTTTCACCCAAATCCATCTTTTTGCTGTACTCGAGCCAAATGAGTTGGAGCTCTTTATGTGAGCACCAGTTACATTCCACAAACACACATTTTTTTAAATGTATTTTTTAGGGCACTTTTGTGATTTGCCCAGCATCACAGGATGTTGAGTGGACACCTAGACTCAAACTTTGTATTTCGCTGTACTATTTTGCCCTTGCCCAACACTGAAGCAGACTTCCCACTCAGGCTCAGAGCACCATGACGCCAGCACTACAGGTAACTGAAAATGCAATTTCATTCTCAACAAGCATTGGAAGGGGCGTGGCCAAGATGGCGGCCGGAGCGGACGCTTGAAGGAGGAGCTCCGCTCTTGGCCCACTAGAATCCTTCATTAATCCTGGCCCCAGTGCCAAAATTACACTAAAATTGCACACCGGAGCCTCCTCTGAGTCTTCTCATGGGATAGCTAAGCTCTGCAACGCATGAAACAGCTGGGAACGGGCGGTGCGCGGTCCCGTGAGACCAGAGCCGAGGAGGACATCAACGGGCGACACTCGACCGGGCCGATCGGACCCACGAGGCCGGGATCGCGGCCCAGCCCCTCGGATGGAAATAGCGGATCAGCGGAAGAGTGCAGCTTAGTAGATCGGAGCTCTCAGCGGCCATACACTCGAGGCTCGGCGAACCAGCGGAGGTAGCAGTAGGGCTGAGCAGAGCACGTGGCTAAGGACGGGCGCGGGCGCAAAGCTCGGAGCGGAGCCCCGAGGTAGTAGGCGCAGAGGGGACACTACAATCCCAGTGGAGTGCTTTTCCGTGGGTTAAGTGCAACTAAATCAGAATTATGTGCGGCGGAGCAGCCTGGCCCCCTGCTGGGAGCCCCCCCATTGCTTGGCGACTAATAGGCCGGGACACGGGTGAGGTGGAGGACCCGGGGCGAGGCGGTGACCGCGGCTCCAGATGAGCTTGGCCGAACTGCCGCGAACTCGGAGCAACGGCCCTAGACAATAAAAGTATTCAAGCGGACCTGTAGGGCGTATCTCGCTGCCGCTGGCGGCTTGCCTCGAGCTGTGGACACAGGGTATCAGCCGATCAGAAAGACATCATCGTGGGACCGGGTGCCCGCAGCACCGTGGATGGCCAGATTCCAAGGATGCGCAAAATAAGCAAAGCCAACCCGTTCTAGTAGTTAAACAGCGCAGGGCCTTCTCGCATAGCCTGCCGTTTGGGAACCGCTCACTGCCTCATCGCAACGCTCGGCGGCCCCATGCGGGCAGGGCACAATACTCTTGGCTGCTTCATAAGCATACTATAGAAGGCATAATGGTCAAACCAAAGCTTCCCAAATTGGGACCCAGCTCGGACAGCGGTACCCCACCAGACTCACAAAGGACAACAATATCACAAGTGAATGAGACACTTCGCACGCACTCGTTACAATTCGAAAAACTGCTGCAAGCAGTTATGGATACTAAGACCTCTCTTGAGAGCAAAATTGACTTTGCAATTTGGGAAATCGACATTCTTCGAGCAGATCACCACAAACTTACAGATAGGGTTGCAGACGCAGAAACAGCATTAGAAAACGTCCAACCAGAGGTGACTGTTATGAAAAATAAAATACAGCAACTATAAACGGTAATCACACAGCTACAACGAAGAACTGAGGAGGCGGAGGGCCGGTCCAGACGCAATAACATCAGATTCTTGGGAATCCCAGAAAGAGCAGAAACGCCACAGGCTGAAGTATTCCTGGAGAACTGGCTTAAAGACACATTAAAAATACAAGACTCAACAAAAGTTCCAATCATAGAAAGAGCTCACAGAATCCCAGGTAGACCTCCTCGCCCGGGCGCCCCACCCCGTCCATTGATAGCAAAATTTCTAAATTGTAGAGACAGAGACCTTGTCTTGCAGCATTTCAGAACCTCTGGTACGGCCAACATGGAGAACTGCCTCATCACTGCCTACCCGGACTATACGACTGAAGTTCAAAACAAAAGGGCTTCGTTCTTCAAGGTCAAGCAAGTCTTAAGAGAGAATAAAATCACTTATTCACTCATGTTCCCAGCTCGCCTCTGGATAATTTCAGATGAAAAAACGCTCATATTTCCAACGCCGGAAGACGCCTGGACCTGCGCACACGCGAAAGGCCTAGTCGTACCAACAAATGAAGACAAGACAAAGGAAGAATGGATAACCCCATACCCCCATAGAGGGAAAAAAAAGAAAAACAACTTGGTGAGACCAACCAAAACACAAATGGCAGATGATCAAGCACAAGCCTTAAAAGAGATCAGTACACTAGCACGTTCACAACTGAGCACTAACAACGAAGCAGAGTATATCGACAGCAGCTCGCAACACAGCGGCACCAGCCCCTCCCTCTCTCCGCTGGCGAGAGGTCCCAGCCTCACCCCACGTGCGGACGACGAAATATGAGAACCACTTCAGGTATCCCCGTAAGGTCGAAATTTGCGATACCTACCTTAAAACGCCAATGGACACAACACGAGGGAAAGCTCACTTCAAAACTACACCGTGGCATGCTGGCCTGGCGCGGCCGCACGCTGAAGCTGAAATAACAACACCCAACTACAAGGAAACACATATGCTGGCGCTGGGAACAATCAGCACTAATATGGGCCAGGGGCGAGAACCAGGCTGTTATCTACACGCGCCCCCCATTACCTACATGGTACCTGAATGGAACAGTACCCCATCGGACACGATTTAGGCACCGGTTGTGCCAAAACACTTAAAGTTGGGCCTTGCCCAGTATATCCTTTTTATTGGTTTCTATCATTTTTCTCTATTCTACCTTTCTTAGTAGGTGCTCTCATCACCAACTCCTCGGGCCATCATTATTCTATACATGCGGGACGGTAAACGGACGGGGGGTTAAAGCGTTGCGACGATATCATGCTGGGCGCTACAAGGAGCCAACATTATCCCCCGAGGCGGACCCTCAGGGCGATAGCCAACACAACGTACAATGACACATAAGGACACAACATACAACATAATAACATGGAATGTAAAAGGCATGTCCGGTACAGTTAAGTGCAACAGGGTTCGGGCACACTTAATACGCCATCATATACACATTGCTATATTACAGGAAACACACATCACCCCAGCAGATGCTAAATCATTAGAAAAATGCTGGGCAGGACAGCTATACACAGCAGGCACATCATCTTTCGCAAGGGGGGTTGTGATCTGGAAAGCCCCCGGGGTACCATACACTACAAAACATAATACATCAGACAGAGAAGGCAGGTATATTCAGCTGATCGGCACATTGGATGGAGTGCCATTAGCGATTACTGGGTTATACGTTCCTAACGTTAAACCGAGCGAATTTCTACAAACCACCATATCTCACCTATCAAACACCTTAAACATACCCAACATACGGGGTGGTGACATGAACTGTGTGCCACAAGTAGATATGGACAGATCACACCTCCCGCTGGTGGCTGCCCCAGTAAGGAAAAACTCACAAACACTGCAATCCTGGATATCTGAGCGCCGACTGATCGATGTGTGGAGGCATCTCCACCCATTGGACAGGGAATACTCTTACCACTCACGTGTCCACCTCCTACACACCCGCACAGACCTAATACTTTGTTCGCTCGAACTGACACACAAATTCACTAAAGCAGAATATACCGCCAGAGTGATCTCAGACCACAGCCCACTCATAGCACAAATCAAGTGGGGCAGACCACGCACACGCATTCCAACGTGGCGCTTGCAACCACAACTTTTACTGGACCCACCTTTCAGGAAAGAAATAGCCACCCAAATTGCCACATATTTCGCACTTAATAAGGGAACCACGAAGTCCAGAGCAACTGAATGGGATGCACATAAGGTGGTGGTTAGGGGCATATGCATGTCAATGTCCAAAGGGGTAAGACAAACACTGACAAACGAAATTCGAACGCTTGAGCAAAATGTGAGAACAGCAGAATGTAAATTTGCAGAGGGAGAAATAGACAACGTGAGCCTCACAGCTACGCACACACAGTGGAAGGAAGCAGATCACCGCCTGAGACAATTTGACTATAAATATCATATGGCTCGTATGCATTCAGAGGGCGATAGACCGGGCAGACTACTGGCATGGCTCCTGAAGAGCGAGAGACATAGTGCTCCTATTGGGGCGATATGACTAAGCTCGGGAGCAATCGTAAATACCCAAGCTGAAATAAATGCTGCCTTCAAAGAATACTATAGCACACTATATAGAGCGCATACCCCCCGAATACAAGAACAGCTTCGTAAGTTCCTTAATGGAATACAAATAAAGCAACTCACACTAATACAAGCCGAGGAACTAGATAGACCAATCGACTTAGCGGAGGTGCAACAGGCATTACGTCAGTTGACACACGGTAAAGCACCAGGAGGCGATGGCCTTCCCATAGAATATTATAACACCTTCCAAACGCAAACACTAGTGCCATACTTTGAAATGTTGAGCGAAGCCCTAGAACGAGGTCAACTACCTGAATCGCAACAAGAGGCTATAATAGTGGTGATGCACAAACCAGGCCGAGATCCAATGGATGTCCGCTCCTACCGACCTTTGTCACTATTAAACACAGACTGCAAAATACTAGGCAAAATACTAGCAAATCGCCTTCTCCCACTACTGCTGGCTCTGGTGCACCACGACCAATCGGGATTCATACCCGGCCGCAACACACATGTCAATATTAGGAACTTACTACGAATAATGGCAAGCACCCCTGAAAATGAAAACGGACGAGTAGCGGTATCACTGGACATTGAAAAAGCGTTTGCGATCCCAGACGCATGCCGCGGAGTCCATTCTCCGACTGAGCAACAATGGTGCTACTCTACATTTAAATACTTGGGCATAAATATTTACCACGACCCCCAGGATCTAAAATAAGGTAACCTAGGACGCGCGATCAGGGCCCTTCGCGGTTCCTTACCCTTCTGGTGCTCGCTCCCACTGTCCCCTCTGGGCAGAGTGGCCATTGCAAAGATGGTGGTCCTACCACGCCTACTATACTTCTTCTCCGTGCTACCATTAATACTTCCTGCCTCCTTCTTCAAATCCCTGTCCAGCATATTGTCAGATCTAATTTGGGGAAACGGCCGTCGTAGAGTGGCCCAAAACAAAATACACTACCCACTTGCACAAGGCGGGATGGTGGTACCACGACTAGAACTATACTATGCATCTCCCCAACTACAGTGGGTGCTTAAATGGATACACGATCCTGCAAATATAGAGGCACAAAGTATACACAGTGAATTAGGACACTCTAATATATTACACCACCTGTCAAATAGAGACGACACAGGGCGCACGCAAAATATACTATTGCATAATGCGCAATGAATATGGCATAAATACGTGCTGCATGGAGACAAGACACCACAATACTCTCCCAAGATACCCCTGTTAGACATACCCAAAGTCGAAACAATAACTGCAAAATTAGATTTATCAACCTGGCAGAAGAAAGGCATACAAACAGTGGGCGATTTATTCAACGACGGGAAAATACGCACATATGAGGCACTAGATGCCGTTCACAACTTAGGACGAGGCGATTTCATTACGTTTGGTGCGGTGCGGCAATTAATGCGCACTACATGGAAATGCGGAAACAAATAACCTACTGTAGCCCCAATCCTACACGAATTATTAAATAACCTGCAAAACCTGCCGAATATCTCGGGAATATATAGAACTCTGACCACACAATTCGCACAAGGCCAAGAACAAGCTAAAAGCAGATGGGACCAGACCCTCACTTACACTCTCTCACAACATGATTGGAACCAGGCTTTAACATCGATACACACAGTGTCACGTAACCCCAAGCTAAAATACACACAGTTTAACTACCTACATCAGACATATCTATCACCACACCGACTCGCACAAATGTTTCCTCAATCAACCCAGAGATGCCCAAGATGCGGCTCCAACGAAGCCACCTTCTTTCACATGACCTGGGATTGTCCTCCGATCCTGAATGCTTGGAACAATATAATAACTCAAATAACTGCATGGCTCGAAATTCCATTGGACCTCAGCCCAGCGCTATGCTTACTGGGAATAAGAGAAAGACCTAAAGGCAAAAAGCAAACACACAAATGTATAGACTTAGCATTAGTATTGTATAGACGATTAATAGCTATGCACTGGAAAGCCCCTAATGCTCCAGGGTTGTCACTCTGGCACACAGAACTATTGCGCTGGGCAAAAGCAGAGACATATACATTGCAGTCATTACAGGATAGAGGGATCAAGGTGAAGGGCCTTACAACCTGGATCTCCTATGTCACAACACTTGAAAGTAAGGACGATGAGCGCCCCCCTGACCACAAAAACATAAACACTCAAAAAGATCAACGAACAACAGGAGTAATAGCAAGCAGTAAATAACTTAGAAAAAGCACTAAGCATACCCCTAACACTTATCACCAGGGAAAAATAAAAAATAAATAAATAAATAACCGAATAACACCGCCACAACAATGAAGCAGTTCTTTATGGCTCCCTACAGCTGCCCCCTTTCCACGTGTTCTATCACTATTACACTTAACTTTCCTCTTTAGTTCCTATCTTTTTTCCTCTTTCTCAAACTATCTCCAAGTTTACTACCAGCAAATACCAAAATAGCCATGAATCGACTGTCACATTGGCACTACACATAAGCGAGCAATTCCAAATGTACTCATACTGCGCATGGAGAATGTTTCTAATTTGTTATTTTATTTATCTTTGTTGTGTAATGTACAATAAATACAAATAAAAAGATGTTAAAAAAAAAAAAAACAAGCATTGGAAAAACTAATAAGCTTCACCTAAGCCCTATGCAATATCTAGTGCCTTTGTCAATGTTCATAACCGTAACACAGCAAGGTGAGCTGCTGTCCAACATGGCTTAAAGTAATAAAACAAAAGCTTACCACATCATAGCAGTTTTTTTTAGGGTTGAGCCTGCGTCGCATGCGCTTGCGCATGCGTTTCGCTAAGCGAGACGCTTTTGTAATTAAAAAGGGCTCGGAGCCCTGTCCACATCACGTCAGTGTTTGTCATTGGCTTGTGGGCTTGCCTGTTAGAATCTGCTTGATTTCATTAGCGGAAGGCATGCATACGTCATGCCTTTTCTGGTGGATAGCCCTCCTCGAGCGCATCGACCAAGTACAGAAAACATGCGAGGCTCGCTGTTTTCTGTCCGGCTCGTGGACTACTTTTTCTCTCTTTTCCCAGCGCGATCTCGCTTGGCAGAAGTCAAGCGCTTTACATAATATCAACCCTGTTTCACAGTTAATTGCACTTTTTCTGGTTAGTACATAAATGCACTTTTGCCGATAGGTTTCATTACCAGTGAAAAGTCAGGTTAGGAGTTTACAACGCTATCAGCTCTAACACGAGCAAACACGAGACCCGTTGCTTTGCAAATGCTTGTTACTAATGCTAAGACATGAAGAGTAATACAATTCTAATATTCAAACCATGTTTAGTACATTATTTATCATTTAATAATAATTTCAAATCATTAGTTTGGCAGTACATGTAGTTATAATTCATCAAAATTAATTTTTCACAGTCATTTATTATTTCACATTAAACTCGAGTTGGCTGACACCGTCAGCCACATTTAAAAATTTTAAACATGCACGTTTTATTTTTCTAATACACGTTTCTCTATTTAAACTCTTTTAGTACATGTTACGTGTTACATTTGGGTTACTCTTTTTTTATTAAAAATGTTTGCTCTCTAACAATCCCTCCTCTGACGGCAATATGTGCCATGAGAAAAGAATACCACATTAATTCATTAATGAGATAATTCAAAGCTTAGTTTGTTTAGTATATCTACAGTTAGGCTTTCACCATTCTTCAAATTTCTCAGATCACGAAAGTATCTGCTTCTTATCTTTTCTATTTCTATTTCTTCCCTCTGTTTATTTTCCCTTTGTAACTGTATGAATCTATACAGTTTGTAAAACATGCTTGAGACACACATCCAATAATAATGGTTTCAGCACCCTAAGGTTTCCCAACCAATTTCCTATTCTAGTGAAACGTTTACTTATATTTTCCAACACACTTGGTTGTTTCAGGTCCTTTAAATCAGAATTCAAACTTGTCAGATTTTGAATATAGCTCCTAATTTATTTATTGTTGTCTGGGATAAAAGTGCAACAATGTTGCGCTTTAAGCATTCAACAGACTCCACGCTCTTTTGCTAAAAGGATGTCTATCAGAAGACGGTTCTGAAGAACCATCAAACGTACCACAGTCATTTCTGTAGCCATGAGAATTATTGCTACAGAAAAATCAGTGAATATGTGGTCCAGATTGGTTGACAGTTTTCTTATCTTCATGTCATCCAGAACAACTCCTATAGAAGGAATAATTGTTCCAAATATATTCCCAATTATTTCTGAATAACTTGCTCTTTTTGATCTTGGTCATAAGTTCTCATAAGTATCATCTATGTTGGCAATTTGGTACATTTTAGGGAAACCACTCCCAGGTAACCAGTCCGATACCATCCCCTAGAGAGAAGATAATAGGGCTTTCTTCCACAAATAAAGTATACACCTAGAATCGCAGGATCTTGTCCATTTAGCATAGAATACCATATATTTCTAAATAGAAATACATGTCTGCACTCACTCGTTCCCACAAACTTAGTAGCAGTTCTGGATTGAGGCCTGTATATACACAAAGCTTCCCTACATGTTGGTAATCTAAAGCAAGCTTTCCTTGTATGTTAGTTACACTATATGCATGATCATTTTTGTAATTGCGTTTCACTAAACCTTTTTCTATTTTCTACTTGATTGCCTTTCTTCTATCATCAGTCTTATCCAGGAAATGGTTTCAATTGGTGAAAGCATACATGTCAAATTGTTCCTATGATCAGAGGCAGTACCAAATGTCTGTAAAGGTTCAAAGAAACCTCTTACAATGTTAGCAATACTACTCAAGTGTTGGTTACCTGAAACAAAAGAAAAGACTAGATCAAAATTAGAGTAAAAATACTGTATGTATTCTTGATCATGAAGCCTTGTTAATAAAAGACTACAACTAATCCCATAAATTAGTGGTAAGATATGATATGTAATCCCTTCTTGCACAGAGGAGGGAATTTGTGTACACATATAACATCCTCCCACATCCGTAGTCTCAAAATATTCATACAGCAAATTATAGAAAAACTTAGAAGAAAGATCTCCTTGTGAACTGTCTAAGTATAAGTCATTTTAATAAAACTTGTCTAACTCAGAAAGTGTAGTAGTCTCTTGTACTGGAGAACATGTAGAAGTAGATTCAGCATTATCAGAAACACTTGTGCTTGTGTTCAATAACAAACTTATCAACACACATACAACTGCCAATCCAACACACACGTACTTGCACCCATTGTGATTCATATTCATGGCCTCTAAAGAATCAAAAAGTGGGAGAAAAGAAAAATATAAACCTAGCTATGCAGTCTTAATCAAAAATAATCTTCGGGTTTCTTTGCAATTATTTACAGCAGTTTTCAGGCTCTCCAGAATTCACCAAAAATCATTATAGCAGCTTTGTCAAAATCATTTTCAAATGTCTCTTTTAGTAGATCACGGTCTGCTGATCACCAACGTTTACTTCCAGTGTACAATGTATTTCTTGGTCAATTGACAATGTAATTTCAAAACTCAGCTCAATTATGAGTTCAGGTTCCAAAATATTGATTCTCACAATCAAAACAAAAGGACATAAATTTGTGTTCCCATTCATCGGCTGCAAGATACACCCATTCAGGGCCTGAGTATCTTCAACTTGCAATTTTCTTTCTTTTTGATTTTCGACTTGCACTTATTTCTTCTTCACTCAGATGTGTTCCTTCTGTTGTTTCTACTTCCTCATTTATGCTTGATAACACATCAGAAACTTTTTTGGTTGCCTGTAAGGAAGGCCATTTATCTCCTTTCACAGTTTTTCTAGACAATGATGGCACAACTGGACTTTTGATTCTTCTTGGTTTAGCAGGAATTTGACAGGCTCTTCTCTGACTTTGACTTGCTTCACCTGCACCATTAGCTACGTCAGGAGGAGTCAAAACTGCATGACTTTGATTCAACTCGCCTCCACTTCTGGCTACTTCAGGAAATTATATTTGTTTTATTTCCTTTTCCCAATCATCTGCTTCTGACAGAGTCCTCTGGCTCATACCTGACTCTCCTGCTACATCCTCTTCGGTCTCTGCTAATAAAGGAGTATCAGGATTGTCCTCAGTTTCACCTTTCAGAGGAGTACCTAGATCTTGATCTTCACCAGTTTGCAGTATCTTTACTACTGCAGACTCTTGTTCTGTCTGTCACTTGTTCTTCTTGAGACTGTGCAGATTCTGCCGGCGCTATCAGGAACACTGGATCTTCATCATCTAAAGGATATGGCACTATGGCCCTCATTCTAACCCCGGCGGTCTGAGACCGCCGGGGCCAGGGTCGGCGGGAGCACCGCCGACAGACCGGCGGTGCCCCGCAGGGCATTCTGACCGCGGCGGTTTGGCCGCGGTCAGAAAGGGTAAACCGGCGGTCTCCCGCCGGTTTACTGCTGCCCTTAGAATCCCCCATGGCGGCGCAGCTTGCTGCGCCGCCATGGGGGATTCTGACACCCCCTACCGCCATCCTGTTCCTGGCGGTTCGCCCGCCAGGAACAGGATGGCGGTAGGGGGTGCCGTGGGGCCCCCGTAAGAGGGCCCCACAAAGTATTTCAGTGTCTGCCTAGCAGACACTGAAATACGCGACGGGTGCAACTGCACCCGTCGCACCTTCCCACTCCGCCGGCTCAATTCTGAGCCGGCATCTTAGTGGGAAGGTTGATTTGCCCTGGGCTGGCGGGCGGCCTTTTGGCGGCCGCCCGCCAGCCCAGGGCAAATCCCAAAATACCCTCAGCGGTCTTTCGACCGCGGAGCGGTATTTTGGTGGGGGAACTTCGGCGGGCGGCCTCCGCCGCCCGCCGAAGTTAGAATCACCCCCTATATGTGTGTGGTTGGCATGGATCCAGTTTGGAATTCCTGCACACTTCACAGCAGTTGTTATCACTGAGACAACCTGGAAAGGTCCCTTCCATCTAGACGCCAAGCAAGTCCTCCGCACATGCTTCTTGATCACCATCCAATCACCAGCCCGAAGACTGTGACACTAGTATTGGGATGGTGGCGTAGCTGTAGCTTCCACCTGGTGAGACAAAGAGCAAACCACATCAGTTAGACCCTTACAATAATCCAGCACCAAGTCATCTGTTATGCTTACAAGCGCACTGGCAGGAACAGATGGCAATCTCATTGCTCTGCCCATTAATATTTCATGGGGTGACAGATCAGTCTTTCTGTCAGAACCAAAGGTAAAGCATCAGACCATTTCAGAGTAGTGGATGCACACATTTTTGCCAGTCAGGCTTTCAGAGTTCCATTCATTTGTTCCACTGATTCAGAAGCATCAGGATAGTAACTACAGTGCAGTTTCTGCTCAATGTTTAAGGCTGAACATAGCATTTTTATCACCTCGTTATTGAAGTGACTTCCTATATCTGATTCCAAAGAGGCCGAACAACCAAATTGTGGGATCAACTCTGTCAGTAAAAGCTTTGCTACTGTGAGGCTATTATTTCTACGTGCAGGGTAGGCTTCAATCCAATGACTAAATATACAGAAAATCACCAACATGTATCTCAAACCATCACACACAGGCATTTCAATGAAATCCATCTGCATTCTGTTTAATGGACCACCTGATCTTCCAAGGTGACTGAAATTGACAACAGTTTTCTTTCCCACATTCATTTGCTGGTATGTAATGAATCTATGACAAATTGCTTCTGCAACCTGTCTAAATTTTGGATTGAACCAAGATTGCTGAACTATTTGAATGATTGCATCTCTGCCAATGTGAATTTGACCATGATAGTATCTAGCCATTTGTGTCAGTAGACAGTTTGGCAAGACTACCTGCCCTTCATTTGTAAACTGAATTTCATCAATTTCTCTTTGGTTACAACACAATTTTATCCAGCTTCTTTTTCATTTACTTCATCTTGCAATCTTTTAAATTCTTCCCAAGAGTTAACTACTGTCAACACAAAACTTTGACTTGTCTCATCAGTATTTGTCTCATTTTTCCATTCTTCATTGAAGGTGGCACAATTCAGTGCACAATATCTGGCAACTTGATCAGCATATGCATTACCCATAGAGATACAATTATTTGCTTTTCGATGTGCAGTGCATTTCACAACTGCAATTCTCTCAGGTAATTGTAAAGCTTCTAATAATTCATGAATCCTGTCCCTGTGTCTTATAGGGGAGCCAGAAGAGGTCATGAAACCTCTCTGGGACCACAACTGCCCAAAGATGTGTACCACACCAAATCCATTCTGGTTGTCTGTGAAAATCATAATTTTAAGTTGTGATGAAATACAGCATGCTCTAGTAAGAGCCACCAATTCAGCCACTTGTGCAGAAAATTCTTCTTGATGCCATGATGCTTCAAGTATACCAGAGATGGTGCACACAGCATAACCAGATCTCAATGTTCCCACATTGTCTCTTAAACAGGAATCAACAACAAAAATGATTTGGTCATTTTTCTCTAACGGAATATCCTGAAAATCAGGTCTGGGTTGGATGCACAGGTCAGTAACACCCAGGCAGTCATGTTCCACTTCATGTACATTTTCAGATTCAGCAGTGTCCATAGGTAGCAAGGTAGAAGGATTAAGCATGCCACATCTTTTGAGGGTTACATTTGGGGACCCCAAAATCAATAACTCATAGAAAGTCAACTGAGCATTTGTCAGATATTGATAACTGTATAAAACAGGGGGGACACTATCTTTCCCACTCACCAACACCAGCATTGTTGTTGTTGTTGTTACTCAGTGCAGCAAGTGACTTGACGTCACATGATCACTTCTTTAACTGATCCCCAGGCCCAAAGTGAGTCTATTTGCTGGGCTGACAATCTCACAGCCCTGAGGCCTGTGAGATCATCAGCTCAGCAAAGACCCAGCATCAAGGCCTAGTCTCCACCCCCTGATGACACGGAGGCCAAGTTAGCCCTTGGCGTTTTTGATTCAAGTTCTGAAGCGCTTAGCCTCCATGTAAATCAGGGAGTGGAGGAGAGCATTGTCACCCCACCCTACCCTTTCCCAACTTGCCACAGGGCGTGGGTGGGACCTCACCCCGTGACGAGCTTGGAAGGGGTGTGGAAGGCGGGAAGACCCAGACCGAAAGTCCTGCAGGACAGGTTCCTGACCTGTTGCAGTGTTGCGAGTGAGTTGTGACTCATCGTGGTCATCGTGGACCGTCGCAACTTCGCAAGCAGCATGCATATCTGAAGGAGTCCGGCACTCGGCAGATCAGCACCAGGTAAGAAAGAAAGGTAAGACCGGCTAAAACATTAACAGCTGCCGGGCCCATCCTCGTGCAAGCGTGTGGCCACGTGCACATGGAATGACGTGGCTGCCAAATGCCAATTGCGTCGTGATCTGTATGTGTGCATTCACGGAATTGTGCTTTTTAAAATGTGTGCCTATTGTTCGTTGGGCTTTACATGGAAAACTGCATATGGAAACTCTGGCTGATTACATTAATTTTCAGAAAAGAAAAACATAAACCCTGGCATTTGAGCCAAACTGACCTGAGTGAGCAGAAAGTACGCAGAGTAATTTCCTATCAGCTACACCACCCCAAAAAAAACACACCGACATCTAGGGTAGTGGGGAACTTTACTTATTTAAAGAACAACTCTGAGTGTGCCATGGATAATAGGAAGGAGAGTAGGCCGAAAGTTCTAGAACAGAATCTGTGCACTGGCCGTCTAGAACGAGCACAGTGTCAGAGACAGAAGAGAACCAATAGAGAGCCAGGACATGTATATGGAAACTATGGCTGATTACATATGGTACCCTTTTCAGAAAAGAAAAGCATAAACCCGGGCACCATCATTTGAGCCTAACTGACCCAAGTGAGTAGAAACTACGCAGAGTCATTTCCGATCAGCTATTTCCCTTAGGTAACAGCACGACAATCTGTGGCGTGGTCAGTTAGGCAGACTAAAGACAAAATAAGCAGTGACCAGTGCTTAATTTGTAGATAAAAACATGCCGGTGCTCAAAGCCCTCCTTTTAAACACGCGGCTGCTGCAATTAAATGAGGGAACAAGGAATACTGAGGCGGCGTAATCCTGAAGCCATCTCGGGCCTCTTCAATTTATATGAAGACACTCCCTGCCCCTTCAGCTCTCTCTAGCAGCATTCTGTTTTCTCCCAGTGAGACGCGTTTTAGTTTTTCTCTTCCTCCATCTTTCCCATATGTGTCTTTTGCTCGCAGCAAATGCTTGAGGCAGAAGAATAAGCCCCGGCCCTCAAAAATAAGTGCTGGTGCTCAGCACCGGATACAACAAGCACAAATTAAACTGGCGTGATAATAAAGTGTTTCTTTTTAATTTTGAATAGGATCAAATTACATCAGACATTATTTCACTTCTTACATCACACCCCATCTGTAATCGACACACGGCACTGCACGGTCTAAAGGGATTCTGGTTTTATCGCAGAAGAAAATAAACACGGTCCTATAACTTCCAACTGGAAAAC